>NW_004524827.1:1483251-1497670 GCF_000260255.1 Octodon degus | reverse complement strand
CCAATCCCCCAGCCCTTGGCTAATATATACTCCCGAGCCCAATCCCAGTGTGCCACGTGGGGATCGCCCATGGGTCCAGCATATGCAGAAGCGAATCATGACAGCAGCCCTGGCCATATAAGGAGTTGTTGTGCACAGAGAGCGCTCACCCACGGGGGGGTGGAAGGCGGAAACCAGTGCCATCTTGTAGGCGCGGTCCTTCGCAGCTCTCCACAACTCACTTATAGAGAACAGGGCCTAAAATTCAAATCAGTTAACGTTTGATATTTCTATATCTGACACCTTGAGCTTGAGTGTCAGTACAATGCCACAGTTTCCAATTCAGAAAAATAAAAGAACTGTTAATAACACACACACACACACACACACACACACACATTTAGTGTGACTGTCATTTACACTTCTATGTAACAGTCTAGACATACTGTACAAGGTGTTATCTAATGTGATAATTGGCAAATGGGTCTTTGCCCATATGCTGGATTTGCCTAAGAATTAGAGTTTAGGGGTTGCATACCATTATAGAAGTGACTGCCTGTGGCTTTTCTAGATTGATCAGAAGACTTATTTTTTTTTTAGAAAATAGGTATCTCAGAGGGTCAGCTCTGTATAATAGTCAATTGCTAGATATGAAACATTAGATTGGAATCTACATTCATAACTAGATGAGAATAGTCTTAATTTTTAATTGATTCTATATTTAGTTTTAAAATCCAATCTTGAGGATCATTTTGACATTACTATTTATTTAGAATTGATTTCTATTCCTTAAGTTTGAATTATGTGGACGATAGGATGCAGCCTGCAAATACTCAATCTGACTATTACCAGTGCATTTGTTAATATTTGCCAGGCATGACACTAGGTGCTTCCACATATATAACCTTAATAATAACAAATTCACTCTTTAATAACAAGGTACAATAAAGGTGACTGCCCAATTGAAAAGCAGTTTTCCATTATTTAATATGTCATGTACCAACTGCAGACATTGGAGAACTCTTTTAATCAAGTCGGTATATATGCCAACTTTTCAGTGCACCCAGATGTTTAACTAGCGGAGTAAAGAGATAATGTGCTAATAAGAGGCTGAGAACAATGTATTGGAGTTCAAGAGAGTAGTGGCATCGAAATCTATTGAAAAACTATCAACATAATTTTCTGAATGAGAGACAAAAGGGGAAAAGAAGGAAATTTTTTTTAAAAAATCCACAATTAAAATTTACCATCAGTGCAAAAGAAATATGTGTATGGAGAAATAGAAATATACTGAACAAATAGGGAAAGCAAGAGGGGAAAGCAAACAGCTTTTTAAATCAAAGTAGTGTCTATGGTACAGGGAATTTGAAAGGACCACATGTGGGGAAAAATATTTCCTGGGTGCCGTAGGGCTGCTGTTCCAAATGCCTACTCTCGTGGTGTTTCTGGCTTTCATTGCCCCCAGCTGTGGTACATATCCCTCCAGCTCAACAGGAACAGCCAAGTGGGGGACAGAGAGCAAGTAAAGAAACTGCAGGAAACCAGTGCCAGTAAATTTCAACAGCAGAGCTAAGGAGCCAGGGATCCATCTGAATCTTCCTATTCCACTGCAAACCAAAAAGATTAGCATCTTTGTATTTACCCTTGTTGAACAGCTGAATTAGAGCCTCTTGCCTTCTTTAAGGACACTGGAAGGGTGTTAAATTTTTGCTTATTAGGTATGAGATGAAGTATCCATCTATTCAATTAATCACTCCACTTCCTCCTTGCATGGCATCGTCTTATAGCACTGTGCTTCTCACATTTTACTAGTCAGAGTCAGCTGTCTGCACATAGCTATTTTTCTAACCTGTGCGCTTCTAAAGCCTTTATCTAAAACCTTTATCTTTCTCTCTTTAACTTCAGAAGCATGTAACACAACATTTTATACCTATTAGATTCTCATTAGTCTCTTTCAACAAGTAACCTTTGTGCCCTACATAATTCAGGTTTGAGGCTAAAGCCTTGCAGATAGTACACCAACAAATAGTGAAGCCATTATATGATTTTCCCATTCTTGGTACAGCAGTGGACTAAGAAGTTTGAAAGAAATGGTGAAGGCTCAGAAAATGAAAGAATAACTTATCACATTCACTTAGTTCACATTTCTCAGTGATTGTATAAAAAACAGCTGCTAAGCATAAGTAAATGTAGCTTCTTCTGTAAGTTGTTCTGTAACCTCGATGTATGACTAAATCAACCTGGTTAAGCCTACATACTCCCAGGCCCCATAGAAATTCTTATTCAGTAGGTGGAGCTCAAGCAAATGCATATTTAATAAGGTCCCCAGGTAAATAACTTAACATTTGAAAACCACTGGCCTAGATATTTTGCCACCACGAAAATCTCAATTTATATTTTGGGAGTTACTAGTAGACAACAAAATTGGGAAGTACTTTTTTAAGAATACAAACATATTTGAGTTGGTAAATACTTGCTAACTGTATAGATGTGCAATGTGAGAGGAATTCAAAAGAGCTATAAGAAATAATTTCCATTTCGAAAGAATGGTCTCATTGAAAAAGATAGAACCTTGTAAAGGGGGGTACCTAAAAGATTGCTCCACCTAAAAGCAAAAGTATAACATTAGAAACTTTATTCTCCAGTTGATAAATGCTGGAGAATTTCAAAAGCAGAGATTTATGAACAAAATAGTTTTCATTTCTCTCAGGTGCCATATAAATTCTGTGAGCTATAACTCATGAAAAACATGAAAATTTGAGAGATTATAAACTCAAATGTTATTGGTTATCTTCATGTTCTATTTTTTTTCTCCATTTTGTAAATCTTAAGCCATATAATTTCTCTTGAAGCTAAATATCAAAATGGATTTGGGATTCTTTTTCCAGATGGTTTGACCGACTGTGTGGACCCTGATTGTTGTCAACAAAGCAACTGTTATGCAAGTCCTCTCTGTCAGGGCTCACCAGATCCTCTTGACCTCATTCAGCAAAGCCAACCCCTCTTCTCTCAGCACACTTCAAGACTCTTCTATGACCGAATCAAATTCCTCACTGGCAAGGACAGTACTCATGTCATTCCTCCAGAGCTCTCATTCGACAGCAGGTATAATTATTTATCTATGTATTTCATTACATAATGTATAGAGCTTGTGTTTTCCCTTAACTTTGAAAGGAAGGTGTCTTCTAAAGATGAAGGTACTTTTCATTCCGTAAAATCCATACTGATATCTTTCTTAGGACTTCTCTCTAATGCCTAATTCCTTACTAATTTAAGGGGAAGAAATCATATGAGAAGTGAGACAGGAAAAAAATTAGAAAAAACAACAAATTCTAGGACAAAAAGAAGTATTAAATAGCACATTCAATTCAAGGAAGGGAAGAAAGTGAGGGCCAGTGTAAGACAGAAGATAAGTCATTGTGACCCAGAGCAGAGTACTTGTGCAATGGACAGTCTTAAACCCCCATGGTTTGGATTCATGCTTCAGCAACAATGCTTGCCAGAAGTTCACAGAGTGAACAAACCTCTTACTCATGATGGTTAATGCCCGTTTTCTCCCCCTGGTTTGATTGAGTCTCCTTATTCTTGTGTAAAATATAAATTCAGAATGATAGGCCTCCATCCAGTGGTCTCAACTATGACAGATATATCCTACCTGTCTGTAAAGATTCAGGCCTTTTCCAAGAAAAGTAATTGAAGACAAACAATTTAACTATATGTCCTTTAAGAAAACATGGCATTTTCATGTGAGGTACCTTTGCAAAGAAGAAGTCCAATTCTTATTGCCTACATAAATAATAATGGTTATAATACTTTATATCTATATTGTAATTTTAGTTTACAAATCACTTTAAGCATATATTGTATTCCACAGTATCTCTATAAAATAGATAATTGTATTAGGTATAGTTTATGTGTGAAAAAAACTGTGTTTCAGAGAGATTAACTTACTTGCCCAAAATTACACAGACAACAAATTTGCATTGTACCAACACCTACAATCTTTTTGTTGTATCACAGTTGTCCCATTTCCACTTGCCCTTAAATACGTCTAGTGACATGCATCAAATTTATCCTATAAAAATGTGCTTTTGCCAACACAAGACACAGACAAATCAAGTGACTTCTTTAAAATCTACTTAAATTTAGTACATTTCAATGAAATAATTTACAGACTTCAGTGTGAATGATCAACTTTTTTGTAAAAGAATACAATTGAATGATATGAAATGGGCGTTTTATTACATGTAAGTTGTGCATTTGTTATGTGTCAGACCTTAAACTAAGCCTTTATATATGCTCTTGCATTTGATCCTTATAAAAATTCCACACAGTACTATTATATTACAAGCCCCCCTTTCCAGTTGTGAGGAAACAAGAAGTGAGATGTCAAGCTACTTGCCCAAGATTACAGTCAATACAAGTTGGAACTGAGAAAGACTAGTGTTGAAAGCCCTATCTGTAAACCTCAGCACTGAGGCGCTTTGGCTACATAGAGAGCTGGGGAGGATGACCCTGACAATATTTAAGAATCCCCTCTGATTCTGGGGATGGTCTCTTCAAACAGATATATGACACTTATTGCCATAATCAGATGAATCACTTTGCTTTTATGACATACAATTGAGAGATAGCTGCATTGACAAAAGGTGACCAACAAAGCTGACTCGGTGCTGAGCAATTCCATAATCAGAAGTTTTTGGAGCTAAAGACAGTAGCATACAAATGACTAGGTGTTACAAGGACACACAAAGGTTAAATGACACTCCATCATTCTGCATCCAAAGGAGACTAGATTTTCTGATTCTAAGTAAGCTTCACCAGGATGTGAGAGTACACAAAACATGTGCCTTCTGTGCCCCAAGACTGTGTGACATCAGTGCCAACTTGCAGCTTGCTTATAAAGTCTTTAGCAAATTCAACTCAGTGATCATCTTTTCCTAAATGCAATTTGCCCTGTGGCCCAATTTCTTCCTTCAGTCTACTCTAAACATGACTACAAAGTAAACCACATATTCTACGTACACTGTATGACTTATTACTTTTTAATAATGTAAATAGGTGAACAGAAGCATTATTGATCTTCAGTGTCTAAGCATTTAATCACTATTAATAATGTAAAAGGTTTTTATAAATATGTAAAAACAAGAGTACATTAAAGTAAATGACAGCAGTAATTTGCAAAGCCAGACGTTTCACTCACCATCACTAATGGAGAAATGCATTTAGAAAACGAAATTCTACCAGGCTTAGTGCAACCACTGACAGCAAGGTCTGGCTAGACTTATTTCTCTATTTTGTAACCATTGAGAAGCTGATCCCTACATCAATCTATGTCAGGAATTTACATCAGAAGCTGCTTCAAAGCATCAATGAGTGTATTTTCCTTGACCTGACATTTTTGAAATTAGAAGATCTAAACTGAAAATTGAAATATTTACCTTCTATAGAAAATTCACAAATCTTGGAATCTCTGGCCCATGGACATGGCACAGGTAATCTGGAGCTGAAGGCCAGCTGCCATGCAGGTTGGGACATGTCATACCTTTCTAGCTTACCACTCACTTTACCTTCTACCTCGCTCACTTCTCCCATGTACAATGTCATGTCTGGCATTGTTGGTGTTTCAGCTCATGATGTCTGTTCTGAACATGTGCACGTGTGTGCACTCACACGTGAGCTGGGAATTGAAGATTAAAGTTGCAGCATTTGCACTGAGCTATATTCTCAGCTCTTTTTCTTTTTAGAAACTGTCTTACTAAGTTACCTAAGCTGGTTCAAACTCATATCCTCCTGCCTCAGCATCCCAAAGTGCCAAAGTGGCCTACATTTTTTCTACATCTTTGCTTGGAAAGATCTCTCATGTGCAAGGCAGGTAGAAGATGTTTTCTGGTCTCTTTTACTGAGATCTTTTAAACATCTAATGCATCATTTTTGCTCAGTATTGAACTCTTGATGATTTCGGTTTAAAAGCAGAAACAGGATGACTGAATATGAAATAGAAATGACATTAAGGGAAGAGTAGTTCTATCCTCAGTTCACAGAATTCCTGTGTAGACTTCATGAATAAATTGGTGTCTATTCTGCCTTATGCTTTAAGCTAATAAATTCCTTTGGAGCAAGGGCTATTAGTATATGGTGTCTTGTATCCCACTAATAATTATATCAGATAATTCAGATCGCACAATACAAGAAGAATCTATACATGGACAAGCATTTATCTGATTATTACGTCTATCACTTAGAATATGTGTTAATATGGTGTGAAGATTTAAAAATTCACAGTAGTGTTGCCTCTTTGGCTCACCACTGATGGAATGCCTATCACTTATTGGAAAGTTCTAGAACTAACTAAACTTAGCATACCCCAAGCCCACAACAGTGCTCTAATAAGTTAAAAAAAAAATGAAGAGAGTAATCAAGATGACAGACTTTTTCTCTTTCTAATTTTCTACAAATTTGCTCCATTTCAGTTTCTTAGCTCATATTGAGGTATACATTGTTAATTATGAATTTCTTGAATTGATTAATCTTAAATTCCATGAGGACAAGGACCAAGTCTAATTTGCTCTCACTGTTTTAAAGATCTGTTGCTGTATGTCAATCTACATCAATTGATGCATTAAAATAATCAATTCTCATTGTATCCTATGATGTTGTGGGTGAGGAATTCAGGCAGGACATGAATAAGATGGCTTATCTCTGCCCCATGATATTTGGGACATTTGTAGGGATGAGTCAAATGGCCAGGGACTACAATAAATGGGAAGCAGATTTCAATCTCTCTCTCTCTCTCTCTCTCTCTCTCTCTCTCTCTCTCTCTCTCTCTCTGTCTCTCCTCGCTCTTACTCTCTCGCTCTCTCACTTTCTCACTCTCTCTCTCTCACTCTCTCTTTCTCTCCTCTCTCTCCACACACACAATCTACCTATTGGCTACTTGGATGGCCTGCTGTCATGTGAACCAGCCTTAGATTAGTTAGCACTATTTGGTGACTCAGGACCACAAGAATGAGTGTTCCAGAGAGACAGCAAATGGAAAATTGACAGTTTCTTAGGGTCTAGGTTTAGAAGTTGCCACAGAGTCATTGGTGTTAGATATTGCTTGTCAAGGCACTCAAAGAGCTTGTCCAGTTTCAAAAAAAAGGAACACATATCTCACCTCTGGATGCAAGAAATATCAAAGAATTCCACAGTGGTTGCTCCAGCCCCAAGTCCCAACTACAGTGGAGAAGGGTTCCTTTTTCCCCACAGCCTCTCCAGCATTTGTTATTGGTTGATTTCTTAATGATAGCCATTCTTTCTGGGGTGCGGTGGAATCTCAGCAATTTTTTAAGTTGCATGTCTCAAATGATCAGTAATGCAGAACATTTTTCATATATTTATTTGACATTTGTATTTCTGTGAAGTGTATACTCATCTCAGAAGCCCAGTTTTAGATTACATCTTTGAATTTGAAGTGTCTATTTTTTTTTCCTTTATGTGTTCTGGGTATTAGTTCTTTTTCTGAAAAACAGCTGATATAATTTTTCCCACTCTATGAGTTCTTCTTTCACTTTGTTGGTGATTTATTTTGCTGTGTAAATGCTCTTTAATAAGATGAGATACCAGGTGTTGATTCTTTGTGATAATTCCTATACCACCAAGGTTTTGTTCACAAAGCCTTTACCTACACTTATGTCTTCCACAGTTGTACTAATTCTCTCATCCAGAAGATTTGGTGTTCCTATTGTATTATTGAGGTCCTTGGTTCATTGTGACTTTAGTTTAGTGCATGGTGAGAGATATAAGTTTAGTTTTAGTCTTTGGCATGTGGAAGGTCTTTTTCCAGCACTATTTTTAAAGAGGCTATCCTTCTTCCAGTGAACATATTTGCCCTTTTATCAAAGATCAGGTGGCAGAGCACATTTTGGAGTTGTTTCTGAATCTTCTAATCCATCCCATTAATCTTCATGTCTATCTTTTTCATTTTCCAAGTGCCATGCTGCTTTTTTAAATCACACTAGCTCTGTAATATACTTTAAGATCAAAGACTGTGATGTCTTTTGACTTGCCTTTATTGCCCAGAATTGCTATTGCTCTTTGAGGTCTCTTTTGATTCCAAATGAATTTGAAGAATATTTTCTCAAGTTCTGTAAGGTATAAGGTATGTTAATGGTATTTTGATTGAGATCATATTAACTTTATATAGAATTTTTGGGATTAGAGCCATTTTCACTGTCATTTCTTCCTACCCAGGAGTAAGGGTTATCTTTCCAGTTTCTGATATCCTCCTTGATCTCCTTTTTCAGTGTACTATAATTTTCAAGTGTACTCTCTTTTTTGATGATATTATAAAGGGTATTGTTTCTATAATTTCTCATTGCGTCTGTTGTTTGTGTATAGGATGGAATTGATTTTTGAGTTTTGACTATATCCATCTATTCTACTGAATTTGGTTATTAAATTCAGAAGTCTTCTTTTTTTTCAGAACCAGGTATTGAACTCAGGCTCTTGCGCTTGCCAGGGAAGTGTTTATTCCACTGAGCCATCTCCCCAGCCCCAAATTCAGAAGTCTTTTGGTGGAATTTTTGTCATCTTCTATTTGGTATATCATGTCGTGTTCAAATGATGATAATTTAACTTCCTTTTTCATACCTAAGTTACTTTTCTCATTGGTGAGACAAAATTCCTGATGTTCAACATTAAGGGAGGAAAAGATTTTTCACTCATAGTTTGTGGAGGTTTCAGTCCACAATCGGTTGGATCCAAGGCAGGGTGGCCTGTCCAAGGGGCAATGGCCATGGAAGACAGCAAAAGCAACAAGAGCAAAAGGGAAAAAGAAACCTCTTTCTGCCCTTATTTATCATATCCAGATGACTGGGCTTAGGTCATTTCCAGTCTAATAAGTTACCCAGCCTTAATCGCAGCATTGCACCATGAATCAGTAACAAACTCTAGATTCAGCCCCCTCTGAAAAAGCCTGTGCCCCATAATTACATGAGGCTTTGGGAAGGCAAATATACCTAAACTATAACACTATCTATACTCCTTTTATTTTATTTTCATGTCTAATGGCTCTGAATAATTTTCTCAGAACTATATTGAATAGAACTGGTCATAGTGGGCATCTTTGTCTTGTTCCAGATATTTGGAGATTCCTCATAAAACTAGAATTAAGGGTCCCATTTGATCCATCTATTTCCATTCTGAGTATCTTCCCAAAAGAATGAAAAGCATCATAGCACAGCAATATATGTGGACTCATGTTGATAGCAGAAGTTTATGATAGTTAAATTTTGTGTTATGGTTTGTGTCTAGTTGTCTCCCCAAAGCCTCATGCAGTCATGGGGCAGGGACTTCTAGAGTTTGAGACTAACTCATGATCCACTGGAATTATGGGTCTTAGTACTGCTGGTATTATGAATGTGAGAACTACACCCAGCCTTGGGGCAGATAACCTGAATGTAACATAAGAGAGACAGGGAGACAGACTTCCTCTCTGTGGCCATTTTGTTGCTGCTACTCTTCCATTTTTCTCATGGTCTACCACCATGACTGCCCGCTGCCATGTGTCAGTCTGACTTGGAGGCAGCTGAGTATGAACTGATACCTCCAGTGACTGTAAGCTAAATAAACCTTTCCTTCCTTCATTTTGGGTGTCAGGTATTTGTCCCAGCAATGAAAGAAGAGTAACAGACATCTTGGAAGCAATACAAATGCCTATCAGCTGAGGAATGGATAAAAAAAGATGTGTGCTTTTTCATAGAATAGACTATTACTCAGTCATAAAGAATGATAAAATTGAGAAATATATAGCTAAGTTGATGGACATTGAAACCTTATTCATAATTGAAATAAATCAGATACACATGTGCAAATATTGAATTATCCCTCTGATGTGAGAAACTGAAAATGTAAATAACAAAAATGCAAAGAAGATATTGTAGAACAGGAAGAAACTCTTCAAAATCAAAAACAAATGAGGTGGAGGGGGAAAAGAAGGAAGAGAAAGGAAAAAATAGAAAAAAAGTATAAATTGACAACAGAGCCTTGTGAATGATGGGAAGGGGGTCTGAAATAAGAGGATAAGAACGGGAAAAAAAGAGGAATGAAGATATGTCATGTACAGATACAAATTCCCTATGATGAATGTGATCTGCTAAATTCTACCAATAAATTTAAATAAAGTAAAAAGTGCCAATAATTTATTTTTACCAAGTGGCAAATTTCTCGCACCATATAAATCATTTTCTTCAACTTACTGTGCTCTTAATGAACTGTATTCACAAAAACAAATGAGTTCGGATTGGATTTCAGTTGTATTTTTCTGAATTTCCCCTACCATACATAGTATCAGTGGAGGCATTTCATTTAAGGAAAACTAGTGACCCAAAGAACTTTGTGCTTGCATATTGTATTATAATGAAAAGGAAATCAAGTCGGAAACAGAAGTATCAGAGAAATTTTTACCAACTTTAGTCTACCACACAGCTATATCCCCAGGTCTTACTAGAATACTTGCTACAGAGAAGGTAAAATATGAAGTACAGAGTAAGTGATTGAGTGAGTAAGTAAGTGAGTGAGTGAGTGAGCAAGTGAGTGACTTAGTAGTGTTGATTTTAAAGTAGAAGTACTCTGCTCACATTTGCTAATGAAAAACTCATTTTGTTTGCCTGGAACACACATATTAGGATTGAAAGGCAATGCCCATTTTAAAAAGCAGCCTAAAGGTAAGATTACAATTCTTCAAACAGCAGAGGAACTAAATTCCTAAAAGATGAAGTATGAATGTAACCATTCATAAGTAATTATTCTTTATTTTTTAACTCCTAAGATCTTCCATCTCTGTCACCGACTCTCAATAGTTGACATAATTTGTAACTGCATACAAACCAATAAATATTTGTGACTTAAACAAACTAAATAATCAAAATTTAGCACATAGAAAATAAAAAGCAAAGTCAAGAAGATAAAGGAAGGCATTTTGCAATTCCAAAGCAAGTTCTAAGAAAAATATCAGTAAGCATCATAATTATCCCCATTCTCTGAACCCAGCTATAATTCTTGTTTATGTAAAAACAACATCCAGACTCGCGATTGACTCCGAGGTTTTCATGGCACTGTCCACTTCTCACTTGAAGGCATAAAACTCACTATAACTATTTTTTCCTATTTTTATTTATAAAGAACACAACTCCTTCTGACACAGATACAAATTCTCACACACACCAAGGAGAAGTCCGTTACAACAAGAACAACATAATAAATTCTACCTGTACTTCGGCAAAGCCAAAAACTTAAAAGTCAGTAGGAAGGTTGCTGTTTTCTGACTCACTTAGATATGTGTTGTGATTATTTTTTCACTAGAAAACCAAAGAGAAGAGCCTCAAACAAAGTACTACAAATGCTTTAAGCCTACAATTCTTGGCAAATTCTACCTGCCCACATTCTCCTTTTTCTTTGCCATATGATACTCAATAATAAGATCTTAATTCTTGTTCCTAATTAACTATGACACCTGGCAATGGCCATAGTACTCATCACAATTTGTTTAATAAAACATGTTTTCTATACTCAGTTCAGCTGGGAATGTATGCTATTTGAAATTCTGTGAACAGAAAAACAAGTTATTGACCTAAGAATGACATTAAGGAAAAGTTTCAGAAAGATAATCACTGCTAAAGAAGTTGCTGACCTTAAATAACTTGGCAGATATTACTCATTGTTTTCAAGTATATTTTATTAAACTTTTCATATTTCCAGGGTAACTGACAACTTCATAAGTCCTCAAACACCTCTGCCATTCTTAATGTCATATTATATCCTGATAATGAATCAATTTTCAAAAGAATAGTGAGTATATATCTACTCATTAATTAAACAAATACATTTTGAGAATCCACTCTATACCAAGAATTGTGTAGATGCAGCAGGCAAACAAAAGACATATGGTCCTTTTAATCACAGAGTTTATAATCTGTTCATAGAGGCAGTCAAATATCAAAATTTGATCATTCTACATTATAATGGTTTGGTATATTAAAAATGGTAGCAAATTTTTTATTTGATATCTCTCATCTAGAAGCAGGGTATATGTTCTTCTGAGGTAGAAAGCTAGGATGGAGACTAAACTGGCTGGAAAGGAAGGCATGATCAGATACCAAAACACTAGCACAGGGCAATTCTCACAACCCTGTACATAGACTGCTCAGGCAAACTGGAGTATGCTTTTCATAGGACAACCTCTGTATGTGACCTCAGTGTGGGAAATAGATAAAAGAGACAGATGCCATTAGGGACTCACCATGGGTGCCTTTTCACAATAGTCTGCCCTGCACTTAGGTTAGTATTATGGCTTGTGTCTAAATGTCCCCCTGAAGCCTGATGTAGTGACTAGTGGGGTTTTTTCAGAATTAACACATCTAGAATGTGTGATGCTAGGACTGATTCATGATGCAATGCAAGAATCAAGGGTGCTAGGATTAAGGGTGTGATGTACCCTGGATAAGATAAAATATAAGGACTAGAAAGAGCTGTGGTCATCCCATGTTGCTTTGCTATCTTATACCTTCCATGAACAGTTGCTCCTCTGTGATGTCTCCTCTGTCGTGCCACCATGAGGTAGAGCCAGCTAATCAAGGACTGGAACCTTCAACAAACTGCGAGCTAAATAAACCTTTCCTCCCCTAACTTTGGGTGTCAGGCATTTTGTCTCAGCAACATGAAAATAATTAAGACAGATAAGGTGTACTTTTATCTTTATTTGTATTTTCTTCCCTTTTTACTTGAACCAAACTTGCTCTGCAGAGCACCACCCCATTCTTTTTATTTTTCTCTACCTCTAATAAATATAAAACTGTGCTACCATTTTAGATTGTTTTGTTCAGTTCTTTGATCAGGACAGAAGAGACCTAAAATCATCCCTAACCATAGACTGCAGCACCACACAAGGTGGTAATACGTTCTCTTTATTCTGGGCATGAGTACGTGTATCTTTAGTTATAGTGTACCTCATAAATACTTACTGTCATATCAATTCAAATTTAAGAATGAGAAAAGTATTCAGTAAATGCAAAATTAATTAAAATATTTACAAATTGCAAAATGTTCTCTGAAAAATGGAATACCAGGCTTCTTAGGGAACCTGGAGATCTTCAACTCAGTGGTATTAAATTCAACTGATTTGTTGAACATAAATATATATGACAAAATCATTCTACCAAATAAAACGAAGTCTTTAAACAATTACAGAGAGAAACTGACCTCAAGTTTCCAGCAATAACCCAGAAATGGAAAAAAAATCAGACTACCCCAAAATTCAAAGACCTAATCCAAAAATGGCCACCTGAGATGAATAGGCACGTCCCAGATGAAAAAATGTAAATGGCAATAAATATATGAAAAAAAAATGTTTTACATCACTGGGCATTCAAGAGATGCAAATTATTATTATTATTTTTAATTTTAGGGAGGCATCTACATGTTGTTCAGGGTCTCACTACTAGATCGGACTCATAGTGATCCACCTATTTACAGCCTCCCAAGAGCTAAGATCACAGGTGCATGCAAACATGCTCATTCCCAAGGGAGGGGCCAGCATGGCAGGCCCAGGGATCAAACCCCTGGGCCCTGCACCTGCTTGCAGGTGCTTTAATCTGCTGAGCTATGTGGCTGGCCTTAGGAGATGCAAATTAAAACAGCATTGAGATTCTCACCCCAGAAAGAGTGGCTATCATCAAGAAATCAACCAATAACAAATACCGAAGGGGTTGTGGGGGAAAAGGAACCCTTCTCCACTGTTGGTGGGAATGTAGACTGGTGCAATCACTAAAGAAATAAGTGTGAAGTTTCCTCAAAAAACTAGGAATAGTTATCCAATTTGACCCAGCTATTCCCCTTCTGGGTATCTTCTCTGAAGAATAAAAAACATCATACCACAATGATATATGTGCACCTAAGTTTATAGTAGCACAATCTATAATAGCTAAACATACCTTGAAAACAACCCAAATGCCCATCAACCCAAGAGTGGATAAAAAAAAAGGTGTGGTCTTTTTATACAGTGGAGTACTACTCAGCCATAAAAAGAAAATAAACTTGAAACATTTATCGATAAATAGATACAACTTGAGACCATACTCCTTAGGGAAAGAAATCAAATTCACAAGTGTAAACAGCATGTTGTCTCCCTGGTGTGAGAAACTGAAAGAATTAAATAACACCCAAAATGTACAAAAGATATTGTGAAATGGGAAGAAGTAGTTCACAAAAAAAATTAAGTAGGTGGGGCAAAGGCAAAAGAAAAGAAAATATACAAAATAATTATACTGGGGGGGCTGCCCATTACCTCAGTTTTTTTTTATTTTTTCTCTACAGTTTTATTGATAAACATATAGCAATGAGACAGTTTCAAATCAAATCGGAAGTACAGTTTCAACAAATAATACACTGCATATATTCT
>NW_004524827.1:1460615-1479243 GCF_000260255.1 Octodon degus | reverse complement strand
GCACACTCCCCTCAGTTGTTTAAGTGCTTGCTTAAACAAAGCAGTCAGGCTCAGAATGCTGTGGTTCTATTCCCAGATACTCACACCAAATCAACCAAAAAAAATGATAATAATAACAATAATTATACTACTACTTTTCTTAGTTCATTAAAAAAAGATTTTTGCTAATTTCATTTGGAGAACTTTATATGCCCATGTTTTGTACTCTGAGTAACTGCTTTAAAGATAACTATATGAAGTGTATTAACTATTGCTATTCTCTTGTTATTTTGTTTTGAAACTTTGTTTTAATTTTTATGTAAAGTTAAAGTAATAAATTATTAAAAAATTAGCCCAGAAACAGAGATTATTGATGACTTTCAATAAAAATACAAAAGTTACTGCGACGGAGAGTAGCTGAACTATATGGAATCAGTTTCATCCTTTGAAATTTAGAGTGATAAACAACGCTTTATACAATTTAAAACATTTTAACTAGAGAAATGTATTTAAGAAATAAAAGCAATCATCAAAAACCTTGCATTTGCCACTCAAAAAAATTCCCATCACCTACATATGGGAGTCATGTTATGACAAACCCTAGTTACTTTCAAGATAATCCATGTTGAGGGATATTAATAGTCATTTCACTTGGGATTGATGACCTTACAATGTTAAATTGGTTCATTTCTTCCCTTAGTGATAAGCACTATCATAGGCTTTGTAGACTAAAAGGAACAAACATCTGTTCATATAGTGAGGAAAAGAGACAATAATGGAAGAGGGTAATGTCAAGAAGGTATAAGCTCTGTCAAGTAAGATACAGAAAGGCAAGTGTACCAGAATGGTCAGTTTAGATAGTAGTCTGAAATATTTTCTAAGGATGTACACTGGAAGAGAGTCCTTATCACCCTCATTGATGTCTTAGATCAGTGATGTCAAACCTTTTGGAGCTTTCAGGAATACACACAGCCCACTGCAGCATGAATGCCATAGGTTGGTTGTTCATTACCATCTTAGAGGATCTGAGTATATTTCTTGCCACCTGAATTCTTAAACAGTTGATTTTCATACAAGCTGATGCTGCTACTGAGCTTAAGGTGAACAACTGAATTAATATTCTGCCACAGTACATGCAATGGAAATGTAAAACTAAGAAAGTAATTTTTCAAAGAATTACTACCCATTGGTTAATATACTAGGTTTTACTGATAAATCACTGGAGTGCCTTCCCTCTAGAAGAACACTGAGAGAATTTGAATACCTTAGACAAACTGAATAAGTTCCAGATAGATTAATTAGCAACAGCCTTAGACAATACAGTCATGACGAGAAAGAAATTGTGCTTCGACAATTTATTAAATCTAGAAGGAATCCAATATTTAGATAGCAGTTATTTATTTGGAATTATGAAAATAAACATAAGAAAAGACTGTATTTTAGAACATTAAAAAACAAAAAGGAATAAAATGTTAGTATATCATTCAAGAATACACAGAATTTGCATTCACAGCTTTTTGCATTTACAAGTAATCCTCAGACAGTGCATTATATAATAATTCCATAATTTTGTACAAATTTGAATACATATTAGTTGTGTTTAACATTTTTGTGAATCTGTTAAAACACTGTTAAGTGTGTATGATAAAGGCACATTTTTATGTTTTTAATCTAGTCATATGAAAAGCATTATATCAGGTATACAACTACATGTTGATAAGCAAACCAAATGTTGCTGAACAAATTGGATAGACTAAGAACTCGGGGGAAAGCTCTTCAGAGAAGAGCAATATCCTCAAATCTATCTTTGTCCAAGTATTAAACTATATGGTTTGTCTTGGCTATGTTTTCATATGATTCTGTTGTCTATCCATCTTGCTTTTCCTAGAAGCCTCCTTTGTTTATTGCTTCTGCAGTTTTCCTCAGTGGAAAATAAGGTTGTTGATAGTTGATAATACAGCACTTTGATCTTGATTATGTGAAAGGTGTTATGCATGTGAAGACAGGATCTCCTGAATTTCAGATAACTACTTTGTCTAATACTAAAATTCATGAAACACACTTCCAAGCCTCATTTCAAATCATAAACTAGTGAATGTTCCCGGATTTCTAGTGTTGACTAGTTTCTGTAATCAGCAGTCAGCACCTGAAAATACCAAAAAGAAAGAATTTATGACCTTCACTTCTTTGAAAATACTCTTGGGCAAAGAAAAGTGAAATCAGAGTGTGAATCTTCAAAAGGTTATTCAATTGATTATTTCTGATATTTTGAATCTGAGATGTTCTAACATGCTTAATAATTGCAATTAGTTATGCCATAGCTATCTTCATGTTATCTGTGCATGAAAAGATATCATCTAGTATTTTATCTACACCACTTATTGTTCATTTAAGATAAATACTCAAAGACCTCAAATCATTATTTCCTACTTCTCAACCATGCTACATGCTTGCAGTGACTCTTTAGCTGGTTCAATCACTTCGTTTTCTCCTGAGAGGGTAGGGGCAAAACAAGTTGGGTGGGAATGAGTCACTAACATTCTGTAGCTTATCTTCTCTACAAACCATGCACATAGAAAGTGCTAACCCATTGGTGCATTTCTATAGGTAATCATTTCCTATGGAAAGAACCATCTTTACAGGTGAGCATTTTGATTTGTAGCCACCTCACTTAAATATTAACTCAGAAACATCTGCAGTACAGCTCAGGTTCTTAGAGCAAGTATTTTTTAAATCCTCTTTAAATCTATTTTTTCATTTTCAAAACAATTCCAGTAGGCCAGAGGGGTTGTGGTGGTGGTTTATGCCTATAATCCCAGCACTGGGGAGGCTGAGTCAGGAGGACTGCTGCACATTCAAGGATAGCCTAAACTGAGTAGAGAGCTCCTGTCTCAAAAAGATCAAAACAAGTTGCAAAAGACTAACTATTGTACCTATTTAAGGTTGTATGTATTTTAAATGAAATCAGTTAAGGAAACTGGCATAGTGACTGGCTCATAGTATGTGAATTATAGACATAGAGATGAGAGAGAGAGAGAGAGAGAGAGAGAGAGAGAGAGACAGACAGACAGACAGACAGACAGACAGACAGACAGACAGAGACAGACACATATTAGTCAGAGTAAAAAGATTTATCAGGCTTTGAAGACAATTTGAAAAGTTAAGTCCAATCAGTGGTCAATTCAGTGAGTAAGGTGATTATTATAATATCTTTATGAGATAATGGGGAAAAGATGGGAAAGAACTGGTATCCCCACTTTAAGGAGCAAATGAAGCACACTTCTTAGGTAAAGTCACATTGGTGATTACTAGCAATGCAGAGGTAAAAACCACTGGTGGCTGCATCTAAGGAGCACTTTCTCCTTGCACAGGAAACAGCCAAAGAGAGGGACCTGCCCTGTATTTAATTACTATCCATTATTTTCAAGGCAGAGCCACAGAGAAGTGAAGAGGAAGGTTAATGAGGTTAACAAAACCCCATAAGGATGATTAAAAAGATTAAGCCATTGAGTAAACTGTAAAACAAGCAAAACACAAAAAAACCAAAAAAGAAAAACTTCAGACTATTCAAGAGTTGCAAGGGCTTACAGGACAAATATTGAAGGATTCAAATTCTGGACAAAAAATAATCATGTTTCTAAATGAAGCAAACTGGCACTTATGCAGTCCTGAAAATGTGACTGTGTCGTCAGTTTTCTTATTGCTTCAAAACACTTGATCTTTTTCCCATTACTTTGGGGATCTCAGGCATCCAAAGCAAGCATACTTTTGACAAGCAATTACTAGGGCAGATGGGAAAATAGCAACCCTACCTCAGGGTGAGTGCCCCCATTTTGTTTTACTTGAAACATCACCAGCCATGAGGAAAATAATTCTGCTTAAAAAGCTATCTGCATTTTCAATAGCACCACCTTTCCCAGAGCCCTAGAATGTTGATGGGTAATGCTCCCAGCTGCTTTTAATGTTACCCATTTGGTAGGTGATATTTATTTGGGTTAGTAACAACAGAACAGGATTAAATCAGCCTGCTATATTTAAGTAAAAACTAATGAGATTTTATTGGGCTTGCACATGAACTTCACATTTTTAGAACATGAAAACTGATTGATGCTATGACATTAAATGTTTTCATGGTGCTGTACCAGCTTAGATAACATATATCATAAACAGCATATGTTCTGTGGAACTCCCCCAACCTGGATATTAGAAACTTCAATGGTATTTAAATTATGAAATATCAAATAGCAGTTGTATGATAATATATAAAAAGAATAATGGCGCTAGTGTGCATAATTTAAGGCTTTGAGGAAGACTATTCATGCATTCTTGTCAATTACATGTGTACTTTTTAATTCCCTGAAGTAGTCAATTATGAAACGAAACTTTCATGATGAGAATGTCATAATGCGCAATCCAAAATGTTGGTTTTTATAAATGAATTGGAAGGGATCTGTCACATAAAAACCTTAAAGTAGTCTCTGAAACCATTGACGCAGTGCCATGAGGATATGTTGCAAGTACCTTACAACTTTATATAAAAATATTTGAGGTGGAATGATATGAATCTTTTTTGATCATGTGCTGAGTACCTCAATCATGGAGAAGGACACAGAAAAAATGCACATTTTTTTGCCTTGGAGTGACTATCTAATAAGAAAGACAAATCTATAACTGTCATCCAAGATTGGCAATGGCAAGTGCAATAACATGCCTACAAGCACTGTGTAATAAGAATAATAGGAGTGAGGGAGAAAGTTAAACTTATTTGAGACAGACAGATTGCTTTAAAACATATTTCCACTTTATGTTTTCTGAGTTTAAAGGGATCCCATCATCCATTTTATAGTTCTTCCACGACTTTGTCATGATAGTCTCAATATGACTCCCCAAACTACAGTTGCTGCAAGCCTTTCACCAGAGGCTCATGAGGAAGAGTTAAAAGTCACATCATGGATTTCATAATGATGAGATTGCAAGCCAGTCTGTTGATTTGCTTGATGTTATATGGTTTATGCTCCCTGCCTTCTTCCCCAAGAATTCAAACACATTCATTGGCTGATTATACTAAGGCCCTGCTTTCAATAAACAGCAGCTCTTAATGTTGGCCCTTTAGACAGGCAAGATCAGCCTCCTTGAGAACTTGTTATAAATATAAATTCAGCCAGGTGTGGTAGTGCACGCCTATAATCCCTGCACTCAGGAGGCTGAGGCAAAAGGATCACCGTGAGTTCGAGACCAGCCTGGGCTACACAGTGAGCTCAAGGCCAGCCTGAACTGCATATTTTTTTTATTTTTCAACAAATAATACACTGCATATATTCTTCTTAGTGGTTAATTGCTGTACAAGATGCGGACTTGTGATCCTATTTACAAACACCATTAGAACAAATCATTCTATTCATTAACAGAATGTAACTATATATCTATCCCAACCACTTTGAATACACAGATGCAAAATGGACATTCATCTGTATACCCCATTTTTTTCTAAGTTCCGTTATTGAATATTATAGGTGTGTAAACTCAGCAAAATATTCTAAAAGAGTCCAGTAGCCCATAATAGTATTGGGCCTTCCACTTGACTGGCAATGTCCGAAATTGTTGACCTGAGTCCCCCACAGCTCAACTTAACAGCATGGCTTTATTTCTTTGAACTGCATATTGAGACCTATTCTCAAGAAGAAGAAGGAAAAGGAGAAGCAGAAAGAGAAGATCCCAGTTGTTAATTCTTTCAAGTGTTTCCCGTGCAATCTGATTTTTGTTCATGAACTCTTTGCCTACCCCTATGTCTTCAAGAGTTCCTCCTACTTTCTCTTCCAGGAGATTTAGTGTTTCTGTTTTAATTTTTAGATCTTTAATCCATTTTGACCTTAGCTTAGTGTATGGTGATAGACCTGGATCAAGTTTTAGTTTGACTTCCCCAGCAAGGGCAAGGGCCTGAGTTCAATCCCCAATTCCACCAAAAAAAAAAAAAAAAAAGAAAGAGAAGGAGAAGGAGAAAGGGAAGAAGAAAGAAAGGAAGGAAGAAAGAAAGAAAGAAAGAAAGAAAGAAAGAAAGAAAGAAAGAAAGAAAGAAAGAAAGAAATTATCATGCTTCACACCAGAACTACTGAGTCAGAAATTCTGGAGATGAGGTCCAACAATCAGTGTTTTTAAAAGCCCCCCCAAGAAGGGCAGGCCAGATAGCTCAGCAGATTAAAGCACCTGCTTTCGCAGATGCAGGAACTGAGTTTGATCCTTGGCGTGCCATGCCGGCCCTACTCCCTGGGTGTGCTGAGGTGCTGACTGAAACTGGGCATGGTGGCACGCGCCTGTAATCCCAGCACTTGGTAGGTTGAAAACAGGAGGATCACTACAAGTCCAATCTGTGTAGTGAGACACTGTAGACCCTGTACTAAATACATTTTTAAAAGATACAAAATATAAAAACCTTGCAAAGAATTCTGATGCCTGATCAAGTTTGAGAATTGCTCATCTATGGGAAAGAATGACTCCTGGGAAGGACGGAGGACCAATACCAAAATCCCAATGTTGTATTCTAGAGATATGATGACAAGGGATAACAGAAACATCATAAGCCCTTGGTCCCAACCACCAATGGGTATTCACATTCCAGTGGGCCCCTAGAAGCAAGACTCTACAAACTGTGGGATTAGTGTCGGATAAGCCAGTGGAAAGAAGTCAGAGGAACTCTGTCAAAGCACACCTCACACACAATAGGGTTCTGCCCCTTAAAAACATCTGCCACCTGACGACTCATCAGTGAACAAACCCTAGTGAGCAGAGGATTCGCATGACTTCTTCCATCCCAGGCTTTGTCAATGCTCTCTTGACCTAGGATGTCAGCTTGTGGAAAAGGTTTCATCTGTTCCTTTGGAGAAAACAGCCTAACCTCACCACCTTCTGCTATATCCCCCGCTGGCTAGGTACTTGATTTTTAATGTTACCCTTCAAAGGTTGCTGATGCTTGTGTTAGTAACAAAAGCAAACAGTTACAACTTTCCTAGTCCCAAGCTTCATTGTCCTTATGAAAGATTTTAATCAGAAATACAATGTAGTAAATTACCTCTTCTTTCAGCAATTTAGTTTTCAGCCTTGTTTTTCAAACCAACTTTTGTGCTTAAGGTTAATGCAGTTGTCTGAGGTGTTGAATGAATATTGGAAATTTGACACAAAAGACAAAAGACAACAAATAAGGAAAGAAGAAAATGGAACCAAGAGTTGATTGGAGGCTAAGGATAATTTGACTATGCCATGAAAATAGCAAATACAAAATGAATTAGACCTCTTACATCAGAGCAGTCTAACAAGCAGCTTGTTAGTTAAATAAGGTTCCCAGTAAAGCATATTCTGACTTGCATTTCCCAAGCTGCCCTATGCTTTAGACCAACCTCCAAACACTTGAAGGATTCACATTTAGTTAAAGTGCGGAAGCAATTCCTTTGGGATTGCTGCTTTAGCATAGTGACAGCAGGTGGACAGTTTGGCAGCAGCCTGCATTCTCCAGAGAATAGGAGAAGAGACACTTGTGAGGGGTGCTCTTCCCGATGCATGTTTTTAAAGTCACGTTGTACATGTGCATCTAAGTTTAGGTTTTCTTGCTATATAACCAGTAACAGCAGGCAGAGGTTCTTATTCTTAAAGGTTCAAGGAAACAAAGCTGCTCATCCATGTCTGTGAATCAAAGGAGAGCCCCAGGCAAAAATATAAAGCATGCAGCATCTACCACTAGGAGTACACAAACACACACATATGTGTGTGCATGCACATACACACACACACACACACACACACAGGTTCACAACCAGCACAAAAGATGATTACACAGGGCAAATATCTGCTGCACACATGAGCAAGCCCAGATTCATGGCAATGCACAGAATAGCTTCTGTTTTCTGGCTTGAAAGATTCAGAAGATTTCTTTCTGTATTATTGAACTGAAAGGATTTCAGAAAAAGATCCTCATAGGACTAGAATTCAGGTTAAGAGTCATTTTCATGTGGCAAAAATTGAAGCGCTCAACATTCTTCTCAGATACAAGCCAAGGCCAGGGCAAGTAGAACTGCCTAATTTAGATGTGAGTCAAAGAACCTGAGGACGTTGGGGTAGGAAACACAGAGGAACGATAATGGGAATAGAAGAGAGCACAGAAAGTAAGATTGTAGCACTAACAAAGCAGACCCCTACCACACACACATTTCACTCCTCACTTGGCTCTAACCTTGGAAACAGAGGAGTTATACAGGCTGCCTTGGATCTGAAAAGGATAATCAGAACAGGTTATATAAATGGGAGAGAAATTACCTGTTAGTGGCTGTGTGAATCAGGGAAAACAGGAAAGATACAACACTATCATCCAATTAGAAAGAAAATTGAGTTTAGAATCCAGAAATCCACAAAATAGCAGTCGAACTGTACAAAGCACTACACTATCATCTTTGCCAAAAATACGTATGAAGGCTACCTAAAGGTTATTTGGAGCCAGTGGAGCCCAGACTAGTGAGAAGGATCAAGAACTTTCTTTTGAAAATAAAGAGTTTGCCTGAAAAGTAGATTTTCTTCCCCTGGGTTTCTATATGTGGTGGCAGGCAAGCTTACTAAAACTTAAAAAGAATACTTTAAAACTATCCAAAAATTTAGACAATTTAAATGACTGATATTGGTCATGGACTACAGTAAATACTCACAATCCAAAAATAAAAAGAGTTAAGAGTTATTCTTGTGAAAAATGGATGGTGTAGAGTGTGTAAATAATAGGAGCAAATGCAGCAAGACAGAGAAAACTTTGGGCATTTAAAGTCTAATACATTATCAAGAGAGTTCAATACTGATAAATTTACAGTAATAAGTTTTGTTAGACTTTATCATGTGCTATAAGTTGGCATACATCATAAAATATGAGGAATAAAAAGTAGGAGAGTTGAACGACAAGTCTTTGTGCATTATTTATGAAGGATGAAGAGTGAAATGAATGAGAAGAACAGGTAGACAATGTGTTGAATAATGATGACTTTGATGAGCAGTTATCACACAAATCTCTGTACTTCATAAAATACAAGGAATATTAAGCATCAGAAGAACCAAAAAGCAAATCTACTCAAAATGAGATACACAATGAAGGAAGAGAGGAATACAAAGGAAATGTACAGAATAATGATGACTTTTATGAGAATTTCACTCACCAGCCTGGATCATTCATAAATATAAGCCATACAGAAAATAAAAGAGAAGCAAAAGAAGAAGAGACTGATCTGTGTTTGTCATAAAATATGAGGAAATAATGCCAACTAGGCTTGACAAAATAAAAACAAAAATAATTGAGCCTAGTACAGCTGTCGAAAGGTACAATGTCTGGATTAATGTGGAAAAATAAAATGAGTGCAGGTAGAATTATCTTTCCAGTAGGGATTCACCAAGCAGCTAGGTAGGCATTACTTTTATAAATGTCAGCTTGTTAACTTGTGGAATATTGGCAAGTTTTTAATTAACCTTTACCACACTCCAAGAAAGCCAACAGCATCAGGGGCTTAAGAAGCAATGTTTAACCTATTTCTAAGAGGTTTGGCTTCACCAGCAGAGTCTCTTCTCAGTACCCCAGCTCTAATTCTTGTGTAATTAGTAGGAGACTGCCATGGCTTGTTTCCATTTAATCTACACCCATTTCCACTTAATCTATACCCATTTAAATTATTCAAATATTGCTTTATAAAGCCCTCTGAAAGTTTACTGTATATAACCAAAGATGTCATCTATATTTTGTTACATTGGACTGTGAATCTGGTATCAGATTTGTCAGGATAAGTTCAAAATCCAGAACTCAGACTTAAAATGTCTTTTCCATTAGAACAAATAGGACGTTGAAATGATACAGACGCTGGGAAAAGCAGACATGGCAAAGCAAGTGTCTGTATTCCATCTGTGTGCCACTCAGCACCATGTTTTATGTAATTCATAGGAGAAAGAAAGCTACTGATCTATGTTTGAAACTCAGAATTTTGGTCTGGAGCTCAAACTATATACAAGCACCAATAACTATAATTATACTAGTTTACCTTTGCACAATATTTAATGGTTTGTAATTTGTGTTATGGAGAGGTCTGAGATAATTCACCATAAATCCTATCAGTAGAATTTATAAGCAATTCCTTTGATTGCAGTAGAATTTAGTTATGAGGTTTATTGACTAAAACAAACTCTAACTAGTAACTTTGTTGCTTATTCTGAGGTATTTGAGGGGTTTTTTTTGTTTTTGCTTTATTTTGTTTTGTTTTGTTTTCCTCTGTATTTTTCCACAAACAAGCTCTGTGACTGTGAGCCTTTAGATACTCTCCTTGGTGTTCTGATTCTTATAGAAGAAGGTATAATCCCAGGGTAAAATAACAGCACTAAGGATATTCTGAAAAGCCTGCTGACCCAAATAACAGGTCCTTTTTAATCCAAGATTGAGCTTTCCAAGATATCCTGAATCTCAGTTGGTAAAAAAGCTAACATTCATGCCCTAGGAAAAATCATTGACCTTGTTCAGTCTTCCTTGACTGTGCCAGTTCCAGCTTTAAAATGCATGGTCAAGAGCTCAGAGCTCCCAAGACTAGGATTGAACTCCAGTTAAAAAAAAATACATATCCTTGCCCCCTACCTTCAAAAAGTCTTTGCTTGTAAGTATCACAGGGTCGTCTAGACTGCCAGACTCTTGGAATTCGTTACAGCTTATCAGCTAGACTAGAGAAGAAACTAAGAGATATTTTACTGAGCTATTTCCCTTATAGACAGGCCTATTTAGGGGCTATTTTAAGTGAATCCCATTCTTTGGCAAAGATGAGACTCCTTTACTTAAAGGAGAAATGTTCTACAATATTTTTAATTAGGCAACAATATCAGGATGCCATAGTCAAGTATCATGTCTCCCATGTAGGCTTTAACTTGATGTTCACCTAGCTAAGTTTGTTTTGTTGGGTTCATTCCAGACAAAACAATTAGGAGTGTATGCATCAATAGCCTATAACATGTTCATACATTTGTATATAAGTGCACAGAAAATGACACAGCATGTTGATAACTGCTAATTGCCTATGGTAAGAAGCCAGGAATAGGTAGTGGGAGAGAGATGGTTAACAGAAACTCTAATCATATGCACAGTGTATTATGTTTTAGCCACTGGGATTAACTTTGATAAGAGAAAAGCATCCTTCTACGACTAAGATTATGTCCCAAGGAAATTAGAAATTTAATACAGGAAAAGAAATAAGGAGGAACTAAATTTCTTAAAGTAAGTAGTAGTTTAAGCAAGTTATGAAGTGCCATTTGAAAGATAAGATATATAATAACAGACATAGTTTAAGGAATTTCTAATTATATTGGGTGATGTTAATAATATACTATTAACTTAAACATATGAGAATTAAGATTTATACCTAGTATGATCCTAACTTTGGAAGATAAAAAATGCACATGCACTACATAAAATAGGTATTAATACTTAATACTAGTTGGTGAAAATTTTGTTTTTCTAGTTATACTTGACCATTTCTCAAAGTTTCTACAAGTTGGCATTTACAGTTTAACCTTATTATGTTTTCTTATTTGCTTTTCTTTTGTTTTTCAGGCGTGCTTGTGTAATACGTGGCCAAGTTGTGGCTGTGGATGGAACCCCTCTTGTGGGAGTGAATGTCAGTTTCTTGCACCACAGTGATTATGGATTTACCATCAGCCGGCAAGATGGAAGGTATGTCAATATTGCTTCTGAACATTGTAGGCGAAAAGCACTCACTTTCACCAAGGATTAAGCCATAGTTCAAGAAAATGTAGTAAATCTGGGTGTGCTAGCACATGCCTCTAATTCCAGCACTTTGGAAAGTTGTGGCAGGAAGAACACAAGTTCAGGTACCATCTATTAAACAAGGCCCTGTCTCCCAAAAAAGTAACTTGGGATGTATCTCAGTGGTATAGCAGCCCTGGGTTCAATCCCGAGTATGAGAAGAAAATGGGAGTAAGTTCATCTTCTTTCTAGTTGTATGTAGGAAAGCCATTGATGATACTTATTTCCTCATTTTTGTCTTTTAGCATTCCAGTATCATTCTCAAGTCATCTTGTAAGCCTGCCATGTGTAAAACTGTGCACATTTCAGTCAACTTCATCTCCAAATTCAACCTCTAATTTCATTGAGATGGTGCAAATAAGAAATTTGGAACTATGGAACGCTTGGGCTGTTCTTTCACAACAGACCCAAAATATTTCAGAAATGAACATGTCCACTATGTTTTCACAAAAGTTCAAATTTTAATATATATTAAGATCTTTCTTTCTGAGATGTGTCCTCCCTAGATTCCTGAATTGCTTAAAGACCACAAATGATTGATGAGCATAGTCAGTCTATATAACTGTACTGACTTAACCTGAAGCACCAACCATCCAGGACTTCTCTGGGTTTTCTGAAACCTGGGAAGAAAGATTGCTAAGTAAAACCTTTTCACTATAGAAAAGGATTTACTCACCACGACATTCACATAGCTGTCATTTAGATAGACATTTGTTCAGAATATTTGGGTAAATAGAGCAGCGTGTCCATCTTGAAGGTATTTATGATTTTCAGGCACACTAGTAATGGCTTTGATAGGGTTCTAGTCTCCAGGTAACTAACCTTAATGTGTTGTACTCATAACAAATCACTTCAGTACTCCCAGAAAAGGCCCATTAACTTGGAGCTTTATCACACTGTGAAAGACTGTCTCATTTTGAGAACTTAAAATCAAACCTTATTAGTTCTAACCACTTAAAAATGCTAATTATTCAACTTGGCCTGTGCTGAATTTATTTTTTCAACTGCATGTCAAGAAAATGCTTGGAAAAGAAGACATAAATAATGCAAGAAAGTTTTCTTTTTTATTAAACTTATTGGCACAATGTAAATATACATAATTATCACATTCATCATAGAGAACTTGTATCTGTATATGATATATATCGCTTCCTCTTTTTTGCCCTTTCCCTCCCCTCACTTCAACCCCTCTTCCCTCTTACTACAGAAGCTTCATTTCCATTTTTCTTTCTTTTCTCATTATTTTTCTTTTCTCTTCACTTTGTTCACCCTGCCTCCTCCACAGTTCCATTTCTCATTTGAGCACATTCTTCCCATTTCACAATATCTATTACAAATTTACGCTTTGAGTTTCTCACTCCTGAGAAACAATGTAGTATTTTCACATGTGCCCCTAATTTATTCCATTTAAGAATAGCGCCTCAAGGTGCATCCATTTACCTACAAATGTCTTAAGTCTATCCTTTATGGATGAATAATACTCCATTGTATAAAAAATACCCACATCTTTATCCATTCATTGGTTGATAGGCATTTGTGCTGTTTCCAAGATGTAGTTATTACAAATTGTACTGCTATAAAAATGAGTGTGTATATACCTCTGTAGTACGATGCTTTTAATTCTTTTGCGAAAATATTAGGAAGGGAAATATTAGGATGAATAGGGAGCTCTAGTCCTATTTATTTGAGTAAACTCCACGTTAACTTTTAGTAGTAGTTGCGCCAGTACACATTCATACAAACAGAGGAGAAGGGCTCCTCTTACAACACAGTCCAAACAACATGTGCCATTGATTCATTTCTTGATAATAGTCATTCCTTCTGGAATGAGACAGAATCTCAGGATTGTTTTAACTTGCATTTCTCAAGTGACAGGTGGTAGTAAACACTTTTTCATATATTCATATGCCAGTTTTACTTCCTCCTTTGTGAAGTATGTATGCATTTCAGAAGCCCATTTTTGATTGGGGGGTGAATGCTTTTCACTTATAATATATATATGTGTATATATATATATATATATATATATATATATATATATATATCCAATGGAGAACAACTAGCAATTTTCCCTACTCTTTGGGTTTTCTCTTTACTCTGTGGTGATTTCTTTTTCAGTACAAAAACTTTTTGTTGAGCCTTTGTAATATTTCCCATTTGATCAGGGTTTATTAAAAATCTGCTTCTTTCACCTATGTCTTCAAGAGTTCTACTTATCCTATCTTCCAGAAAATTTACTGTTTCTGCCTTAATATTTAGATCTTTGATCCATTTTGATTTTATTTCAGTCTGTGGTGAGCAACATGGGTCTAATCTTAGTCTTTGGCATATGAAAAGTTAGTTTGTCCAGCAGCATTTTTTTAAAAGGCTAACCTTACAGTGAACATGTGAAGCTCCTTTGTCAAAGATCAGGTGGCTGAGTGCATTTGTAGTTCTTTCTGCATCCTCTAATCTGTTTCTTTGATTCTTACATCTGCTTTTTTGTCAGTATCATACCGTTTTTATCACAGTAACTTTGTCATGTAATTTCAACTCAAAGATTGTGATGCCCCTGCCTTGTTTGCTAACCAGAATTGTTTTGCTAGTCTAGGTCTACCTCTTGGTTCCAAACAAATTTTACAAAAATTTTTTCTTGTGTTATGAAGTATGCTAATGATTTTTATTAGGATTGCATTACATTTATATTTCAGTATTGGAAGTATGGTCATTTCCATTATGTTGTCTCTTTCTACCCAGAAGCAAGCAATATCTTTCAAATTTCTGATAACCTCTTCAAACTCCTTTTTCAGAGTGCTATATTTTTCAATTTGTAGGTCTCATGCTTCCTTTGCTAGGCTGATTCCTAAGTATTTCATTTTTTCAATGCTTTAGTGAAAGTTATAGGTTCTGTAATTTATCTCTCATATGAATGTTACTGATTTTTGAGTCCTGACATTATATCCAGTTACATAACAGAATTTGGTTAATAAGTCTAGATGTCTTTTGGTGTAATTTTTTGGATCTTCCATGTAGAGTATCATTTTACTTCAAATAATGATAACTTAACTTCTACTTCTCCTACCTTTATTTATTTAGCTTCTTTACTTGCCTACTTTCTCTGGCTAATATTTCCTGAACTATAGTGAATAGGAGTGGAAAAACCAGACATCTTTGGCTTGTGCCTGATTTTAAAGTGAAAGCTTTCTATGTTTGACCAATGTTGTCAGTTGGTTTGCCATGCATGGGTTACATCATATTGACATAAAAATTATTCCAACTTTATGTATGTTTTTATCATGAATGGATGTTGGAATTGTGAAATCCTTTTTTTTTTTTTTTTTTTGCACCTTTTGAAATGATCGTGTGTTCTTTGTCCATCCATGGCTGTTTATATAGTACATTGCATTTATTAAATTGCATATTTGAATTATCCCTGCATCCCTAGGTTTAGTTCTACTTGGTCATGGTGTATAATCTTCTTGATGATTTGCTACATTGTGTTTGATAGTATATTACAGAGTATTTGTTACATCTATTGCATTAACAAGATTTGTCTGCAGTTCTCTTAGTTGGATCCTTCCTTGGTTTTGGAATCAGGGTAATTCTTACTTCTGGGGATGAATTTGGAAGTATTGGTTCCCTTTCAATTTCATTAAAAAGTTTAAGAAGTATCAGCATTATATGTTTTCCAAATGTCTTTTAGAATTGAGCAGTGAACCCATCAGATCCTAAATATTCCTTGTTAGGAGGCTTTCAATTACATCTTCATTTCATTGACAGATGTTGGGTTATTTAGAATTTTTATATATTCTTTTTTATTTGTTTTTTATCTTTATTAGTTTTATTGAGAAACAAATAGCAATGAGACAGTTTCAAAACCGATTAGTAGGACAGTTTCAATAATAAATACATTACATATTGTTGTCTTTGTAGTGGTTATTCATAGTACATGATGCAAACATGATATTCTGTTCACAAACACTATTAGAACAAAACTTTCTATCCATTGAATTAAGAGAAATTAGCTGTATATCTATCCTATTTTGTACATACAGATACAAAATGGTCCTTCATTTATATCCCCTTTTTTGTTTCGTTTTGTCAGAGATGAGTATTCCATTGCCATTTAAATATTGTAGGTGAGTGAATTCATACACCTGGAATTTTTATATCTTCTTGATTCAGTCTTGGTAATTAGTATATATCTAGGAATCTGCCCATTTCTTCTGTGTTTTCCATCTCATTAGCATAAAGTTTCCCAAAGTATGTATTGAGGATCTTCTGAATTTCTGCAGGATCTATTATTGTTTTTACCTTTCCATTCCCAATTGAATGGATTTTAGTCTTTCCTTTTTTCATAAGGTTTGCTAAGGATTTGTCAATTTTATTTAATCTTTCATAGAACCAACTCTTTAATTTATTGTTTTTTGTACTATTTTTCATTGTATTAATTTCTGGTCTGATGTTATAATCTCTTCCCTTGTATAAGTTTTGGGCTTGACTTGTTCTTTTTCCAGAAGTTGAGGTTTAACATCAGGCTGTTGATTTGAGCTCGCTCTGTTTTTCTGACGTTGGAATTAATGGTTATCAGTTTTCCTCATAGGTTTGCTTTCATTGTGTTCCATAAATTCTGGTATGCTCATTCTGCATTATCATTTAATTGTAGAAATTATCTCATTTTGGCTGTTTTGTTTGTTTGTTTGTTTGTTTTTTTGAAGGAAGTTAAAATAGTGCTTTTTATTAGAAGGACAGCAGCACGTATTTCAGCCCTCACTAGAAGTGTTCGCTGAGAAAGTGGATTTTAATCCACAGGTAACCTCACACGTGTGCTCTTTGTTCTCGCCTCACTCAGGCCTCATTCTCTGAGTCCATCCGGTGCTCATCAGCACCTCTGTATCTGTCTGCCCGAGGATCCCCAGTGTCCTGTCTTCTGTTCCGCTCTCTGCAGGGACTCTTCTGGGGTCGGTTCCTTATCTGCCTGTGCTCCTAGCTAGTGGGACCCTGGTCCCGGCTGCTTGTCCTCTCCCTGTTCCTGCTTCCACCACTCCCCTCCTTTCCTGCTGCTCCTCACCTCTCAGGGCTCCCAGGGCAGATCCTGGACTTCTGCTCAGAACCCAGCCTGCTGGGTTAGCTGCTGTTCTCCCCAGAACTCTCTCCTTGTATGAACCAAGGTATTACCCTGGCTGTTTTCTTGTTACTGTGAAGGCTTGAAGGTTCTTCACAAAGTTTTCTCTTCTTAGACTTCTTCCCTTCAGAAGCACTGTTGTTACTTCCTAAACACTTCTTCTTGTTGTTGTTGTTCTTTTTCTTCTTCTTTTTCTTCTTCTTTGCCTTGCTATCACTCTCACTCTTACTGCTGCTTTTTGAAATCTCTGAAGAGGAGGAAGAAGAGGAGGAAGAGGAAGAAAAGGAGGAAGATGATGAGAAGGAGGATTTGTACTTATGTTTTTTGTGTTTACTTTTTGTCTTGCGTAACTTTTTATTTTTTCTGTCTCTTTTCTTTTTCTTATTTTTCTTTTCAAGTCTGTCCAATTTCTTGAGAAGTTTCTGTTTTTGTTTGGCTGTTAGTGACTTTAAGAATTCAACTTCTGGATCTTCATCACCTTCACTTGCAACATACTCCTGTGATGGATCATTTGCGGTCAAGTTTCTTCCCAGCCCATTTTGTTTCAGTGCAAACCCACTGTTTTTCATCTCCACTATTAGCCCCGAGGGGTGCATCGATGGCCCTGAGCTGTCAGTGGGAATTGAACTTGCATTGATTCCAGAAAGACCAAACAAGGGATGCTCACGATCTGTGTTGACATGACCCCATTTATGACATTTAATGCACTTCACATTTTGAACCTGAATTCCAAAAGGCTGGTCTCAGATGTTCATATCATCTTTGGCATATTTTTTCCATGGAGCCACCTTCTGCCATTCAAATTTGTATTCCATCTCTCCCTCTGTTTCTTCTTTCTCTGTTTTCTTGTTTAGCTCCTGGTGGGGACTTGTATGTGAAATTAAGGCCATTCTTTACATGTTCATCTCCCATAAGCTATCTGTTGTCATGATTCTTGTTCTTTGAGATATTGTTGCATTCATTCTTCTTGCTTCTTCTTATCATATGATTTTTTTCTGGTCTGCCATCCATACCTTCTTGATTTTGGATTTGGACGCAGGATGAAAGTCCTTTTTGCACATGAAGTTGGCAAAGGATTTCCCCATCTTGGAGTCTCAGCTACCAAAGCTGCTTTACTTTTATCTGTTGACCAATTGGGTGTTCAGCAGGGTATTTAATTTCCATGTGTTTATATAGATTTGTGGTTTCTTTTCCTATTGATGTTTACTGTTGCCCAATAATTTCAATTTACTTGCATTTATTAAGGCATGTTATATGAGCTAGTATGTGGTCTATATTGGAAAATGCCCTGTATGCTGCTGAGAAGACTGTGTCATCTAATATTGTTGAGTGACACACTCTGCAGACATAAGTCCATTTGTTGACAGGTTCATTTCAGTTTTGATATTTCTTTGTTGATATTTTTCTCCAGTTGATCTGTCTCTTTATGATAGTGATGTGTTGAGAAACCAATTATAATTGTGTTAATGCTTATTTGATTTTTCATGTCATTTATCACTTTTATATAGTTGTGTGCACCAGTAATATTTATAATTGTGATATTGGTTATTTGATTTTTCATGTCATTTAAAATTTGGGTTTTACAGCTGGGTGCTCCCAAACTTGGTACATACATATGTGTGACTGTTATCTCCTCCTCCTGAATTTTCCCCCTGACCTTGTCTATCTCATTTGATCATTTCTGCTTTGAATTCAGATTTTCGGTGAACAGGATTGCGACCCTTGTTTTT
>NW_004524827.1:1432672-1460515 GCF_000260255.1 Octodon degus | reverse complement strand
ATGGTTATTATCTCTTCTACTTTGAGTTTTCCATTAACAAGTACATACAAATTTGTGTCTTTTAGTCTGTCATGGCTTGAAGTTCACTTTGTAAAATTATAATAGATATTCCTTCTTTTTTCTAGGTTCCTATCATATAAAGTATTGCTTTTCATCCTTTGACTTTAAGCCTATGAATTTCCTTTTGAGTTAAATGTGTTTCTTGCAAGCAGCATACTTCTGGATCTTGTTTCTTGATCCATTCTGCCACTCTGTTTCTTCTGATTGATGAATTCAGACCATTTACACTGATGTATATAACCAATGTATATCGACTTATCTTTATTATTTTATTCCCCTGTTGTTGGTTCCCTGTCTTCTGTTTAATTGCTTGTCTTGCCTTGTAAATTCTATTGATGTTTTTGCAAGTCTAGTCTTCTTTATCTCTTTCTAAAATATCCTTCAGAAAAATTTTGAGAGCTGGCTTGGTTGTCATGAATTTCTTCAGTTGTTCTCTCTCATGGAAGTATCTTATTTCTCCAAGTATCTTATTTCTCCACTGATTTTGAAAGATTGTTTTGCAGGATACATCAACCTGGGTTGGAGATTTTTTCATTTTAGGACTTGAAATACTTCATTCAAGGCTTTTCTTGACTTAAAAGTTTATGTTGAGAGTTCTGTTGTCATATTGATGGTCTTTCCTTTATAAGTGATTTGTGTTTTTTATAACAGTATTTAATATTTTGCTCTGCTGAATTTCTTGAATTTTGAGTATTATATGCTTTGGCATAGATTTATTTTAATCATAACTAATTGAAGTCCTAGATGCCTCACTTACTGTATGTCGAATTCTTTATACATGCTTGGGAAGTTTTCTGCCATTACTTCTGTGAAGGGATTTTTTTATGTCATTTGGCTGTCTCTTACTTCCTCATTGACTTCAATCAATCTTTTTCTTCTTTACATTGTCTTGCAGGTGTCAGACTTACTTTTTATGTTCCCTTTTTATTTTTAAGAAATCTTTCTTTTCATGGTTGCTAAGCACAGTCCTGTCATGTAGACCTGATTTTTTGTCCTCAGTTTGTTCAATCAAATGTATATACTTTCAACAATATTTTTCATTTCCTGGATATCTGTTTGAATCTTTTTCATGGATTCCATTTCTTTCCTACATTGGGTATTCATGGTTTTCATCACTTTCCTAAGCTCTTCTATTTTTTTTCTGTGTCCATTTTAGAGCCACTGAGCAAGTCCTTCATTTTGAACATCACCTATTTTCTTTTTATTGTTGGCAGTGGTGGTGCAGGGTCTCACTATGCAGTTCAGACTGGCAGTGATCCTCTTATCTCAGCCTCCCCAGTGCTGGAATTACAGGCATGTGCCATCATGCCAAGTTTTGGTGGCCAACTCAGCATGCCCAGGAGCAGGGTCAGCCTGGCATGCAGTGCTGGGGATTGAAATCAGGACCCCGTGCTGCCAGGCAGGCACTTTGACCACTAAGTTGTCTCTTTAGCCTCTATTTTGTATTTTATAACTGAGAGATTTTTTTCTCATCTGATTTTCTCTATAGGTTCATTAATCTGGTTGCTTTGTTTTGCTTTGCTTTGCTTTGCTTTGTTTTACTTCTGCTTTACCATTTCAGAAAATTCATGTGGGTGGTTTCTGATTTCCTCTATCTTGTTGTCCTTTGAACTTGTCCTGGGTGGGCTAGAATATTAGAGTTGCATTTTTCTTCTGCAACTTGTCATTTTTTTTAAACTTTTACTGTATTTTCTTTGTTAATGTTTATAAATTGCTTATGATAAGTAACTTTATTAGCAGTATCAAGGCCTTCCTACATACTAAGATGTCCTCAAAGATGTCCTTTAGATATAGCTGTCTTTTAGCTTGTGTTTCTGTCCCAAGATATCATATAACCAACTTATTAGAATGAGAAGTTCTCATCTATAGGGCCTAGCACTTGATCTTTTGTTAATGGACTATGGTGATGATTATGACCCAAGAAATCACAATATTGTCATAAAAGGGAGAACAACTGATCACAACAGGTTGCTACCAATCATGTACCATAAATTGAGAAATTGTTTTTGTTGTTTTTATTTTGGTATAAAAGTTTATGTGAATTATTTAATACTTACAGAAAAAACTAAAAGAATCTTTACAACCAAAAAGTCTGCAAATTTATGGTCCAGATTACACAAAACATTAAAGAGGCTAATTTTTTTTTGCTATTTTTTTCTAATCTTAGTAAATTCCCAAGAAAATCCTCTGGTGAGGTACCTGTGAGTAGGTTTATGTAGATAATAAATATTCTCCTTTGAAGTTTTATAAACATAAATGTTTAAAAGATGTGGTCCAAATTCCAACCAGATTTTCCCACTACTACTTCTTGGACATAAGTAACAATGTGGAGTTTCCATTTATATATCCTTGCTTATGGCAACCTCAGATTACATACATTTCAAAAGTATAAATCATAAGTGAAACATACCTGAGAGTAAAAGAATATAGAAAACTGAGATTAGGATACAGATATGTGCAATGTCAATGGGATTCTGTTTCCAAATATCAATCCCACCAGTCTATTGTAGTACTTGAAATTCTCCCCAGTGTTATCACCACTTTGGATTAAACTGTCAGCTCTCTAAAAGTCTGTGTCAAATGCGAATACATTAAGAGGAATGTAGAGCTATTTACTCCCATAATAGACTACTTGCTGATTGACAGCTTTCCCTAGAGAACCAGAAAACGTGTGGGTCACTGGACCAAAGTGATGTATACAAGGCCAAAGAAAGTCTGTGGTGCAAGACTGAGCCCTTTAAAAGTGTGACAACTAGATATTTTTTTAAATATTTATTTATTTTTATTTATTACATTTATTTATTGTGTGTGTGTGTGGCCAGCTCAGCCCACCAGGGGGCGGGCTGGCTGGCATGTGGTGCTGGGGATCGAACCGCGGTCCTTATGCTTTGCCAAGCTTGTTTCAAGTAGGTGCTTTAGACCACTGAGCCATCTCTCCAACCCGACAACTAGATATTGATGTAGGCTGAGACCAGCATAGCAGAAAGGCAAAGGAAACTCTAAAGGGAAAATGAATATTTATGAGTCTTTTGTATACCAAATATTTTTATTAATGTGATTGTTTTTCATATTCACAATGACCCAGTGAAGTAAATATTAGCATCCTCTACACTTGGAATATAAGAAAATTTATCCAGATTAACATCTCTAATGTGAAAACAGCCCAAGACTTGAACCCAAGTAATGTGACTCATATCTTCACTTAAGATATATATCTGGTGCTCAGTAAAGTGTTGAAAGTGAACTGTTTATAGGTTAGCTTATGATAAGCAAAATAGATAAAGTAATGGTTTTCTTAAAGTGTTCTTGTGAAACATTAAATGTCTCAGTAATTTTCTTCTGAAGATTAGAATGAGAAAATACAATTGCCTGTGATCTTCCTCAAGGCCCAAGTTAGTTCATTTTTAGATACATTAAGGCACTGCGCATGATACAACAGTCTTCCATCTATGGACAGGACTAGTTTGAGATTATACAATGACAACAATTTCCAACCAGTATGCTCCCTTGGGTCTTTTGTAATCACTCTCATATGACTTGAAAACCTGTTCTTCATGAGCCATGCAAATGGGATGATATGTGATAGGAACAATACCAAACATCAGAGAACATTCTATTTGACATTAAAATGATTTAGACAGACATTTGGCTACAGATACAACCTCACCTTACATATCAATTAATGAGTAAGTCAGGCATTATTGTCTATATATAACAGCAAGGTGGGTAGAGAAGTATATCAGTCAGGAATATCTAGAGAAATAGAAAATATAAAAAATAGGAAAGAAAAAATAAGAAAGAGAGACATCAACAAATTTCAATTTACTTCAAGGAAATGGCTTACATGGTTGTGGGGAGCAGATATGTCTGAAATCTGTAGGGCAGAATGGCAGATTGAAAGCTCTTAGAATGTTGTTGATGCAGCAGTCTTGAGGCAGTATATTTTCTTACTCAGGGAAACTAAAGTTTTGCCCTTAAAGCTTTCAAATGATTGTGTGATATGAAAGCTAAAAACATTATTGAGGGTATTCTCACTTAGTGTCAACTGATTGTAGACATTAACCACATTTATAAAATACCTCCACAGCAACACCTACATTGGTGTTTGGCTGAATAAAAACTATAGCCTAGCTAAACTGAGACATAATACTAAACATCAGAAGGCCTAGGTGAAGTTCCAAAAAGAATTTAAATATTACTATCTGCTCATGGAGATAATCAAGAACTGGCCTGTAATAATTTGGACTACAAGAAAAGAAAACTGTACAGTAAATTTACTAGGGCAGTGTATCTGATTTGAAAACGTTAATATTTGTTGAGTCCTCCTGTATATTTGACCTTTAAGTCTTTAACTCATTTATTCATTTATAATAGCAACTAAGAGGTATGTCATATTTACCCCATTTTACTAATGAGAAAAATGCAGTTCATAGAGGTTAAACAACTAAACAAAAGACACAAAGTTAGATAGAGCTGGGTCTCAAAGTCAGATATAGATGAAATCAACTCCCCATTCTTTCTACAAAACAAGTCTACTAGTCTGATTAATATTTCCAAAAGTAGATACTAAGTCCAAGATGCATAGTTTTCTTTGCATAGGTTAGTTTATATATTTATTTTATTTTATTTTATTTTTGTTTTGTTTATAAATAAATAACCACTTTAGTTCTAAAGAGTCAAGAGTCAGTGTTTGGGTAAAGCAAACAAACTTACCTAAGGACAAAGTAGAAGGGGATGAAAAGAAAAGTTTGACAATCATTGTCGTTTTTCTCCTAATACTCTAGTGTTAATCTGCTCCCATATTATTCCTGAATTCACCCCCTCTGCCTTAAATCATAAGACATTTAGTGTTTCTATTTTAGTTCAAACTTAAATTATTTTCTATAACTAATGCATTTTGGAAATGCTCTTTCTAGAAAAAAAACCTTAGTATAGTGAGTTCACTAAAAAGCAAGAAAACTAGTATCATCCATCCTTTCTTACTATCAATTAATCTTTACATAAAAGATTTCTACAAAAATAATTGGTGATGCTATAATAAATATAATAAATTCAATGTGAAGGGGGTGATGAGGTGCCCATAATTAAGTCTGATTTCTTACTAGGGTTCCTTATCATTGAAGTGTTTTACTGAAAGATCCATTTTTAATACAGGAAAATGCTTACATTGGTTTCCTGTGGTTTTACACTTTGCAATGTTAACATGCTTCATATTGCCCTTTGTCTATTTTTAAGACATAATGATAATAATTTATCGCTGTTTTGCTTTTACATAGTATTTTGTCTTTTTAATGTTCTTAACTACATTATTTCAAAGAGATTGTTGTACTTAAAAGAGAAGAAAGGTTGAACCATTTAGTGTAGAGTGAACTGAAATTTGAGTTTTTTATGCTGTGCTACAATAGTCTTGTCAGAGATCACATCGACAGGTGAACAGTTGGATTAGGGGAAAAGTAGTCTTGCTTCATCAGAGGCATAGAAGCAGATGTCTGGTTGTCATGCAAGAGGAAATCAAGAGTCTTTCTGGAGCAAGACAAAAATCTCTAGGTTTCAATCAGAATGACAATCCAAAGAGGATTGTGAGATGTGAGAAGTTCATGTATGTGATAGTTCAAGTCCCCAAAAATGTTCCTCTGTTGGTTTTTTCTCCAACAGTTATCTCAAAGACACCATCTAGTTTCAGACACTATGTTTGTGACCCTGAAGATATATTTATCATTTTGATTTTTTTGTTTTATTACATTACCAAAATTTTTAAAATTTTAATGTTTTATTATTTGCAAATAATTAATGTATATTCATTATCAGTTTAAACTTTACACAGAAAGTAGTAGCCTTTGTCTCAAATTTATTTTTGATACATTCTTTTTAAAGATATTTTATTTTTAATTAAGACATAGTAATTGTATAAATCTGAGTATATTGTGATATATCAAAAATTTTAAATGAATAATGTATTGCAGTTATTTCTGAATATTAAATGATCATCTTTCTGTTATCATGAAAAGGAGGAGGTGCACCAATGTCAGATTTAGCCCTATAGAAAATGAATGTAGTAGTGCTCAGGTATTTTATTTAAAATAGCATTAAAATCAGTTTGTGAATTCTGGGTAAATAGTAGCTGGTGTTATGGAATTTCTCCTCAAGTGTCTACTGGATAATGAAAAGAAGTAATCCATAGAATGAATATTTAGCCAGAGTACATTTTTAAAATATAAGAGTCCCCAAAGAAGTAAAGGACACTCAAATTAATGTATGGTTAACTTTAATTTTATTTTGGTTGCCCATTTGGTTGACATGTCTTATTTTGTTTCTTCTCAGCTTTGACCTTGTAGCCATTGGTGGCATCTCTGTTGTCTTAATCTTTGACCGTTCACCTTTTCTATCTGAGAAGAGGACACTCTGGTTGCCCTGGAATCAGTTCATTGTGGTGGAGAAAGTAACCATGCAGAGAGTGGTATCAGGCCCACCATCCTGTGATATCTCCAACTTCATCAGCCCAAACCCTATTGTGCTTCCTTCACCACTCACATCATTTGGTGGATCCTGTCCAGAGAGGGGCACTATTGTTCCTGAGCTTCAGGTGGGTATTAAACATTTTTTATTATTTTTATTGAGAAACAAATAGTAATGAGACAGTTTCAAGACAGGTTGGTAGGACAGGTACAATAATTAATATATTACATATTGTTGTCTTTGTAGTGGTTATACATAGTACAAGATACAGACATGATATCCTGTCCAAACACTGTTAGTACAAACCTTTCTTCTCATTGAATTAAGAGAAAGTAGCTGTATATCTATCCTAACTAAAGTTATAACATCATGATGGCCAACAGTGTGTGATGACTAAATTCCTTTTTTGCCAGCTCTATAAAGTGTAGCCCCTCATTTTTCAAGGGAAAATTTTAGATGTAGTCTCTTCATCACACATTTGCAGAGATGGACCAGGGCATTAAGACAATATCTGGCCAAGGAAAACTGAAATAAACTAGCTGTCATGAAAACTAAACCCCCAAACTTGACCTAATGAACACTGCTCTAAAGAACAAAGCTAGCTGGCTTAGTAATGCTAACAGCAAATCAATGAGCATGGTCACTTTGAGGTTCTGAAATCAAAGCTCCTTAACAAATCTCTTTTTTTCCCTTTGTGTCCCTTGCATCTTTAGTCTCATTATTCTTAGTGTGATGATTTTAATTGTTTAGCCATGTTTAATAAAAGTAGTCTTTAAGACTGTAGCTTTTTTTAATGTATTTTGGTTGTTGCAGGGTCTTACTATGCAGCTCGGACTCATAATGATCCTTCTGCTTTCAGCCTCCCCAGCAGTGGGATTACAGGCATGCGCCACTATGCCCGGACTCTGGCTGACTCGACCTCCCTGCGGTTGGGGCTACTGCAGCATGTGGTGCCGGGGATCAAACTGTGGTCCCTCAATCATCCCTCCCCTTGCCTAAGCTTGCTTAAGCAGGAACTTTAGTCCCTGAGCTATCTCACCAGCCTGACTGAAGCTATTTGTAGAAAATTTTGTTTCTGACTGTTCAAGTTTATGGTTTTAATAAAACAACTTTTTGAATCTTTCCATTTTAGCATTCCTGAGAATTTTTCTTTTTTGCTTTTTAACTTTTTTGTTAGTACATATTTGCCATACATATTGGTCATATCCATCATAGGGGATTTGGGCCTGTACAAAATATATCTTAATTCTTCTTTATTCTCCATTCCTCTCCCCTCCCTTTAACCTTTCTTCTCCAGCCCATTACACAAACTTTGTTTCCATTTTGTCTCTTCCATCCTCTGTTTTTACTTTTCCCTTCGTGCTCTTCCCTCCCCTCACCCCTGTTCCCCTTCCAGTTTGAACAAGCTCTTTCTACTTCCAGTATCTATCCTCCATTATGCTCTACATTTACACTTTGAGGTTCTCACACAGGAAAAACAGTGCAATATTTAAATTTGTATGTCCAATTTATTTCACTTAAGATGATGGTTTTGAGGTGCATTCGTTTTCCTACAGATGACTCAAGTTTATCTTTCTTTAAGGCAAAGTAATACTCCCATTGTATATAAATAACACATTTTCTGCATCTGTTCATCTTGTAGTGAGCATATGGGCTGTTTCCAAGACTCAGCTACTATAAATTATGGTGTTATAATTATGGACTTGCAGATATCACTATGGTATATCGCTGTAGTTTTCACCCATGAGGAAGATACCTAGAAGAGGAACAAAAGGGCCAAATGCAACCTCTAGTTTTGTTTTTTGGAGTAGTCTCTGCACTGATTTCCATAGTAGTTTATGAGTTAAAATCCAATTAGTAATGAGCATTCAGAATTGTCATTTCAATATTAAGCCATTCTAGTAGTCATAGTACAATTCCCTCACCACATTATAAAAATATTTTAATAATATTTAAATTTGGAAGCCACCAAAACGGAATCCTCAGTCTTACAGATTCTGAAATCAAAAAATATGGTGAAGGGGAAGCTAAATAGCTCAGCAGACTAAGCGCCTGCTTAGGCAAGCACAGGGTGGGGCAGAGGTTTGATCCCTGGTACTGCAAGCCACACTGGCCCAGCCTTCTGGCATGCTGAGGCAGCACCTGAGTCCAGGAGTGGTAGCACACCTGTAATCCCATAACTGGGGAGGCTAAAAACAAGAGGATCACTCTGAGTCTGAGCTGCCTCGTGAGACCCTGTAAAATATAAATATATATATATATATATATATATATATATATATATATATATATAGTTAAAGAAGAGGTTAATGGGCTCTCCAGGATTGCGTTGAATTTTCTTCTGTCACAACATCCCCACCAGCTATTAACAGTGCCCAGAGAATCTCATTTAGGAAACGATCACATAAAAATAATGCTCTTTGGGAGAAGCAGTCCAAAACACTGCCTGCTTCACACTTTTCTTTTATGGAAAAAAAGAAGCGATCAGAAAAAATTTCAATGAGCACATTTGTTCTTCCAATTCTTTCACAGATGTCCTTAGGATCTGTAAGTCTTCAATAATATAAAAGTTTCAAATTTAACTAGGATTTCATGTTCCTTAGAGAAATGAAATGCTAAGGTGGTGGTTGCTGTGTTATCTTGTGCTTATTATTCTTTGGTCATTATGTGATAAGGCACTCAATGTACAACTCCAGTATCAAAGAGATAATATACAAGAAGGACAATTGGGTAAAGGGTACACAAGGAGAACTAAGTCCTTGGAGACAGAGAAATGACCAAAACTCCTGGACACTGAAATGTCTTGGATTTAACAATCTGTTCTGTTAGCCACTTTCCTCCCAAGTTTGGGAAATCAAGAGAGGACAATATCGAAAGGGGAAAATGAATGAAGACATAAAAATGTCCACACTACCTATGTCACTCTAAATGTATTGAATAGGATGGGCTTTTCCTTCAGATGTCTTGTTTAGAAACATGAAAGTCAATAAATATAAAGCTCACTTTTAGTGACCTCTTCAAGCCATGTAACTCCATGTGTAATAATAAATAAATAAGCAAATAAGTAACAGCAATTAAAGAAGCCAAATGATATTTTCACTTATAGCCAACATTTAATATGGATTTCAGAGAAATTAATGGGAGTTATTTGCTTCTCAGCCACAGGTGTCAACTTAAAGTAAATTGTTCCCAGTCATTCATACAATTAGACACAGAAAAATGTAAGACAACATGGGTTAAAAATTTGGCCTCAAGGTCATTTGCACTTTCCAAAGAAAATGAATTTTTTGACATTAGCAAAGATTAATTCTAGGGTTACCTTAATCTTTATCAAAAAATATCACTTGTTAGGCCTGATTCTAGTCCTTTCTCCTACAAAGCCTAGCTTGAATAAGGATTACACGAATGGTTTTGTGACTTAACACCAAACGAGCTTGTGTGTGTTATGTATAAGGAAAAAAAAGACGTTTTATTGGAGTCCATAGTGCTGAATTGCTTGACATTCAGCAGTATGATCTTTTCTTAGTAGAAGTTGGAAAAGATCAACAGTGTTCTGGAAACACTGTTGAAAAGCTGAAATTGTTTTTTACATAGCCCTTCCTGGCAGAGGAAAAATCTCTAGGGTTGGCACAGGCTTGTCCACATGCAGATTTGGTACTAAATTCAAGACCTATAGTCACAGATTCTCTAAGATCCCAGAATAGGTGGTTTGACATCCATAGATCCCTTTAGACTCTTCCAACAGTGCATGCAATATCCTTCTCAGGCTCTAAGCACTGATAAAACCCAATTATTGCTTCTTTTTTTTTCTTCCAGGTTGTGCAGGAGGAAATCCCTATTCCTTCCAGCTTTGTAAGGCTGAGTTACCTGAGCAGCCGAACCGCTGGATATAAAACCCTGCTACGGATCCTTCTGACGCACTCAACAATTCCCTTGGGGATGATTAAAGTCCACCTCACAGTGGCTGTGGAAGGACGACTCACACAGAAGTGGTTTCCTGCTGCAGTTAATCTTGTCTACACATTTGCCTGGAACAAGACCGACATCTATGGACAGAAGGTTTGGGGCCTTGCAGAAGCTCTGGGTATGTTGAACTAACTCTTTGTAAATAACACTTCTAGAGTCACAAAACAGAAAACACAAATTGAGTATCATTTGCAATTAGAATTTCTTTTTAAGAGGATTTAAGGCTGTTTTTTTTTTAATTTAAACACTCCCTTTGGGCCTATTTAGAATTCCTTTTTGATACATTTTTGCTTCAAAATAATTTTAGCTCCCCTTTCGTGATAGCTGCATACCATCAAAATCACAGTGTCTCACTTGTAACTGTCTCCAGAGCTGAATGTTGCCTTCTAACTGTGACCTTTGATGTGGTGTTCTTTAGGCCATGTTTTTGGATTTGACATTTAGACTGTCATTTCTACTTAGAAAGTACAAAATTCTAACTTATAGGCATCTCTACTTATTATCTTTTATGTCTAAGATAGTTAGACTCCATTAACTTGTTACTTCAATAGGTTAAACAAAAAATCATTCTAATTTCTTATTTCTTTTGATTTTATGTAACCTAAAACCTCTAAAACGTAAAGTATTATAGATATCACAGACTTTAAGAGACCCATTCGGCCTACAGATTTTTGGATATTTAATTCTCTTAGAGAAATAACACTTCTAAAAGATGAGACTGTGACAGATTTGCCAGTTTTTTATTTACTATAATTCCATAAAACAAGGAAATCTTCACATCAGAAAGAGTAAAATGATCTGCTTTAAGAAATGATAGTAAATAATTTAACACTGTCAGAGACACACAGAGAGAGAGAGACCCGTCTTATTTCTTTTATGCTATAGAAGACAAAATTTCCCAAAGGACCTGTCACTTACAGGTCTGTGGACTTGCAGTTAGAAGCCAAGGATCCTTGTGCCTTCAGGCAGTACCTCATGGAAACCAGTGCTTCATGGGCAGAAGTAAAGCCTATTGTCAAGCTCTCTAGAGGAGCTGTTTTCATACCCTCCCTTAGAATGTTTATCACGATACAGCAGCCATATATAACTGCCCTATATTTCTTGGACTATAGTGTATCCGTTTCCTCTCTTTTCAGAAGAAAATACAATGATAAAAGAGAGAGAAAGGAGGGATAATCAGAGAGAGAGGGAGAGGGGGAGGAGCCAGCGAAAAGAAAAGAGAGACAGACAGAGAGGGGAGGAGAGGGGGAGAGGGCGGGAGGGAGGGAGAGATGGAGAAGGGGAGAGAGAAGGGAAAAGACAGAGAACTGTTATCTCCCTCAGGGACCTTCATATGCTTCAATACTTATCTCACCTGTGTTGAACTTCACCGGAATGCAAAGAAGAACAGGTTTTGATTTCCTGAAATAATGGGGAATTGCCATATGCACACGTAGAAAAGTAAGGGAGTAGTAGCAGCAGCAGCAGCTTCACAAACAAACCCCTAGAATTTTAGCCTTGTGCAGAATACATTGTAATTCTAGGTTGGCATCTGCTGTCACCTCAAAAACAGTACTGGTTGCCCCTTCTGTAGTCAGAGTCCACTGTTTTCCATGGTAGTGACTTATGACTGAGAAGTTCTTACACATATGACTTGGGTATACTAATGACTGACGACTCAGTGCATCCTTTCTGCCATACTAAACTACTCTCCTTTTGTCTGCCAGTTCTTTTCTGCTATAAGTGAGCTCATTCTGTGCTGCATTCAAATTCCTCTTAGAAATCAAAACATTGTTTTAACCAGATCCCATACAGTGTAGAGTCTGCCATGAAAATAACCATCAAGGCTGCTAGTTAGGAAACAGAACCCAGCTGAGACCCTACTAAAGTGAATGTAGGGGCCGGGGAGATGTCTCAGTGGAATAATTGCTTCCCTGGCAAGCGCAAGGGCCTGAGTTCAATCCCCGGTTCCACCAATAAATAAATAAATAAATAAATAAATAAATAAATATAAAAATAAAGTGAATGTAGTGGTTGTCAGAATGGCGCTGCAGCCACACTCCATCCCTCCCTGTGTTTAGGTCATCCCTTCTTTTCTTACTACTGGGTAACCCTGGTAAACTACTTAATCTTCTAGTGCCACAGTTCTTCCACCTTTAAAATGAATAGCATAAAGATAATTTTACTTACAGAACCACTGTATGTGACAGTTAGTATGACAGTAAAGTGTCTGGAAACTTGCAAGCACTAAACAAATTTTGTATTGCTTTTGTCAGTGTTTCTATGACCAGAGTTCTGGGCCTGTGTGGTATAAACCATGAAGTTATGCAGTGCTGTTGCCTCACTTTTTCTTTCTTTCTTTCTTTCTTTCTTTCTTTCTTTCTTTCTTTCTTTCTTTCTTTCTCTTTCTTCTTTCTTTCTTTGGTATAGGGTCTCACTACATGGCTCCGACTCATAGTGATCCTCTTGTCTCAGCCTCCCCAGTGCTGGGATTACAGGCATGCACCATCATACTGGGTTTCAGTGGCTGGCATGGCATGCAGTACCATGGATTGAGCCCAGGCCCTTGCACTTGCTAGGCAGGTGCTTAGATCATTGAGCTGTGTCCCCAGCCCCTGTCTCACTTTCTTTGATGGGGCCATAGGGGTATGGATATAATAGGCAGTCACTCTGACTTACATAATTGCCACTTTGAAACACACACACACACACACACACACACACACACACACACTCACTTACTCACTCACTCACTCATTTTTTGCCCCTCTCTGAGCTCTGAGAAGCTTGCACTTATGGATTGCATTGCCTGGATGCCTTTGCTTTCTGGATTCCTATTTGATGTAGTCAATCAGTGGAACCACCTGGAGACTGCAAGGTAGAAGAACAAAATCAGGATGCTCATATCTTTTCTTGTTGAATGTACTCTAATATTAGCTAGTAGCTCCTCCTGTGTCTATCCAACCACACTATGGTCTTCTATATCATATTTCCCTCTGCTTAGACCACCAACACCCACCCATTATAACCATCCTTGAAATCTATGAGCATGTCATGTTGTATGCCAAAAGAGAACTCCAGTTTTAGATGAAATTGAGGCTCTAATCATATTGGGATTGGAGATTGGAGACTGACGTAATTTACGTAGATAGACCCAATGTCATCGCATGGGTCCTTAAATGTAGAAGAATAAGGCAGATGTTACATATCAATACTTGATGAAAATTACCTGTTCCATATTATGCCTAAGATGTTTGATATTAAGACAGATAGTGAGGTTAAGCTTAACAGCCTAGGTTGTATGGTAATAACAATAAGCTTGTCTTCTGGAGGGTTAACAACCTAAATTTGCAGAACAAAATTAGAGAAAAAGGAGGGCCACAAGGAAAGCCAACATTTTGGCCCTAGCCTTCCAAGGTCAATTAAGACTCAGGACATATGAGAACTTGTACTGTAACGTCATGTAACTCAGTAGTGTCCCAAATTTTCTGATCAAGGAGATTATGGGTCCAAAGAGGAAAGTGATCGATGATGTAGAGTGTGCCTAAGGAGAGTCACATGGAGAGAAAACATTCTCTCAGGCTTTCACAGAGAGCATATTGGCCAAGCAATGGCCATGACTCATCCACATGGCTGACACTGACAAAGGTACTGCAATCTGAGGTACAGGATCTCAGGATAAATTCTAAGGGGATTTCACTCACCTTATCAGACCCAAAAGCTACAACTCTTGTTGCATAGGTCCTGCTTTACCTTGGTCTTAACCATCCAGCAGAAAAGTATAAAACAAAATATAAGAAGTAAAGCCATGCTGTTATGTTGAGCTGTAGGGGACTCCGGTCAACAATTTCTGACATTACCAGTCAAGCAGAAGACTCAATGCTATTATGGACTACTGGACTCTTTTAGAATATTTTGCTGAGTTAACACACCTATAATATTCAAATAACAGAACTGAACAAGAAAAGAGGATACAGATGAATGTCCATTTTGTATCTGTGTATTCAAAATGGTTAAGATAGATAGTTACATTCTCTTAATGAATAGAGGGATTTGTTTTAATGGTGTTTGTAAATAGGATATGATGTCCGCATCTTGTAGAGCAATTAACCACTATTAAGAATGTATCCAATGTGTTAATTATTGAAACTGTCCTACCAATTTGGTTTGAAACTGTCCCATTGCTATTTGTTTCTCAATAAAATTATGAGAAAAAAAGCAGATGTTACAAGAAGATACAACTATGGGAGAAGGGCACAGAAGGACCAAGAGTTACTGGCTTTGAACATGAGGCACAGTAGTCGCAAAACAAGAAATGTGAATGGCCACTAGAAACCAGAAAAGGCGAAGGAATAAATTTCCTTTTTGAGTCTCTGAAAGGAACTCAGACTTGCTGCCTCTTGGATATTCATTCACAAGGACTCATTTAAGATTTCTGACCTCTTTAACTGTGAAATGATAAAGTTGTCTTGTTTGAAACCCTTATTTTGTGGTCTTTTGTTAAAGTTGCAATGGGAAATGAATACAAAGCTTAACCAACATTCATGCAGTCCCAGTTGTAGTAAGGTTCTTGATTAAAACTATGACTAGAGTCACACTATTCTTCCTTTTTTATGCTAGTTAATTAGGAATACATAACTCACCTATTTCTGCATGGTAGACAAAATGGGTTTCAGATTTAAACAAGTTGCATAGCCTGCTCATGCAAATGCAGTCAGGAGCAGGATACCTCAGTTTGATTCCCACCTCTAATTGCATTACCAGACCTGCCCTTAAGGCAGCTTGAGCCAGCCAAAAAAAATATCATTCTAAACAAGCTGTATTGGGCTGATCAGATAACTTAGCAGATTAAAACACCATCTTCAGCAGACACAAGGACCTGGGTTCAATCCCTGGCCTGCTGTGCCAGCTCCACCCCCGGGGATGTGCTGAGATGGCGATTGAGACTGGAAATGGTGGCATGCCTGTAATCTCAGTGCTTGGGAGGCTGAAAAACAGGAAGGATCACTACAAGTCCAATCTGTGTAGTGAAACCCTGTAGACCTTGTTCTAAATACAAAAAGTAAAAATAAAAAGATAAACAAGCTGTATTGGAAGTGATGGACAATATCTAATTTAAAATGTCTGCTAAGTTTGAAATGTGGGAATCATGTTTCCCACATAGCTCAGCTGTGGGGAATTGGTGTGATCTTTAGGAGCTAGAATGTCACAGAAGAAAAATGGAACATTGAAAGACAGCTAAAATGAGAAAAAGAGCGTTTGAGGTCCTAGAATATCCCATTCTTTCTATAATGAAATACTTTGCAGCTGGGATAATGCCAGAGTGAATAAATTAGCAATCGTACTTGTCCGAACTCCTTCCTTAGAGAAGTATCAATGGCAACTGATAAGATTGATTAATCTAACTACAATATTGATCAAATGGAAGAAGAGTAAAGTCACCCTAGGGTTCCCGTACAAAACCCACAATCACTAGTTCATCTAGCTTAAAGATTTTGTTGTCTGATACATAGACCAGACGCCCATGCTAAAAACTCCATGTGAGCATTTGAAATAATTTAGCCTTAGTGCTTTATTCTCTGGCTCTAAATAAGCAACACTGTCTAGAATTCATTGTGTTTTATTTAGTTTCTTTTCCCCAACTCTACTGCTTACAAAACAATGTAAAAAAATCATTATTGTTAAGTTCATAGTGCTTTTAAAATTCTAGAGACTGCTTATTTAATTTGACAAACTGGCTTGTTCAGGGCCTCTGATCTGCATCCATTATGTGAATTTTGTCAAAATAATTCCCTATGTCTGCCTGTGTCTGCATACATTAGCAATGTGTAATAATGCATTCTACCTGGTCTTCATTTTAATTAAATTAAATTGCAGTGGTTTAGAGTCCTGGAAGTTCAGGAAATCAGCCATCCGCCTTTAGTAGCACTGCTATAAACAATTCCATTTTTCTTCAAGGTTATTGGCAACAACAATTGCATAATTATTTAGTACAGTAGTTTGGCAAGAAAGAGTGGTATTTCTGGGCAAACTAGACTTCCTGAAGGTTCACAATGCATAGGAGTCTGGCTAAATTGTGTTAGAAACAGGGGACCATTAATAGTAATAGGTCCTAAGCTACAGTTGCTTTGTGCACACAAAACATTCCTGAGAACGATGCGTTAGTGGTCGTAAATTTCCCTTTAGTAAAACCTAAGCAAGCTGGGCAGCCACAAAAAATAGCACCCACTGAATATTTTAATAACAAATGGGTAGTGCTTTACAATTTGCACAGTACTTTCACATACATTATCTTATTGGAATCTGTATAACATTGGTAGCCACAGCAGGATTAATATGATCTTCATTTTACAGAGGGAAAAACTGAAGTTAAGAAAGGGAAGTGACTTCCTTAAAGTCCTGTACAGAGCAGGAATTGCAGCTCAGGTCTCTCAGTTTTGCCTGCCTTCTAACACTCTACTGCCTATGTTCACCAAAGTGACCTGCCCACCCTACCAAGTCCTCAGTTCATTGCTCCAGTGGCTTTCTGTCAGAGAAGACAGCAAATACAATAATCTTTTGTCATTTGTCCCCATTCATGAATTGATAATTGTTAGCTAATATGAGCATTACTTATCCATTCAACTTTATATACACAGTACCAAGGATACATACTTTTCAAGGACCTGCCAAATATTTGTAATCTTATAAAAAAGTTTATTGGCACAAAATTATGAAAGGAAAATCAGAAAATTCAAGTTAATGAATGTAAAGTGTCTAAGAAAGTGAGCATTATGTCAGTTTATCAACTGCAACTCGGTTTTAATATTTAACATATGAAATACATTGAATGAGGGACATAACTTGTATATATTTCCACATATCTTGTAAGATATGAGGCCCTCCAAAAAGAAGAGAACCTGGGGCCTACAACAGTTTCCAAACAGCCCTGACTCTGGCAAGCAAGTAGTACATACTTATTTCAAACTGTTGGCTCTGTTCTTAGTTATTAGTATATTGTAAAATTCCATTTAATATGTCAACCAGCATTTTTCAAACAATAAAAGAGAATGTAATAGAACATAATGCAACAAAAGTGAACAGAGTGTTATGGAAAATATCAGAATGTAATGTTATCAAGAAATATTTTTCTTGAAAAACTATCTCCAGTGTGTGTGTGTGTGTGTGTGTGTGTGTGTGTGTGTGTGTGTTGCCTGTGCATTTCCCCTTGTGTCAGCTGGGTCAAAACTAACAAGCCATTGGTAAGATGATAAAGTCAAGTGAACAAAACTTAAATGACTTATCAAAACTATATGACTTCCTTTCTAATTCAGAATTTATGACTCTTCTTGCCTCTAAGTCCCTGCTACAAACCTATTAGGTCATTAGGGAGATACCCTTCATGATTGTGTGACCATATAATTTATCATCCCAACCAGATACTTGTGAGCTTATAAGGAAAAGCTGTTAATAATTAAATGAAGACAACACACAGAGTCATTTAAACAACAGCATCTCTCTTTCCGTTACACTTTCCATTCCCTTTTAACCAATTAAATTACTTCAAAAGATTGTCAGTCCATTTTCAAGGTGAATCTGTTTCTTAATTCCTGCCCAAATAAAAATTGCTAAATGCTGCTAGAGGACACCAAGCTTTTCCTTTTCTTTAATGGGTGAACACAGAGAAGATTGTTTTGCTTCACTTATTTTTCATGCCCCAGAAAGAAACTGATTCTCTAGCTACTCTGACCTTCTTTCACATCTCCCAAATGTATGAAGCTGCAAGCCCTTGCACACATACTGCTTTCTAGGTGTGGAATATTCTTCCCTTAGCACACAATCCCCAACATATGAGGGGTTGACTTAGAACTTTTCATTTTTGTGATGGTGCAATGGTGTGAAAACAGTGTGCATTCAGTAGGAACCACACTTTGAATCTTGAATTTTGATTTTTTCCCACCCATAAGCCATAGCTCGCAGTCAGCCATGCTATTATGAGGATAAATAGCTGCCACTTTCTGTCGCTAAGCTGTGATGTTCAATAGGTTAAGTATGTTAAATGCATTTTTGACTACAATATTGTCAACTTACAAATAGTACCCCATTTTAACACTGTAAGTCAAGGACTCTCTATACAATAGTACCCTCTTATCCGTGATTTCACTTTCTTTGATTTCAGTTACCGACAATCAACTGAAGCCTGAAAATACTAAATGGAAAATTCCAGAAGTAAACACTTTATAAGGTCTAAATTGTATACTAGTCTGGGTAGTGTGATGAAATCTCCTCTGTCCTACTTTCCATCTTCCCAAAGATATGAATCATCTCTTTGCCCTCAAAACGGGAGAATCACTATGAGTCTGATCTGTTTAGTGAGCCCCTGTAGATCCTGTAAACTCTGTACTAAATACATAAAAAAGAAATTAAAGGAGAAAAACATGTATCTGCTTAAGTTCTGAAAAGCACTTAATGAAAATTGCACATCTGATGCTGAAAACTCTTTATAAACTAGCAATAGTAGATTAACAAAGCACTTCAAAGCATTGGACAATACGTCAAATTGAGGAGCCTTGGGAGTCATCCTGTATTATGATAAATTACTTGAGAATAAGAAAAGACAGAAGAAACCTGAAAGTAGGCAAAAGTTTTAATAGTATTTTCCTACATAGTTTTGGTCTGATGTTGGCACAGCCAGCATTTGTTTCTTTAGGTCATTTGTCTTCTGTAACTGTTTTTGGATTTTGATTAAGCCAACATTTTAAAATCATAGGAAATGTTTGTTGTTATATTTTAATGACTCCTTTTGGAAAAAAATTATTTTCATGTTATTAGTGACCTCTCACATGTCATGAAATTACTTTTAGATGTCCCTTAAGTTTAGGAAGATAGCATGTAAATTTCTAACACTGACTACTTTATCAGATAGACTACTTTTAATTATATATTGCCTTAATAAATGAAACCATTATGATTCTGAAGCATTAGCCTTAAGCTATTGAAAAATCATCTGCTTAATCTTTTCATATTTCACACATCAGCTTCATTGCATGGCATCTGTACCTTGGCTATTTAATGTCTATCTCTTACCCAAGCTTTTATAGATAAATGGAACAGTCATTAAACTGGATGTCAGGGACACCATGGCCCTCAGCCTTCTTGCAGTCCCCTTGTCATTCAAATGCTTGAATAAGTATGGATGAGCTTTCAGTTATTTTTCCTATGTTAAGTGGCTTCAGGAGCAAGCTACAGTCTTTCACCCTATCTTCTTTAGAAACAAGTGCAATATTTTCAGTTCGGAGGAAATGCAAAAGGGGAACTAGACTGACAGTGAACAGGAAAGGGGAGCAAAGGGATCCTGGGCTGCACTTCCCAGGGGCTGACATAGTGGGAAGGCAGAGAGTTAATAGCAAAACATACATTCTCTGAGCCATGGGAACACCTCCTGGTGATGTCCTTAATTCTTGATTCTTGACACCTGCATTCTCTCCCTCACTTCATCAGAGAGATATTAATGAGACTTCTCCTTAGCCAAGAGTTATTGGCAAGAGCCACATGTTCCTTTTGCAAAGGGCTTTGCCACCTACTCATAGGACTGCACCTCTGACTTCACTGAAACATTGATGAATTATGTTTTCCTTCCTATTAAACTAGTCTTTCAGTCCCCAGTCCAGTGCCTCATAACACTCTGTGTTGTTAATCAGAGATGATAGGCACAGGATGGCTGAAAAATGGTAGTGGCCCATTCTACTTATTTAGCTGAACCACAGCTATTGCAGTATCAGGCAGTGTGTGTGTCAAGGCTCAGTATTTTAAGCACCAGTCATGTTATAAACCTTTCCCCTCATATTTAATTAAAAGAAAAATTGTAGGAAGGCTGGCCAAATAGCTCAGCAGATTAAAGTGCCTTCAAGCAGACTCAGGGGCTGGGACTTCGATTCCCTGGGCCTGCCATGCCAGCCCCACCCCCAGAGTGCGCTGAAACATCAACTGAGACTAGGTGTGGTGGTGCAAACCTGTAATCCCAGCTCTTGGGATTGGAGTGATGCATACCTGTAATCCCAGCTCTTGTAAACTGGAGAATCACTACAAGTCCGATCTAGTAGTGAGACCCTGCACACCCTGTTAGACTCTTCCCTAAAATATAGAAAAAAAGAAAAAGAAAAATTGTAGGTATTTAGTGCATTGTAGTTTGTTTCCATGAATCTAGGGTTGGTTGCTCCTGCACTTTTCACTTCTCTCTGTATTTGGAGAGCAGCTCAAGTCCACAGAGTGAAACTTCTGCCTTTTCATCAACCGACTGCAAGTTCTAGGATTATGTTAAAGTAGGCTGTTCTCAGAAACCTTGTCTTGTTACTCTGAGCAAGGAGACCCATACAAAAATATCCCCAACACATAGCCATTCTCACTAAAGTCAGTTGAAATTTTGGACAAGTCTTAAGTGTAAATTATAACTTTATTAGCTCATAGAGCTTTCTCAGGAGAAAGTAAATCTAATAAAAATTAGAAGGAGCTTATTAAGTGGTTGCCTTGTTGCTATTTGCTGTGACTGGGGAGAAAAAAGTAATATAATTGTGGGGTTTGCAGCCAATGCACTTTTTTGTTGTGGACTGGAGAGCAATTCAGAGAACAAATAGAAGGAGATGAAAAGAGTAGGCATATCTCATTACCATTGCATTGAGAACTCTTTAATTGATGCTTTATGTAAGCATTTCCTGCTACTGAGTTAGGATGATCTTTAACTGTTACTGAGAGGGAAAAAACAGGCTCCAATCCACCATCAGAGGTCACCAGGGCACACTACTTATTTGCAAAACTGTGCAATCACCTTCCGGGGAAGGGATTCTCAGGGAGCTCAACAGGCTTACAGTGTACAGAAGGCAGATCGAGTAATTGCCAGACATACTGTGGAGAAGGAGATGATGGCTTTAAGGGAACTTGTAATTATTGTTGTTCTGATTATTTATTAATCAAGACTTTTAAATGCCTGGCAAGAGGAGCAGAAACTGTGTTAATCTACACACCAACATTGCCCTTAATGTGCAATCTCATTTTCCAACATGAGATACAGTGTTCTGCTTGGTTTTTGGATTTAACCCTCAACTTAAATTTATAAAATGCAATCTAAAGTGAATAAAATTTACAATCATAGAGTTTTAGTGCTAAAGGGGAATGAAAAGAATTATCCAGTACAGCACTATTTAATCTGAGAATTTTATTTGAATTTCATGAGATCAATGAATCAACTAGAATTATACACAAAATTCTTTGTGAGTTTATTCTTTTCTAAAAAGAATTGTCATAACTTTTACCAGATTCACAATAAAGTGTCACCAAAAGGGTCTAAGAATCAGCATTTTTGGTTACCCTGTCATCATCTTGCTGCCAACAAAAAACACAACTCACAGAGATGGAGAGCAACTCCTTTGCACCCACACTGCTAGTTGAAGACATATCTAAAAGACAAAGTCTGTTCTGTCTCCTAATCTAAAACCAACTAATTCAAGGTGTTTTAGCAAGTAGAGGCTGTGGTGAGAGACTGGATAGACTATAGACAGCCTTGATTTGTGCCATGAGTATAATCCAAACTACATTACCTCTGAGATGCCTTTCATCTCTGAGATCCTGTTTCTACCCATCTTAGCATTGGGAAGATGATCCCAAAATAATTTCTAGTTAGAAATTAATTCCGTTTTATGCTTCCTACTCCTTTTCCATTGATCTTCATTGATAATGACTGATGGAGACTAATATGAAAATGAGTTTCTGTTCCATGAGTCTTTACCAGCTGATGGCTGACAGAAGTGCATCACATCAGGACTAGCTTTATGATTTTTAGGGCCCAGTGAATGAAAATAGAGAGAATCCTGCATGATGCTGGCATTAGAGCATCAAGGCAAGCATGGGGCCCTTCTGAGCATGGACCAACTTGATCCCTACTATAAGCTCTGGCCGAGTTGAAGGGAAAGGCAATGTAGCCTGAAATTTAAAATTGGTTGTACATGATTCACAGTTAAAGAGTTGTGCATTTATTTTGGGTTTTTGTTTTGGTTTGGTTTTTGTACCAGGAATTGAACTCAGAACCTTGCACTTGGCAGGCAGACATTTATGCCACTGAGCTATCTCCCTGGCCCCAAGAGTGTATTTCTAATCACAAAAACTTTTTGGCTGATCTGTGTCTGTGCACTTGCACACCCATGGACATGAAGATACAAATCAGTTTGACTAAAATGATCAGTTTTCCCTTCACCTAAAACCAAAAGTAGTTTGCTCCATTTTGTAATTTTTGGATCTATTATGTTGCTATTGTTTAAAAACCTGCTTTCACTATCAAGTCTCATAACCAAATGACAAAGGAAGAACTGAGCTCTCTAGAAAAACCTAAACAGTGACAATACTTAATTTGTTTTGTCTCCTTTTTTCAACTGTTTGTACTTTTTCTGTTCTTAATTTCTTATACGTTTTTGTTTTTTTTCTTTCTTCTTCCAATTTTGCATGCACATATCTGGTAGTATGAATAACTGGTTGGAAGATGACACTATGTCTTAAACAAGTACTATGGAATTCATATTATTTTATTCCGTGAAATTCTGTATCATTTGCAATTTTTTTCTATTTTAGTTCTAATTTGTAATCTCTTTAAAAAACAAAAAGTAAAAAAAATAGAGTCAGATAAAGTTAAGTGCTCAAAGTGGAAGATGACAGACCAACTAGGATCATTGGAAGCCGAAGAAAGGAAGGAGAAGTTTGGGGCTATGTAGTGTACTGGGTGAATGCCCTCCGGCTCAAAATGTTATGAAGATAGGGAAAGCATCCTAAATTTAGGAAGCAGAAGTCTGGGGTTCCAACAGGTAAGTGGGTTTACCAACTGGGAAAATGGCTAGGATTTGGTATGCATGGGCTATATATATATTTCAATAGGGTACAGACACCCAAGACACCACAGTCTACATTTCCCATTTTAGCAACACACCAGGGTTCCAAGTTTAATGCACAACATCTGTGCTTTGTAGGAGCTGAAGCCAAATGTTTGGCAATGTCTCATTGGTTAGCTATATGCAGAGCCCAAAACATAATGTGCACAAAGTGGAATTTACACTTGCAGCATTCAAAGCAAAGTCAGTCTTCTCAGCAAACTAAAGGCCAGCTAGCACAGAAAAAATATAAATTAGCCAAATCAATGTAGATTAGTCTCATGTTTAGTCAGTTGTTGCAAAAGTGACTTAATACTCCAAAGTCAGTTTTCTGAGTGCATTTTGCACTCTATACAATTAAGAAATCAGCCTTTACTATACGTTTCTTATAAAGGTAGGGATAAATTATACTATCACAGTTTCATCCTGTAGAGAGCTTCTCTCTTCAGTTTTGCAGCACAACCTCCAACTCAGAAGCCTAGAATAAAGCTTAACATTCACAAACATATGGTATGCACCAAATGACAGCATTCATTCATTCACTTCACACATTTACCCAACATGAGCCACTTGCTGATCACTTTTGGGTAAGGTATCCTTGGTGTGAAGTTGTACTGTGGTAGCTGAACATATTTGCGGTCAAATCTCAAACCCAAATTAGAAGTCAGTAATACAGACAAATTCCACAGATTTAGGAAGCATTGTGAACATGAAGCAAATATTTGACAATTTTCTGATATGCTATTAACTCCTTGTTTGCAGTGTCTGTGGGATATGAATATGAGACATGCCCTGACTTTATTCTCTGGGAGCAAAGGACAGTTGTTTTGCAAGGTTTTGAGATGGATGCTTCTAACCTAGGAGGCTGGTCCTTGAATAAGCATCACATTCTGAATCCTCAAAGTGGTAAGCAGTGTTTTAAATTTCTATTAATGCCATTTCCCTAATGCTATTTAGGGCATATTTGCTGCACAGAATTTGTAAAGATACAAGAGAAAAATCATCCATAAGAATATCCTTAGAGGTGACCACCTTGGTACATTTCCTTTCAAGTGCAGTAATTTGATTTTGAGTTAGCAATGGTGCATAAGCATCAAAACACTTCTCCAAATCTCTTCATTCCTATAACCACTTTTCCTACTGTTACTTCCTCCTAGTTTATAATTTAAAAATCAGTAAGTAAGGGGCCATGTGTGGGTCCTGAACTTGTGCTTCTCTGAAACAGAATGATTTTGCTACCCAGGCTATAACAATGTCGTCTACATTTCTCCACCTCCTTTTTAGATACTACTAGGAAATCAGTCATTGAGGTTTCCATCCAGATTTCCTTTGAGCATCTGCTGGTAATTTTATTGTGGAATAAAAGTCCTCTACAGCTAGAGGCAGATCCTGAGCAAGCTACAGAACAAGTATTTTGTATTACTTTCACAGGAAGTGAGAATGAGAAGGTATCGAGGCAGCTATACTCTCTCACCCGCCCATCCTACATTTATGAAAGAGCAGGCCAAGGCTGAGTTTTACTGTAAGACTAAGACATGCATCTAACAATCATGTCCATGTCCTTACTGCCTATTCATCTCAATTGATTCAGCCATGCCAATAAGCCACAAAGGCCTGGAAGTTTTGATTGACAAAGCTAACCAGATTGACTTCCACCATAGACTAAAACTACCTACTATGGTACTAGTTTAGGACTCTATGTGAATAGTCCTGTTGCTGTGTGCTCCTCTTCATCTCTTACTCCCTTCCAGAAAGACCCTAAATTCTATTTCAGTTCTATTTTCTTTTAGCAGCAAAGATTCAGGCACAGATATAAAATGTCAACTTTTTTCTCTGTTGTCAAAAGGAGAGCCACAGTTTTAAAAGTACAAAAACGAAAGGGCAGATGCCACTTATTAAATTATTAGGTTTTTTGTTTTGATTTGAAAGAGTTTGACATTTTAAGCAGCGGTTTCTTTTCCACTCACTTTTATTGGCGTATATGGATTGTCTTTTTCAAATGCCTGTCATTGACATTAAACACAAAGTGGGAAATGACCTCTATCGAACCAGCCCCCAGCTGGGTGCTCCCAGTCCTGTATCCTCTTATCCTTTGCTTTATACAGGCTTTAGAATGCAAGAGAACCATTTAGAAAGTTGGCTTTGGGGGCCAAGTCATTTCCACAAATGCATTTCCTCCACCGCCATTCACCCATAATTAGTTTTTAGGTAATAGGTACCAAGTTACTTCGGAGCATTTTAATTGCTTTATTGAAGTACAATGCATGCACCATAAAATTCACCTATTTAGAGTGCATACTTCGATGATTTTTTAGTAAATTTGTAGTTATTCTACCATCTCAAAACCCAGTTTGAGAATATTTTTATCACACCAAAGAAGATCTTTGGTGCTTACCCACCACTCCACAAAATCCTCTTTCTGTCTCTACATTTCTAATAGTTTTGTTCTAAGAAAGAAACCTTACTTTGAATAGTTTCTTTAAGGAATATTGATTTTATCCTCTCATCTGTAGAGGCTTTGTGCCTGTAACCAAGGACCAGTCACACTTGCCAGGAAACCTATCTAAAGCCACCTATGCCACTGCCTTTCAGCCTGGCCTTGAACACAGGAACACTACTCTGGGGCAATTCCTTAAGTTGAAATCCCACCCACAAAGGCAGTTTTAGAAATCAGAATGCTAACTGGGAGGGAGAAACCTTGGGAACACCAATTTAGAAGGCAATGTTCTTTCCCCCTCAGGTCAGATGGTCTTTTCTGACTGATTAAGGCAAGAGCAATGTCTTTTCAAATTCCACCGCTCCATTTCTCTGTAGAAGAGGTCTAACTCTTTAAGCACCCTGCTTCTTTTGATCTGAGACAGATAATAGATTACAAAGGAGAATCTATCTTTCTGCAATTTCCTCTCATTGGTTAAAAAGACACCTATAATTAGATTGGATGTCTGCTGCCATTCTACTCTCTAGTTTTTCTTTGGCTCCAAAATCATTATGCATTGGGTAGTTTCCACTAGAGAGTGTTTTAAGACCATTTATCATTTCTTTTGCAGCAATTATATTTGCCTGGCAATTAGCCATTGGCCATGGAGAATTGTTTCTGAATATTATGCCAGATATTTAGGGGGGAGAGAGAGAGAGAGAGAGAGAGAGAGAGAGAGAGAGAGAGAGAGAGCACCAAGATCACGTTTGGTTGAGGAGGGACTTACACTTAAAATCATGTTTTGACTTAAGTTTCCAATTTGTGTTTTAACTGTGTTTAAGTATAAGAGACACAAATTATTAAGAGCTTATATCAATCATGTTTGGTCATTGATACCAGTATATCACAACAGCATGATACTTTCTACAACATTAACAGATGGATAATCTAATTTTATCATAATATTCCACTAAACAAAATAGAGTAATTAAAATTATGGTTCCTGATAAGCCTTTGTATGATATATTTAGCACTAAGTAATAGCTCAGAAATCTATAATGAAGATTTGTAAGACTGCCTGTTAGTTTGGCACAGAAAATGTTACCCTCCGGCTGGTGGGTTTCTCTCTCTGCCCAAAAATAATTACAAAGCAGAGGTAAGAAACGACTGAGCAAAAGTTTATTATGGAGTGAAAGCAGAAAGCAGCAGTACTTATTGTAAAATAGAAATAAAAATTTCCAGGGAAATGAAATTGACAGGGAGTTTGAAAAGGGTTCCCAAGGAGACTCCAATGGCTTGGGGTTTTTATACACAAAAAGTCACTATGTTATAGCCAAGTCAAGATTAACCAATGGGGTCACAATAAGGAAAGTTTGATGCAGAAGTGGTCCTATCAGAGCTTGGGGTCTGTAACAGTCCTATTCTTGTAAGTACCATTAATTGCAACTTAAAACAGCCAGTGAAATGACACCTTAGTCTCCTGAGACTCCAGCTGTCCAGCCTTGGTCATCAATTCATCCTTAGAAAATCTTTACAGTGTGTGATCATGTGATAATTTTGCAAGCCTATATCTGAAAATCAGCAACTACTTTGAAGACAACTCTATGTAACATAATGACCATTATTAATTTCCTATCATCTTGCTTTGAAATTCTGTGTCACTTATTAGTATGTGTTTTGCTCTCCTTAAAATTAAAAATAAATAAAAGATCTATTTGTATTGAGAAATATCTAGTTTTTTGTTCCTTTTCTATACTCTACTGCATGTTCATATATTATGCTGGAATAATTGGTATTTAGAGATCATGGGCAAAAATGGTTATACTCTATCTAAAGCTATTATTATAAGTAATAAATTGTACTTTGTCTTTAAAATAGAAGACTCATATTATCAAATAAACCATGACAGTCAACAGGTAAGCCAGGCAAAATCTCAGTCAATTCAGTTTTAGTAAAGTTCCCTGTGAGGGCTGAGGAGACAGCTCAGCCACATAAGCACCTGCCAGACTCCTTTGTTGGCTTGGCCTGCTCCAAGTGCCCCAGCTACCCCTGTAATCTGTGCCCTTCCCTGTCGGA
>NW_004524827.1:1335432-1432572 GCF_000260255.1 Octodon degus | reverse complement strand
GAGAGAGAGAGAGAGAGAGAGAGAGATCCTATTTCCACCAAGAAAAAGCATTAGGAACTTGTGTTTTTCAATATTCTCTCCAAATACATCCTCTAAAAAACTGTAAAGAATGTATACTTATTCCTTTTCAGAAAATTTGATCTTTTATAGTTACAAAAAACATTTATGCATAAAGCATCTATTATAGGACTAAGATATAATTTTTATCAAACATATGTCCTAATGTTTCCTACTAGTGGAGTTTTAAAAAATTATTAGAAACAGCAGTCCAGGATACTAATTGGGCATCGTCACCTGTCTGAAATGGATAAAGAATTTCCTTTAACTTAGCCTCCAAGAAAGACTACTATTTGTAGTTTGTCAACAAATAGTTTTACTGGGAGAAGAAATAAATTTCCATTTATCATACTGGCATATCTCCCAGTTTGTGTTTATATCCTCTCAGTCAAGAAGTGAGAGAAATATGTATTGTGTCCCTTGTTGTTCGTAAGTGTGAAAAATGGTTTCATCTTGAAATCAGCATAAAGCACCACCCACTCACTTCCAAGGAGAATTTTTATTTGAGGTTTATTTACAAGCTTCAAAAGAAGTTCTGAGAAAGGTACCAGAAGGGTGAAGTGTTAAAAAGTGTGCTTGCTATATTACACAAAAAATTAGCTTTCTATCAGAGAAAAGAAAGACTTGGGGGAGAAAAAGTATGCAATAGGCCCCATTTACTGGGGTATCATTGTTAGCTATAAACAAACCTTAGACGAAATTTGGCCTTCAAATAAATAATGTGTGTTGTCCTAGGATCATTTGATTCTGTTTTCAAAATGAGCATGTGTGGCAGAATAAACTGGAAGGGAGGCAGCAGTAATTGATCAAGATTTCCAAGAACATAAACAAAATATATTCAGAGCAACCTTTTGCAGAAGATTTGGTATTAAATCATTGTTGCTAGATGGTATAGCCTGGTTCTCTGTAATGGAAGGTTAAACAGATCCTTGAAACAACAAAAACACCCTTCAAAATGATCTATTTTTCTGGGGCAATACAAAGGGGCTTACCATTTTTGTTTTGATTGCTTCAGCTTTAAACAGGAATGGTAATTTCAGTACATGGGCACGAAAGCAAGACATCAATTGTGCAGATGTAATCAGAAAGTACATTTCCTTATGTTTTATTTCCTTTAATCATTCTTCTTTTTTGATGGAGTACTGGGCTTTCTAATAGAAAAGGGGAGTTTTAGAATACAGCTCTAGAACAATGGGTTAGAATAGCTATCTTTAGTTTTTAAATTGCCAGGAGCCTAGTAATAACATGTCATTTTGAGGGTAATTGTTAACTATACCATTATATTGATATAAAAAAGTGGAAACCTACCTGTGAAAATAGATGCTAATAGCAAAGCTGGTCTTCCCAAGCCAATAATTGGAAAGATTTTTGAATAATACAACCTATAGTGCATTGCTGAAGTAGTGACATGCTAAACAGCAGTTCCCTCATTTATTAAAGAATATATCATAGTCTCATTATTAGGATATTCTATTAGCAAGAGTTAGGAGATTTCTTTTCAGCGATGCTGTGCAATTGTCATTTCTGGTCTCATTCACTTCCAATTCATTTAAACTATAAAATTTATTACACTACAATTAAATGTGTTTGGAAAAATGAAATTTAGCCATATTAATCTTACTCAACTATTCAAAATCTTAAGAAATTTATTGCAAGGGCCTGAGGTTCAATCCCTGGGCCTGCTGTGCCGGCCCCACCCCCAGGATGTACTGAGACAGCAATCGAGACTGAGCATGGTGGCCCCTGCCTGTAATCTCAGCACTTGGGAGGCTGTAAACAGGAGAATCACTACAAGTCTGATCTAATCTAATAATGAGACAATGAATACCCTATAGACCCTTACCTAAAATACAGGAAAAAAAAGAAATTTCTTTGCTGGCCAATAAACTTATTAATAAAATAGTAAGAAAGTACTGCTTCTCAAGGTATCTCATAGTTCTATAATAAAAGACCAATTCATTGGAGTGTAACTCACAGCTGCTCTTGCAAATCATGTTGCAAAAATAATCAGAAATCATCCTGGAAGGAAACTAAAATACTTAAAAACTTGAAATCCAAAACTCATATGATGGATGATATTCCTGTTTCCTGGCAGACCCTTTCCAAATATATATTGGTGCCATGGCATGCATATTTTACCCTCTTATTTATTTATTTTTCCTCTTTTGCCAGCAATGTTCCCATTTCAGAGTGATCAATAGCTGTTATTGTAGAACTGTAGGACCAAAAATTGGAAGAGAACTGAGGAAGACATTTCAGGAAATGTTCAGGGAGACTAACAGGCAGTCTGCAGAGATAGATCGCAGGGGTCAAGGGAGACAAAAATAAGACTGCACGGTGTAACTGCATTCATTCATTTGCTGTCACTTACTTCAGTCTGACACATTGGCATGCCTTCTCACAACGTGGATATTTCATCTGCCCTGGTTCATCTGAACTGACTTGAGCTATTTAGAACAGCAGTACTTGTTCCTTGGATTTTCTGCCCAGGCTCAGCAGTTTACAAAAATCATTGAGATTTGGACACGGAAACTGCAAAAGACTCAAAGTCTATTCTCAACATTTACTGAGCACTTATAATTACTTAGCCACAGAGGTTGACATTAAAATACAGAAAGGAATAAGACAAAGAATTCACCTTTAAGGAGCTCATTTGTGTTCTAATAAGGAAAATAGATAAGTAATGAATATTGTATCATACAACACAGCAAATTTTACAACAGAGCTATGGAAAATAAACTACAGGCTCACAAGGCAGGCATGACTTACTTCCCGGGAAGAGCAAAGGGAAAGATTTGAGCTGAGCTTGCAAGCACAGGTAGACGCTCCCCAACCAACCAGATGAGGAGAGCATTCAGAATGGAGGAGATAACATGGTACCAAAGCAAAGAGGTATGGAAATATATTAAAGCAATTTTAAGTAATTTGGAATTATCTGGATCTCAAGATACATATGACACTGTAATAAGAGGTGACTAAAGTAGACATGAGTCAAATCATGAAGAAATTTGTATACATTATCAGTAAGTAAATGTGGACCTCATTCAATAGTGGACATGTAGCCACTGAATGATTTTCAGACATGAGTTGAAATAATCTCTACAGGAAAAGCGTAGACATGGTTTGGAGATGGGTATGAATAGAGACCAAAGAAGTTAAGAAAAACTAAGTTAAAGTAAGGAAGTAAAGATAAGTAAAAAATGCTTTCAATAATTTCAATAAATTTTAGGAGCTAGGCTGAAAACAAGCTGATAATTAATTAGGCTTAGAGAATGAGAAGAGTGCTAGGGGTGCTCAGATTTCCAATTTAGTTAAGTACATGATCAAGATACTCATTGGATGAGTAGAGAACACAGAAGGGAGAGGAAGCTTCAGTAAGAGATGCAAAAAATAGGGAGTGAAAGTTTTATATGATCTGAAAAGAAAACAGAGCATAGTGAGTTTAGTTTTAAACGTTGTGATTTGGAGGTACCTGTGGGACATCCAGGTAAATTCTACTGGGAAATTGCATGCCAGGTGAAAGCTCTAGGTACTAACAAGTTTCAGCCTATAGAGACAGGAGTTAAAGCAGTGGATATTGGTGAGATTGTCCAAATAAAATGCTTCCAAAGCATTTTCATGAGACAGTATCTCAATTTTCTGCACTGATGACAGTGAGATATGGTCCAAAAGAGTGGAAAATTCAAGTCCTATTCATACATCTTTGAAGCGCATTCTAGCAGTAGGATTTCTTTCTTTTCACAAAAGTAGATTACCTCCTGATTGTGTTTTTCTAAAACTAATATTAAAATTGAGTGGCATTCTCTTTTCAAATACCAGTTGCATAGTGGAAGTAAGCTGAACTCAAATAGGTGTGTTCCAGGCATTAGGAGAGAGACAACTAGAGATGAAAAATTAGCGTCAGATGATTCCCAGAGCCTAGAGTGAACAAGAGATCATTAAACATTAGTCATAAGATTCTTTTTGAAGCATTTAGAATCACCACTGAAGGGCCTCATTTTATTTCTCCACTTCACAAACAGACAAACTAAAGCAGAGTGCTATAGTGTGTTTCACTTTCAGGTTCTCTTACACAAAACTGATTCTCTAGTTTTGAATGAATGCAAGAAAAATTTAAATGTCACCAAGATTATTGTGTGGTAATTACTTTTTTAAAATCCCTTTTTTCTGTCTAGGAATCGTACATAAAGGAAATGGAGAAAATATGTTCATTTCCCAACAACCTCCAGTGATAGCAACCATAATGGGCAATGGACACCAAAGGAGTGTAGCTTGCACTAACTGCAATGGCCCGGCTCATAACAACAAACTCTTTGCTCCAGTCGCCTTAGCTGCTGGGCCTGATGGCAGTGTGTATGTTGGTGACTTCAATTTTGTAAGGCGAATATTTCCCTTGGGAAACTCAGTTAGTATTTTGGAATTAAGGTAAGTCTCCTGCAATCTCTCTGTTTCCCTAGCCAATAAATTTTTTAAATCAACAATGAGGTAACATAAAGAGACAAGGTATTGGCAGAAAAGGTGGAAAACGCAGGTGCCAGTATTGTGGCCCTAAGTTGCATTAATAGGAATAATGGTCAAGGTACCCTTTTCTCATATTTGAAGCAACTTTTGAGCACTTATTTGGAGAAACAGAGAATATTAACATCCTTGTATTCGATGTTTCTCTGTGTATATTTTCACTAACATAATCTCAATACTTCCAATGGTTAGGTAAGTAACTCACTCACTAGTAGCCATCATCAATCTTAATTTTAAAATATGTGTTCATGATAGCAAGTACAGGTATTCCCAGATCCAAAAAGCTAAACTTCCTAAATTCTTTAGGTCCAAAATTTTCAAGCAGTTGTTGCATAAAGAAGAAAGAGAAAGACTACTTTTTAATGGTATGATGAAGAAAAAGTAACAAGTTCTCTGGCTTTAAACACTCAACCCCATAATGATTAAAGCATTTTCTTATTATTCCATTTTAGGAATTTTGCAGAGTAAAACATGTTAACACTTTCTGTAGTGGGTTCATGTCTTTTGTTAGTCCATATCCTGAAGTTTACTTAAAGATTACAGCTAAGTAGACTGTGGCTTTGCCAGCTTATCTCTTCTTTCTGAGTCTATAAGACAGTACATCCTCCAGAGTTCAAGAAAAAGGAGCATTCACCCCACCCCATTAGGCAAAAATAAAGCTGCTTTCTCTTTTCTAGGTAAATTGGTAAGAGTTTTTTTTTCTAATTGATTATGAAAGCTTTAGCCCTGACACAAGCCTCTAGAAATTTAAGCTAAAGGTTTATCTATCTTCCAGAAGATTGTGATGTCATCCCAGGAACTATTCTACAAAGTCATTTTGACCTCAGGCATCTTTTCAATAATCTTAAAAACAGTGACTGAAATAGCAAACACATTCATGAAGAAAATTGTATTTTCAGAGTAATTTAAACACATGCCCATTAATCTTAATTGTCAAATTGAATGGATTAAGGGACTCCCCAAACAGAGACTGGATCATGGACATACTGTATTCATCAGTGGATTACACCAGTGATACTCATGACCAAACACACTCTTAGTAGATGGGCCCAGTGGGAAGAGGGGAATGACTGGGTGTGCCTTCCAAGGGCATTTCTTCTCTGGCACTCTTCGCTTGTGCTCTCATTCCTGAACACTATGAAGTGAGCAGCTTTGCTCCATCATGGCCTTCCACCAGGAGGTGTGCACCTCAAAGTCAACCAAAGATGACCTAAAACCGTGGGCCAGATAAGTCCTTTTTTCCTTTAAACTATGCATGTCTGGCAGTTTGTCCAAACGAAGAGAAATCTGGGTGATACACAAGGCTAATAAAAATACATGAGATATTTGAGTTATTTTTAACACCTGTATTTACTCTAGTACAGATATTTGAATTCATAAGAGCATTCCTCAAAATTTTTACAATTGTCGTTCCATTTGGAATCTACCTCTCTCTTCTCAAACTGAATAATTCCTGCACACCAAGCTGGGAAAATCTAGTCCCAAGCCCCAATCCATTTTTCACATTAATTCACTCCAGTTTTAATACATTTCTTAATTATAATTGCAAACATTGTCATAGGGAAGAAATCTGTTAAATCCCTTGGCTAATAAAAAAATAACTGTTAAGACTTCATAAAGCAAAAACACACCATCAAATGTGGAGAGGTACAAATCACAGCCACCAACCATAATCAAGTGTTCTGAAACTCAGGATGCCGCATCTCATGGGGACATGTGATTTCCAGTAATATATTTCTAGGCACGTACTTACCAGAAAATCAATAAGGCCAAGACGCTTATATGCCTGAATTTGGAAATGATTTGCACAACATTTTCCGTTATTTTCAAAATGCTTCACACGCTTAGAATATGTACGTGATGCCAAACACGGGTGAGAGCAATGAGCAATTCCTGTAACGTCTGAACATTTTCAGTCATGCAGTTACTAGCTGTCAAGTAGACAAAGATCTTGTCTTCCTTGAGTTGATGACATTAACCCTATGAAGCTTGTGAGTCTAACTCCTCAAAGGAAAAAGAGTAAAGTTGTCTATAAAAATAATATAAAGAAACACCAGCTAAGTTTAGTCCCTTCCTGGGTAATTTAAATGTAAATTTACCTAAGGTGGAACAGTTGTCATTCATTGATGAGATTCACTCTTGGTCAAGAATCTTTAACAATTTAAAATTTGCCTTTTAGTCTAAAGTACCTTATGACCTTCAACATAGAATTATTTGAACTATAAAGTAGAATAACCTGAACCTTAGTTACAAAGTGATTTTCCTAGTATAATGAAAAAATAGTTTTCTGACAGTTTTGAAGTATTTTCTAATGCCTCTATTCATTCTTACCCCATAAACCCATTTTCTCTCACTACCATAGAGCTTCCGACACAGAGGCATGTACATACCATGAACTTACACACCCTGGCTTTCTCACTTAGTGCAAATCCCCCTAGCTGGCTTTTCTGACCAGAGATTTTTTTCTTGAATAATTTTACATATTTTCTGTTAGTCTCAGATTTCTTTGAGAAGCTATTTAAGACTATGGGCCCTCTCCCTCCAGAAAACAACTCAAAATTGCACATATGATTAAAGTGATCACATTTTTTTGCTCCTTGATTCCTCCTACTGCAACAGCAGCATGTCCCTATAGCAAAGTCCTAGCACCAACTTGTGATCAGGATCTCTTGCATTAGATTCAACAAGAAAAGCAATTCTCTCTTCTCTATTCCAACACTCCTGTAATTGGCTATCTGAGAAATAAACTGATTGGATACATGTAATCAACTTGATCTAATTGATGGGTAACTCCTTCACTATTTGACTACATAGTTGAGATCATCAAACCAATTATGTCAGCATACGTTATCCGTCATGTTTCCACAGAAATTAATATGGCTTTAAATAGATTCACTTTTCAAAAACCACCTATTCTGTAAGTGCTTGCCTGGCAAGGTCAAGGTCCTGAGTTAGATCCCTGGTACCACCAAAAAAAAAAAAAAGCACCTATTCTGACTAGTAGCCTGTGTATGTATATTGAATCATTCAAAGACATTTGTAAATTTATGTATTTGCTTTTAAATTTTTCCAGATGTAAACTTCCTTGGAAGAATAAGATGATTTAATATACCATGCTATCTTAAGAATTATAATGTTACTGGATTATAGTGCTGTGTTTAGGTAGAAACTTCATTTTGTATCAGTCTTTTGGTATTGTTGTTTTTGCTGCTGCTGCTGCTGCTATTGTTGTTAAGATTAGGTAATTTAACTTCTCCCTACCCCATGCACATTTGTCATTTGCCTTGGTTGAATGATCTATTTCTTGGAAACACAGACTACTATTAGTGATTTATACTGGTCTTTCAAAGTTGTGAATAGAAGAACAATATTCTCAACAGGTTATCATAGTAAACAGTAGAGGACATTCTAGATCTTAACCTGCTATCATTTTATACATCATGTAATGTATTACTACTTCCTTATTTACAAAGTTGAACTCAAGTTCATATTCTTTCACCCTCTTACATGTCTTATACTTGTTTTGAGATCCACAAATGTGTAGGTCTCAGCCCAACATTTGCTGACATTTTGAGCAGATGCAAAGTTTTCCCTTAATGGATGTCTTTTGCTCCTTTCTCTTATTCCAGATTTGAGCCAAGTTTAACAATTCCAGATGCCCTTTGACATTTTTAAAGTTTGGAAGGCTGTAGATGCTTCCAATTTCAGCCCTCCTAGATCAGACTATCTCCAATTGAGCTTCTTTAATTTGACCTAAAAATAACTTCATTTTTCTTGGTTGCCAATCATCTGTTTTCTCTTGATGGCCCACAACTGGCTGAAAGAAAAAGTCAGTGATCTCATTGTCTTTAAATATCTGCCAAGAGACATATTATTTCTTGTTATTCAAGTCTGTAGTACCCCTTTGCCTATTTTCTACAGATTTTATCCAAAAATGAACATCTCAGTACTTCTTTCCAGTGAAAGACTGAGGTAAGATCATAAACCTGAAGGACTTTTAAAAATACATTCTCTGAAGAGTTTTGAAAATAGATTCTGATCAATGTAGGATAATTTAGGTCATTTTCCTAGGGATTTATTCCACATGTGAATGCACACACATGCATATATACTTCATTAACACAAAAGTAATATCATAGATATGTGAGCTTAACATTAGAAAGATCTGTGAAGCTATCAGGTCCAATACCATTTCCAGCATATGCCTGAGAGTTCATCATCTCTACTTTTTTATCTCTTTCAATAATGTGAGCCTTAAACACTTCTGAAGAAAGCTCATTGCATCTTTGGATGCTTCTGCTACAAATCTTTCCTTCCATTCAATTTAAATTTACCTTCAGGAAACATCCACTAATGGTAGCAAATGTTAGCATCCAAGGCTGCACAGAAATCACTTATCTCCTTTACTGGACAAACATTCACAAGTGAGAAGAAAGGTATCATAAGTTCTTAAGCTTTTTCTTCTTCAGTTCAAGCATTCTCAAGTCCTGAAACTATTTCTCATCAATTATGATTGCTTCTTTTTTCATTAATCTTAGGCTCATAGTCATTTTATGGTTTTCTTAAACTAACAGGGATAATTATATAAGCAATATAGGAGACATCATATCAAGTGCTTTGCAAGAATTCAAATATGTAATTTTTCCTTGGTCCCCTTTCATCTCCTAATTTCACAGTTCTATTAGAAAACTCACTAAGTATAACTGAAAGTGATTTATTCATAATAAAAACCTCATGCTGTTATATTTTGGAATTCTGTTGTTCTCAATATATTTATTTTATCCTTCACTTAAAAAATGAAAGAAAAGAAAATAAGAAGCTGGTAAATGCGTCTTTGTACCTTGAGTAATTTAGGCTCAACAAATGTCAATGTGACATGAAAATTTCTCTTGAGATTTCACTGTTTCTTTTCCAATGACTGGTTAATATTTCTTGCATTGTTCTCAGGACTTGACTCCTGTCATAGACTTAAAATGAAATAGACCTAAAATAGCACCCATTTAGGCTCAGTTAGCATGCTGACAGGCAGTGGAACTTGCAAAGCACTCAACTAAAGGAACGAATAGAACCTGGGCTTCAGAGAGTTCTACAAATAGCTGACAAATAGCCAGGAAGCATATTCTTTCAGCATCAATGGAGATACAAATACTAGAAATGCTACATGTGGATGAACTATATGGTTACCTCCTCCACTTGAGCTAATGTATAAGCACTGACACTCAAAAGTTCCATCACTTCACTCACTGGTTATCTTCAGTGTCTCAAGTTTCAGTGGTCATCTTCAGTGTCCAAATTTTCCATTCTAAAATACTGTTTTGCTTTGAATTAAGGTATAATGTCTCATAGAATCCCAATGTAGGAATAGAATGGCCCATCAAGCTGAAATAATCCATTAGTCTATGCACATGCATTCGTTTATCAAATTGGACCTCACATAGACTTCTAGCTTAAAGCAGGGCTCTAAAATACGAAGTAGGCACATTGGTGTAAGGATGAGGGACTGAGCCAGAGTATGGGGAAAGTTAGTATTAGACATGCATTGAGAGGGTAGGAAGCCCTACAGTGTCATTGGCAGGTAAGAATGAGCAAAGCATATGCAAAAGAAAACCATGAAAAGTCAATCAGGGAAGGTACTTCCTTCTTTGTCACCAAATATACTGGACTGAGAACAAGAAAAAAATACCAAGGAGTGAATGAAGAGCAAGTAAGATATTACCACTATGACCAAGCAAGCCATTAAAACTTCAATGATGCCAAGACAATGGCTCCAACATTAGCATACTTCCAATTTTCAATTGTTCCCCTCTTAAAAATAGAAAAATAATAACTAATACATTATATGAAATGGAAGAGGCCAGACAAAAGAAGGACAATATTATATGATTCCATTTATGTGATATATCCAAGAGAGGAAATTGATAGAGACAGAAATCAGATTTTTAATTGCCTAAGACTAAGAGAGGGGTGAATGGGATGGTGCTATTAGGAAACAATACTGAATTTCTTCACAAGATACTAAAAATGTTCTAGAATTAGATGATAGGAACAATTACACAACTCTGAATGCATTGAGAACTGCTGAATATGTTTTAGAAGGGTGACTTCTGTGCTATAGGAATCATATCTCAATGTGTTTTTAATTAAAAAGAAGATAGATGGCCCTTTTCATCATTTAGATTCTGAAAAAAAATCAAAAATCAAGCCACAGACACTATCATTACAAATATTTCTTACTCTAAAAAGATTTGCAGTTCTACTCCTCCCCGCTACTCTTCACTCGTGGCAACCTTCAAATCAGTCAGTTGCCAGGCGCTTATGCCCACTGATGAGCCCGAGCACTTGTGAGGAACTCGCACGTGGGCACCTCAGCATGAAGTCAGTTACTAGCTAGACAGCAAGCTGACTTTGGTGGTGGCTCAATCTTAAATCCTTAACTAAAAGTAATTCTGAGACAGAACAAGGTCATACACTGGAAATAAATTCCGTCATTTTCACTTCCTCCCTCTGAGATGTTAATGAAAGAAGCTGCTCTGCATAATATGGGACATCTTTCCAAATTCACAATGACAGTATTGGCAGGATCAGAAGCAGCTGCAAGAAAATCAAACCATCCCCCTTCCTACTCCTTGCCATCACCCAAGAATTTCAAAATCTTTTGTAGCCACACACATTGGTCTTTCTAGTATTTTCACAGCTAAACTTCCTCTAAAAAAATTCAACTGTGTTACAGTGATGAGAGCGAGCCTCACGTACACTCACCCTATAATTTGGAAGCACAAAAGCAAGCAAGTGTCTAAGAGACAAAGAAACTGAAAGAGGTGCAAATGCCTGAGGCCAGGTTTCTAATCAGAGCTCAGCATGCTCACTAGTTGACCTTGTGGCAGCCCAAAGGATACCTACCCTTTTGAGATGGGCCAAGGAAACAGAAAAGTCAGTGGACCCTGACCTGTGGTCCAGCCAGCAAAATCCCAGAAAGATTCTTTTTCAAGAGTTGAATCCATTTTAGCAAACGGTTCAAATGAAATAGTTTTGTATTTTTTCTTCTTCCCTGACATTCCAAAGAGTAAGAATGTTTTCTCGTTTAGAAAAAAAAAAAAAAAAAGGTTTACTATCTTTGTGTTCTCAAAATGACACAAGGGCCAGATTTAAAATGATTTTGAAATTAAAGTGACTGTATTTCACAGATGATTAAAATTCCAGGTAGACTTGACTCAAAGTCAGGTCCGTACACAGATTACATTCTGTGGGAGAAGCCTTGCACCATGTCCCAGAGTGAGTCGCCCTAGGCAATACGCCTTGCCAAGGGGCTCAAAGATCAGGGGCTGCCAAAATGTTCTGCTTTCCTTGGGCTCACAATTCTGTTTTATCCACTCCATTTCCTCTCTTGGAGCATGGATGGCTAGAAGACACAAGGCTTTCATGGTTGATATAAGTGATGTTTTATTGAAGCTACTTTGATGCAGCAATTTTGATACCAGGGACATTCTATCAGAGTCTAAGATAAAAACCTTTATAATCTTCAACTTGTTAGGGAATATACACAATAGATATCCCTCTCTTATCTCTGAGATCAGATAAATGGCTTAAGGTTAGGGTAGGAATGTCTGTCCAGGGACTGGGGAGATGGTTCAGTAGAATAAGCGCTTCCTTGGCAAGTGAAGGGCCTAGTTCAATCCCCAATTCCACAAAAATAAAAGAAAAAGAAAAAAAATGACTGTCCAACACAGGAATTTATAACAAAACAGTGATTTTAGGTTTTGAGAGGATGGTGATTAAAACAGAATATGGAATGATAAAATCATTTTCAGGGCCTGTTTGTTCAACTCCTATTCCAGTGGTTCTTGTGGTGAGTCTTATTCTATATCAGAATCACCAGCTGAGTTTGATAACAATATAATCCACAGACCCCACCCCTATATCAGGGTTCTGATTTAGGGACTGGGGAGATCATCAGGAAACCTAACTTGAGCAAGAACTCAGTGACTCTGATTAAGATGGTCCAGGCAGAATATTTTGAAAAACTTGCTGTAGAACGAGGCCTACCCATCGAGCAAGACACATAACAGCCATTATACCATCTTAGGAGGAGAAACGTGGAAAGATCTGACTAACATTGGTTGCATAGCTGACTAAATGGTCCCTGTGGAACTTCCCTAATTGTAGCAAAGTGGGTTAGGGATTGGTATGTCTGGTTAGATTTGGTTTGTTAAATGATACTGATGATTCTCCATTTGCTTTTACTTGCCACTCGTGGATCCCTTGTGCACTCTAGAAACAGAGATACCAGACATAGGTAAGCAAATCACATGGGATGCTGCCAATGTTCCTTCTTGCCTAGGAGGTTACCTCCTAATGGTGTGCTTAGCAGGGAAATGTTGCTTCTTACATGGGGTTAAAGAAATAGTGTGAAAGTCAAATTGGAAATTATGATGCAGGTAAGTGTCTTCTAAGAGAAGAAGGCTGCCTCACTAAGTAGGAATTTACTGGAGGTACAACCCATAAGAAAAGGAAAGCAAGATGAGTAAAAGCTGGCGGTTCAGTACTCCATGGGAAAGCAAGGCTGTGTCATCACATTTACCTAAGGTGACTTTATGAAAGTGTCCATAAGTTCAAAATATTTGAGGTTTTCAAGTTGCAAGTAGAAAAGTAATAAAGAAATCTAAGTTCAAAAATATAGTTGACAAGTATATTTAACAGTAACAATGATGACTTTCTTTAACAAAATATTTTCTTTTTTCTTTGATATAACTTCATGATTTTTATCTCTTCATACCAAAAAGTAGTAGTAGAAAAGACCACAGTGACTATTTACTGTTTATTAGCACTGCCACACATTTCTCTAAAATTAACCATAATGACTATTTCTATTCGATTCTTTATACATTACAGTTGTCAAAACTGTTCTAAACTCCTGAAATTGAAAGAATGATAAATTTGTTCATCTGCAGATGGCAATTGTCATAAAAATAGCACCAATAGGTTTTTTTGGCTTGCATTTAGGAGTTACCACTTTCTGAATTCCAATGCATATGATTACCCTTGTTGCTTTGACATAACTGATTCCTTAAGCAAATTAAGGTAGTTGTCAAATTGCTTACTGAGAAAGTGTTGCACAGTATTAATTATAAGCATTAATCATCCACTTAATAATCCATGTGATTTTTGACTAGCATGCATGAAGTTGTCTTTGCTAACTTGAAGGGCACTGCTGAATGTAAAACTGACCCAAAGATGACAGAAGGTCTAACACCCAAATTATTAAAAAAAATTCACATAGTTCAAATGGCAATATGCACTTAGACATGAGGGATTAAAACAAATTAGAATGTAGCACAGTGGTTTTACTTTCTCAGGTGTAGTATGTTTTCAAAACATAGAAATCAGTCTCAAAAAAGCTGAAGTGCATTTGGGAAATGGCACAAAATGGCAAGAAATTGCATACCAATATAGGTGACATTCCTGACTGTTTGCTGTCAAGAAAATAACATTAATCAGGTTTGAATTTTGTAGATTGGGCTATTCCATTTTCTAAAAACCAGTGCATAAAGTTTGAGAAAAAATTGCTGAACAAAATAAAGCACATAACTCAGAAGGCAGCAACACTGATTTTTTTTCCACTTTCACAAAGAGAACATTCTGATGGTGTTTTGTACACACAGTCATATAGGATCTAATCTAATCTTGGTAAGGCCCAGACTTGTTAGTGACCCTAGGCAAACCCCCTAGTGTATGGGTTTCCCCAGCTGAGGTTTGAGAAGAATGCTAATTCTAACTTCCCTCACAGGCACATTGGAGATATTCAATAATGAATGAATGTAATGCATTCCAAAGTACTTTTGTGTGGATAACATTTCTCTTGAAAAAATAGCCTATGGACTCTTCCTAAACAAAGCATGATTAATTTGGCTCAGTTGAAACTGCAGAAGCTGGCTATAAAGTATTGCAGGAGTTTTTTGGAGGGAGGGGGTGTTAACCCCTTCTTTATTCTAGAAAGATGTATACACATTGGGGAAAGGTAAAAATTGAATGAAATATGTGAAAATGTTCACTCCAAGCCCTGTTTAAAAAGTTCTTGCTGCAGAGATGCCCTGTTTAGTAAAATTGCCAAATCAATGCTGGAATGTGTTGGGGCCCTGTACCATTTATGTATAGCAAGTGACATGGTGATTCTAGGGTTGAAGAAGTCCCTGGAATCCACCAGATATTCCTATCTCAATGCAGGTAAGTAGGAAAAAAATCAGATATTCTGATTGGACCTGATTTTTATCCAATGAAAACTGTAAACTGAGTCTCAATTTAGTATTTGCCAGTCTCACCATTATTATTATTATTGACATGTATAAATATGCTTAAAGGATAAATACAGTGAAGAATATGCCACTCTTAAAGGTGTCTTTATTCTTATGAGCTACTTCCATTCCATTTTTGGTTGGCTAAGTAGCCAAGACCTGAAATCTTGTATGTCTTAATTTCATGTCTATAGTCAGTGTAGTTCAGCACTTACTCAGCACCAGTCCTTCTGGGTACTCTATACCCAAAGACAGAGAAAATGAATATTTCCTTCTCTCAAAGAGCTCACAGTGGAGAAAGAGAAGGAAGAAGTGATTGATTTACATATGTGCATCCAATTTATTTCACTTAAGAGTAAGGTCTCAAGGTGAAAAGAGACAAGAGACAGAAAGAATAGCGAGACAGAGAGAGAGAGAGACAAAGAGAGAGAGAGAGAGACAGAGAGAGAGACAGAGAGAGAGACAGAGAGAGATTGCTATATCCAGAACCCAGCTCTTGGTTTATGATATGATTTATGGTTGATTTTAGGATTGGGGCAAGGAATATACAAGATGACCCACAATCACTTTAAAAAATCTAGAAAAAATACTGCCTCAACTAGGAGATAAAGATCAACCACATCAGTGATGTCATGTTGATAATTTGTACCTTTAATATGACTTGATAAAAATGACGCTTTTCAGACACATTCCAGTCAAGAGACATCTGAACAGTACTGCCCAAAACTAAGGTCATCAGAATGAAGAAAAGTTTGAGAAGCTGTCACAGCCCAGAAGAGCCTAAGGAGACATGATGATTAACTATAATTTAGTATTCTGGATTGGAGCATAATCATTTTTTAATTTTAATTTAAAATTAAAAATTCATTTTTTTTAATTTTTATTTTTATTAATACATGTTTTCAGTACATAATGTTATTTTTTGCAAAATTCATAGTGGAAATTTGTTATGTATACATAATAAATCTTAATTCTTCTTCTTTTTACATCATACTTCTTTCTACATCTATTTTCCATCCTCATTCTTTCCCCGCTCTCCATCTCTTAACTGCCTTCCCATTTGCAGAAGATCTACATCCTTGCTTCCTATTACCTATCTTTTATTTACAGAAATAATTTTTAGAAACAATGCTAAGACAATCTAGTAAGTAGTGCTATTTCACAAGTCCTTCCTCTCTACTCATTCCTCTCTCTCTATTTCTTTCATAATACTAAGACTTATGACAGCCATGTCCTTTTAGTGTATTTGTCCCCCACTAGACTGAGTTTCATGAAGAATGAGGTTTATCTTGAACGCGAGGCTCTAGACCATAGCATAGATCTTGCACACATTATAGGCACATGGTAAATGCTTTCTAAAAATCAATTAAGAAACACCTAATATAGAAATGATTTGAAGGAAGGAGTTCAGATGATATATGATGGGCCCGTGGACTACTAACATGAGAGATAAAGCACAGTAAGCAGATTAGAGACAATTGTAGATGGTAGAATTAAAACATTGTGACACTGTATATGAGGAATGTTGGAAAGAAGGAGTTGAAAAGGAACAACTTCTGGTTTCTAGCTTAGGCAATTGTGTGCTCAGTAGTTGTGCACGTTGAGCATAATAGAGAATAACAAGAAAGGTTTGCTCTCCTCCAAGCTCCCATGACTTATTGGAGGGGATAGAGACACATAAACAAAGATGTAGTATGTAATCCCCTTATGCATAGTTCAATAAACCAATCTGGAGATTTGTGGAAGTCTTTCTTAAGGAAATGGAGCTTGACTAAAGCCTCAAAAGGCATATGAGAATAAATTAAACAAAGAAAGGATTTGTACACCACACCAAAGAATATTAAAAGGCTTTTTAATGATGATGGCCACACGATCCGAATAGTCCTAGAGGCAGTCTGGATAAGTGGGCTTAAGATTTCAAAACATCTTCTATGTGCCAGACTATAGAAAGTATTCCAGACCAGAAATGATGCCAGTTAGAACTAATGTAATGATTAAAAAAATGGAAGAGGAAAATGATTGTGAAAGCTAGGTTCCATACATAGTTACATGTACATGAAAAGGAAAGGAGAATTCATGAAGGATTTCTGGGCTTGGGCTTGAATGATGTCAGTAGTAGTACATGAGCCTTAGATTCAAGTAAAATATCCACAGAAGCAAAGTTATACAGCCATAATAAAATGAAATAAACCAGGTTCAGTGGCACATGCCTGTGATTCTAGCATTGCAGCTGAGTGAGGTAAGAGGAGCACAAGTGATAGCCCAGGCTGAGAAACCTAGCACCTTAGTGAGACCCAATCTCAATTTAAAAAAGAAAAGTTTAAAGATGTAGTTCAGTATAAATGTCCTGAGTTCAAGCCTCAGTAGCGCACACACACATACACAAACACACACACACACACACACACACACACACACACACACGGACGCATTCACAGACACACTCATACATTCACACAAAATTAATAACAATGAAAAATCATTAAGTAAATGTAATCATCTGCACAAGTAAAATAACATGAGCTTCTCTGAGAATATGTAACTGAAGAGTTTCAACAATGCCAAAATCTAGGCTAGGTAAGGTTTGTGTCAACTCTAGGAGCCATGGTTACATGACTACACCATCATATAACTGTTATTCTACCTTCAAAAAGTTAAAATATAATTGTTTCTTATCCTGAAGGAAGAAAAATGGATTGGAGAAGTAGATTGAAGCATGAGATGAAAAGTCTGGCAGTGTGTCTCTAGCGTGAGTCTCCCTCAGCAACACACTGCTAACTTTGCATGTGTCCTCTCATTGACAATAGGAGGACGTCAGGTTCCCAAATAAGAAAGGAAACCCAGAAGAGAAATAGGTTTAGGAGGACATGAGAAGGTAGGAAAAGAAAATAACTTCTGTTTGGGATTTATTGAGTTCTCAGTGACTGTGTGACACATAGGCGGTCATCCAGTTGGTAATTAGATAACAGAGTATAACAAGTATGAGAAAAGTATGTCCTGGGATATTTTTTTGTTCTCTGTTTCTACCCTCAAATGAATAATATTTAAATGTCAGCATCATTTCAATAAGTGGTACACATTGGATTTTTTCATACTCAGACCCATTACCAGAAAAAGAAGTGCTTGTCCCCTTGGTATATAAGCAGGAATATACATTAATTGTTTAACTTAGTAAAAGATTTTCCATGTGTGACAAAAGGCAGGCCTCAGATGGTACATGTTGAACAAATTGCTGTGAATAACTTTACTTTTCTCTTCCTTAGCACAAGCCCTGCTCACAAATACTATCTGGCTATGGACCCTGTGTCTGAATCACTCTATCTATCAGACACCAATACTCGAAAAGTCTACAGGTTGAAATCTCTTGTGGAAACAAAAGATCTGTCAAAAAATTTTGAAGTGGTGGCAGGGACAGGTGATCAGTGCCTTCCCTTTGACCAGAGTCACTGTGGAGATGGTGGGAGAGCATCAGAAGCTTCACTGAACAGCCCTCGAGGTAAAATAAACATATACCTTCTCTGATCATCTAAATATTTCATTTGACTTCACAAAACCCTAAGACTGTTGCAATACTATACTCTGTCTACCCATCCTGCCTCATATGGGCACTGACTCTGAAGTGTATCACCAAAACAGGGACATCTAAGATCAATTTTAGCCCACGTACGTAAGTATGGTCATCAGTGTTGTTAAAAGCCTGGAATTCCCTTCTGGTTGATAAAATAACTATTTCCCAGAGTCCTGTGGGTGTCCTCCTGGCTCCTCAACCTCTCTGGTTCTATCTCCCATAAACTGCTCCAAATTACTCAACTAAATGGTTAACCTGGCCCACCAGAGAGATTCAAGGCCAAGCACTGTGGCCTACATTATGTGGGATTAGGTGTGTCAAATGTGTTGAATGTCACAGGCCCTTAACATTTCTACCATTTTCTTAAGAAACTTTAAGGGCCAGGGAGATAGCTCAGTAGAATAAGCATTTGCCTGGCAAGCGCAGTGTCGAGTTTAATCCTTGGTACTGAAAGAAAGAGAGAGAGAGAGAGAGAGAGAGAGAGAGAGAGAGAGAGAGAGAGAGAAGCTTTAATAATTTTTTCTTCTGTTATTTTGTCCAAATTATTCTTAAAGTTATATATAATACTTTCAATATAAAACCTCTCCAACATAATGAATTCTTTTTTTTCTATTTGTTTATTTATTTTTGCTCTTTGTGGGAGCTCAATCCCACTTTCATTTATTCTAACTTTGATTCTCAACCTTAAAGGATAAACCTCCAACTCAACTGTATTACCTGAAATTTGTGAACAAATCTGTGTTTTTCAATTAATTTTATAAGTGCATAGACTTGGATCATGTATCCATCATAGGTCAGTAAGCTAAGACACACCAATGTTTTAGTCATGATATATTATCCATTCTACTTACTTAATCATTCTTGTTTTTTCTCAAAGGTGTGTGTGTGTGTGTGTGTGTGTGTGTGTGTGTGTGTGTGTGTGTGTTTTATAAAGTATTTACTGGGTTTTTGAAGATAGTTTTTTAAGTTATTACACAAATAATATATAGTTCTGTGGAAAAATTACAAAGAATGAAAACATTTTTTAGTAAAACCACCATAAGCCTCTCACACAGAAAACCACCATTAATGTTTTACTTTTTATGTTTTTATAACTTTTTTCCATGTACATCATGTATTTTAATTCTCTTGGAATAGAGTCATGTTATACAATGTTATTCTCCAATGTGCTCTTGATGTTTAATGCATTATGAGCATCTTTCCATGCCAAAATAGTATAGTGACATCAATGTGTTTAATTTGTAAGTGGTCATATATTATTTTAATAGCAAATGTTGCTCTTTAGCCACTAGCTATTTGTCATATTGAGATTAAATTCCAACTATCATCAAAATTTAAAGATATAACTTTCTTCAAGGCCTTTATCTTTTGGAAAACCTTTCTGCTTACCCCAGCCCATTAATATAAATTTCAACAGAGTCTACACTGCACAATTAGCACTGGATTTGTCTTGCTTTCCACTTCCTTCATGGATGGTGAGTTTTTTCTAAAGACATAAGTGACCTGAAATGAGAAGCTAATATATTTTTAAACTTATCTACCTCCTCCTCAAACTCTTAAAACAGTGGAGGAAGACTATGTATACTTATTTTTAATCAATTCAGTAACTATTATTTACGCAAGGTAAATTTCTAAAAGGAAATTCAAAAATGTTTAATGAGGATTACTTGGCCCAGGTGTATAACTCAGCAACTCAGTAGCATAGTGCCTACCTGGCAAGCATGGGGGTGTGAGTTTGGTTCCTGATATTAAAAAACAAATAAATATATATTCTAAAGAGGATTATTTTTTTTTTGCTAGGAGAACACAGCTCCCGAGTATTATGGTAGTGCTTCTTTCTTCTTTTTTGGTCCTCTGCCATTTCTTACACATAGTAGGTCCATAATAAATGTTTAATGAATGAATGAATAAGTCAGGTGCATCTTTCCAGGAAATGCATTAGGTTGGGTCCCACCTTTATCACAGTTTAAAAACTCTTGTGGGTATTAATAAGGATTTCTGCATAAGAGAGAGAGAGGGGTATCGACCATGCAGTGTGCTAGAATCTGTCATTTTCCTGAGTTGTTGTTGGTATGGAAACTACTCATCTCACCTACTTCATTCAACCTGCCATATGGAGAATGAATATCTAAGCTTTTCCATATAAAGCAAGTAACTGGTTCTCTGCAAATTTTTTTTTTGCTTGAAAGTCAGCGATAAAGAGTTCTGATGAACAGCATTTACATGAACTCTGAAGCATCTGTAATAAGAGTGCCAAAATTCATATAACTATTAAAACTAATATTAAACTAAGTTTTTCTTCTTGTCAGAGCTAGTATTATATTTTCCTTCAGCTTAGTTTATTCACCTTTCTATCCAAAAGTGGCCTGCACCGTACTCTGATACACTTCACTCGTCCAAAGCAGTAAGGGCTCTAAGTACGTCTAGCTCATGCTTTAGACACATAATACCTGATCCATCTAGGACAGCTTTCTTGGAAAGTTCCTAAAGCAGATGTTGTCAATATTTGGCCTGATTCAGCAAATAAACAGAATATTTAAGAGAACTGGATGTGTAGCTTACACTAGATATCTATCATATCTTCTTCAACCATACTGACAGTGTTTAAAGATCCTATTAGAGATCTTTAAATCACCCAAGTAGCAGAATCTATGTCTGGACCTTGGTTGCTCTGAAAATGCTGGTCAGAACAGTTAGATGCCAGTCTATAGCAACTACCTTCGTGCTGAATATAGACAGTGCTCACCCTTGTCAGTCAATCAGAAGTGAGGTTCTCATTACAGGGAATGCTGCAGGGCAATTTCATAGGAAAAATCATGCAAAAAATATTAAACCACTGTATGCATATTGGGGGAGAATATTGCTTGATTGCTAACTTCATCTTTTAGGTCCTCATGCAGATTCTTTGTCTCTCAAGGAAGGCCAATTTACTTTTGGCTTGTTTTGTATTATTTTTTTGCTTTACAACTACTGTGCACATCAGCTCCTTCTTCCTTCCTTCTCAGACGGCAGCAACTGATTAATGGATTTCTTTAAGATGAGGTTTGATTTTTCCCTCTACCTAAAAGCTCATAAGGAAAAGCTGTAGATCAGTAGAAAGTGGAAATATACATCTATGGAGTACCATTTCTAAGTTAGGAAAGAGAGCTTACCTTAAGAATTTAACAAGCAACATATTTGCAATTACAGGCAGGCTCTCCAACATGTCCTTAATTATGCAAGGTAAGTCAAGTAAATGTTTATCTGCAAGACAGCTAATTTACTTTCCAAATCTATTCTAAAAATAAGATGAAACAAAATTTGCTTTTGACATCATTCATCCTAAAGTCAAAGTAAATTATCAAACAAGATTAAAAACTAGCCAGCAAAGTTAAAAGGTTAGATGGGGTGTTTTATTTTGTTTATTTGTTTGGTGTTTTGAGACATGGCAACAAATCATGGTGGATAGCAGATTAGGAAAGCAGCTTTTCTGTTCATGTCCATGTTTCTTTGGCCCTAAAAGACTCACTATATCTCACAGTGATTACTTTCCCTAACTACCAAAATAGCCTTGGTAATATCATTGCCTATTTTTTTCACATCTGGCATGCAAATACTGTGCTCTGAGATTCCTCAGTTGTATACTGAAAGGCTCAGGATGATCTCTTTCCAATCTGTAATGTGTTATAATAGCCATATTTATAACTTAATTCATTCCCACTGTGTGTCATACACTATGCTAGACAGTTTACATGCACTGTCTCTAATTTCCACAACGCATAACTTTGTATGGTAGTATTCTTCCCATTGGACAAACAAGGAAGTGGAAACTCAGATAGGTTAAGAAAATTATCCCAGGTGACACAGTTTACAGATAATAACAGACATTCAAACCAAGTCTGCCAGACTCCAAAAAGTCCATGATGAAAAGACAAAAGGCTGTGATATCTGACTGCCTTCACTAAATAATTGATGACCTCTGGGAAAGATAGAAATATTAGAAAATAGTTTCAATCTAAAAACATGTATTTAATGGACACAAAATAATTTTACTTACAAGATAAATATGTTTTAGTCTGATTTCCTATTCCTATTGACATCATTTCTCTTAATGTTTTACCTAAAAGTGTATCCATAGTGCACTACATCATATGTACATAGTTGTAAATGTAATTATTCAAATAAATTACCAGGAAACCTGATTGCTTCTTTTTCAAAGACTCTGCAGTTAAGAACTTCACCAAATTTTCCTTAAGGGGCCAATGTAGGGAGCCTTCATTTTATTAAATTTCTTGACAATAATTCCTACAAATTTTGTTTGAAGGAAAAATAGAAGTGTCCACAAATAGAATTTCATGTGATAGTCCCTGGGCATTTCTTCTGGGAAGAAGTCTTTATCTGATCCAGTTGTGTGCACTTTGATTTAAATCCCAATAAAAAGAAACGTTTGCCATTCTTCACATCAACACGTCAGCGTAATGGGGCAAGGAAAAAGTTTAGCAAAGGGGTTGACAGAGTGCTAATCCTGGCATCGGCCTTGCACAATACTTTTACAACATGCACAGATAATGTAGTTGAAACTTAGGTTCCATTTATTATTCTTGCTACAACTTTCTTTAATTCTACAGAGAACTCAAACTAATGAGTTATGCAATAGATGACCAAGTGCTTAAGCAGGATGTGAAATGGTACAAGGTGGGGATATAAAATAAAATTTTTGATAAGCTTGAATGCATTTTTTGAAATAGCTATAGGGGGTGAAGGAGTGACTGGACAGGATGAAATTAATCAATGATTTAATTTGGATTTCTTGGACCTCACTAAGGACTATCTCTATTTTCATGTATATCTGTAAGTATAGAGACCTTAGAAGTCAGCAGGACTAAGGTAGTATCCAGATGAGTGCAAACAGTTGTTCCACAGGCAGAAAACTATTTTTAAATCCTGACAGCTTCCAAAAGTGGTTTTAAATGTCATGACACAAACCATACAGGATTCATTTTAACTTGATCAGCAATTTTGAAATCTGGGTATGTTAAAATCTAGACAATGTGTTATGGTCCCTTCTCAGATCTAGCTGAGGTAGATTGTGTAGCTCCACTTTTTCCTTGTCATTGGCTTACTATTCTGAAAAGCTATTTGTGAAGTTAGTGAAAAGATACTAAGACTATAATCAGTGACATCTTATTGAAGTCACTGATATCGATGACTGAGAGGATTTAGTACAGAAATAGGAATAAGAAAGTTATTTTGGTTTTCCTGTGCAATGAGCACAGTAAGGCTTTCTCTAAATTCTTTTAGTGAATTATATGTCTTAGTGTGCAGCCATTTGGATGGACTCTAAGGATAACCCTGAACAAAATTACAGGCTAGCCACAACATGAATGAAATGAATGGCACACTTAGGAAACTACAAATAGAGAAGTATTATTACAATAAAAGTATTTGAGGATAACAAGAGAGAAAAGGCCAGGAATAGGAAGTTAAGGTTTTTTTCATGTACATACACAATTTGAAACAGGAGCATGACAAGATCATGAGATGAATGTATTTTGTATAATTTCAGTAATAGGGTAGTTAAGTGTACTGGGGCAAAGCTAAGTTAAAGAACCCCTGAATATTACTAATATTTATAAAGTAGTCAATGATCAGGGGCATGGTAAAAGAGACAGAGAAAAGAATAACCATCAGGAAAATGGGAAAGGAACTGGCAAAGCATGGTATTGAGAAAACCAAGGAAGTAGTGTGTTTCAAGGAGATGTAGAAAGTGGTATAAAATGTCATGCATTTGGGGCTGGGGAGATAGCTCAGCAGTCAAAGCACCTACCTGGAAAGTACAAAGACCCAAGTTCAATCCCCAGTACTACATGTCATGCCGTCGTGCCATCAACTTGATGGTGCAGATCTGTAATCCCAGAACTAGGGAGGCAGAGACAGGAGGATCACTATAAGTCCCAGCTTCATAGCAAGGCCCTGTACCAAAAAAATGCATAAATAAATAATTTTTAAATGTCTTTAGTGAATAGAGGGATTTGTTCTAATGGTGCTTGTAAATAGGATATCATGTCCACATCTTGTACAGCAATTAACCACTAGGAAGAATGTATGCAATGTGTTAATTATTGAAACTGTCTTATCAATTTGGTTTGGAACTGTCTCATTGCTATTTGTTTCTCAATAAAATTATGAAAAATAAATAAAATAAAAATAAATAAATAAATAAAATGTCATCCATTTTTAAGTATTGAATTAGGATATGAGGTGTTCATTGGTGACCCTGCCATTGATGGTGTCATTGGCAGTATCAGTGGAAAGCAGATTTTGGTCATTTGATGAGCCAATGAAGGGAGAGAATAAATACCACGAATGAAGATGGCTGCTGTGAAACTTGAGGGTGAAAAGATAAGTGGTGAGAGGTCGAAGAACTCAAAGAGGCTTTTTCTATAAGAAAGATGGGCACCAGTTATAGGTCAAAGGAAAGATACAGAAGACAGGGAATAAATCAAAAAAGATCTGTAGGAAACTGGAAGGAAATAAACTTTGAAGAAGAGAGGAGATAAAAGAGGCTATACTAAGATAGATGTAGGAATAATGATAAGTTTGCAGATAGAATGAGCTAAAAGGTTGATGATTATCTGATCACCTCATTGGTCTCAGAGATGTATATTTTCCTACTGAAAATGGGGGAGTAAGTTCAAATGTTTAGGACAGTGCAAAAGATTTGAGAAACTCACTGAGTAATACCTGATTTCTGGGTATGATTAACGTTTTTCCACCCATAACCAAATTTCCATTTCTGTTTCAAAGCCTTTCCTATGGAATTTTTTCTCAAACATCCCTGTTTAGCGGAACCAGGGATTGAACTGAGGCCCTTGCACTTGCCAAGGAAGCGCTTATTCCACTGAACCATCTCCCCAGCCCTATACATTCCTGTTTAGTATCAGAGGCATCTTGAGAAAAAAAAATATACTTGACAAAGTCTAAAATCCAGCCAAAATGTTTGTTCTTAATACTTCTGTGATCCTGTGCTATTTTCATTAAGGCTATTTATTCTTCTGCTAGATCCTTGGCCTACCATCTTACTTTAGTACAACAGAAGATGTTTTGTGGTAGCTACTTTGCAACCAGAATGGAAGCTTAACCTGTTTTATGCAAAGTTGGTATAAAATGTCTGTTTATGATGATCAAAAGATTTTTACCTTAGAGCATGTCAGCAGCTAGAACTTGGAAAGTTTTCACTTTTTGGGCCCCAACTCTAATGCCATAAGCTACTGTAGAAGAAGGCAGACAAGAGAAAAGCAGTTATCCCTAAGCTTGGCTAATTGTCTGCTTGGCCTAGGTACCACTCATGGTTGGGAAGATCTCTATTAATTTCTTTCAAATTGAATAAAGGCACAAATGCTTTATTAAATGCCTTTTTATTACCACTCATTTTAACTTTCATCTATGTATCAGATTTTATCAAACACCAGTATTTGAGAGACCAAACTCCATGATAAATAATCTCCAAGTTTGTGGAGTAAAATAGAACTGAATACAGATCCCAGATCCTCAGCAAACTAAATGTGTGATGTTGGGCAAACCCTTTGACTTACCTGAAGTTTAGCTCTTCATCTCCAAAATTGGAGTACAAGTACTAGGGCCTACACAAGTGTTGCTCACTAATGCATGGAAAATGCACATGCAGTACCCAGCATATAGTATATGTGCAGTAAATATTGCCTACATTCATGCTCAGCATGGCTTTTTTTTTTTACTAAAAGTAATAATGGTTTTTATAGTGACACAGACATGAAATAAGTTACTTGGAAGAAGTCAAGCTCCATGTCCTAGATAGTAACTGTACCACAAAAGAAGGAAAATCTGAAGTACAAGAGTATTTAGGGATTGGATATGATTTGGCTAATTCCACCCAACCTTGAGGTACAGTGATTCCAGTATTGCCTCCTTATACATGTTGTTTTTGGGGAACTCCAAAAGGCCTTCCTAAGAAAAATAATTCCTTTGGCACTCTCTCATTTCAGTATGAAATTCATTCTACAAGAATTTTTTCCAGATGTGAATTTAGCATTCAGTGCAAAGAATTACCAGATTTTATCAAACAATAGCATAGAATATTCCTCATTAAAATATTTCACAGGGATCTTGAGATGATGGAGGGCAGAATGGATACACTTATATAGACAAGATAACCTGATGAGAGCAACCCTAGGTGGGATCTTCCCAAGGTTGCATGGGAAAGTGTGGCACTGAGGTATCTGGAGCAATAGCAGCAAAGTGGGGAGAGATAAAATAATAATGAAATACAAATATCCTTTGGTATCTTCAAGGGATGTTCAAGTCTATTATAGAAAATTGTTTAATATTTGCATATAATCTACACACCTCCTCCTCCATACTTTAAATTGCTTAAAATATCTAATACAATGTAAATTCTATAGAAAGAGTTGTTGTATTGTGTAGGGAATGATTACAAGAAAAATACAGATGAACTTTCCTAAAAAATACTTTCAATTTATGGTTGGTTAAATCTGAGGATACAGAATATGAGGTCACAATAGGTTGGCAACACTTAACCTTCACAGTATCATCTAGAAGGAAACTTATATTTCTATATGTATAGATTCATGGCATGGAATTATGACTTTTCCTTGGCTTTAAGATCACTAGCCAAATTGGCTTTGCTTCCTATTTATAGCTCCTTGGTGTCACACCATTTTTCTCTATCCACTTAAGAGCCTCCTCATCTGACTAAAAAGAAAAGGCCTTGGCCAAAAAAAAAATGACAGAGATCACACACTAACAGGCTGCAAATCACTTAAATCATATTTTGAGTGGTGTATTATGGTAACCTATAAATAACTAATTGTGTAAAATTGCTTTAGTAGTTTCTAGATGGCAGCTTTAATTAAAAGCACCAAAGACATTTAGAAGTTTAGAAATGGATGGCATGTAATTTGCCCTTTTACCAACCATAAAATGGTAATTAAGGAATTTGATTCACTTCTTCCTATTAAAAGTTTTATGAGAATAGCAAGTTCCTTCTAAACAGTTTCTCTTCAGCAGAAGGTAGTACATTTGCTTTATCAGTCTTCTTCAGCAGGCTAAGATGTGTTAATGTACAGATTCTTCAGAAGTTAATTAAGAAATTTCTCTCATGTGAAATGTTTATTTTTAGGATTCTAAACCATGAAACTCTATTAGAGTTAAAATTGAACAAAAAAGGTGATATAAATAAAGGACAATTTTGTATCTGTATATACAAAATAGTTAGGATAGATATACAGGTACTTTCTCTTAATTCAATAAGAAGAAAGATCTGTACTAATAGTGTGTGGACAGGATATCATGTCTGCAACTTGTGCTATGAATGACTACTACAAAGACAACAATATGCAATGTATTAATTGTTGCAACTCTCCTACCAACCTGTTTTGAAGCTGTCACATTGCAATTTTTTCTCAATAAAATTAATTAAAAAAAGAGTTAAAATTTTGACCATGCCCCCATATTGCCCTACCATCAATACAAGATGCCCCAGTAATTTCAGTTTTACCAGATGCATGAAATTGAACATAAAATCAGAGAAACTTAGAAGTCCTAGGTTTCTAGGACTAGAAACCTAGGTGAGTCTAGCATGTTTTGCTAGCTTTTGAAGAAATTTTCTGTCTATAGTGTGGTGACATTCCAAAGAATCTGTAATATTTACTCAACAGTATAGGAATCATGAGATGATGTTTTTAACCTCACTGATCTTCTAGAAATGCTTAATAAGGAAGCAGGTGTATAAGGTAAAACTCAACTTACACAAATCAAGATGTCTTTGGAAATTCATGAATTTTCATTATCATGAGTTGAAACACAGCTGCAAATAAAGTCAGGAAATCTACTTTTCTGTTATAATTGCATGACTGATTGTATTTTTGGCCACTTCAGCAAAATGATTATAGCTGGTGTGACACAGACTGTTGACACCAGCATTACTAGGGATCTATGTTATATGTATGTAAGAAACATAACTGCTGTTTTTTTTCTTAAATCAAGCAAAAAAGAGTTTTACCAGTTTTGCAAGCTGGCTGAATCTAGGTAGCAAACCACTAACGTGAAAAATGTCTGGCATGTCTCCTCTTCATTCTTTCAGTGACTCTCTAAAGCCCTCAGCTTGTCTCCTCTATAAAGAAATCTAATCTTTCCTCTTGTGTCACCCTTAATCAGAACTAGGTGGGCATACAATGGTACACTAAAGAAGAACAAGACCTTAAGAGGAGGGTTTTATCACTGACATTTAGAATTTCCAGTGAATGGTGATAGTAAAAACAGACATACTATTCATCAGGTTTCTTATCATTTTTAATATTTCTGCAAAAAGGTTCTTTCCTCACCTTCAGCACCCATGATAGATCATTCCTATCCTCCCCACCTTGATACACCCCTGCAGGTAATAAGGGAAATACAAATAATGTTCAAAGAAAAGTTCAGAACAGAAAAAGTTGAGTACTGTGTGCTGCTACACCTGTACAAAGGTACTGTGTACATGTACAGAAAAATGTTTGGAATAAAGTACATTCAAATGTTAGCAATGTTAATTGTTGCATGAGGAATTATAGTCCATTGCTGTGTTCTTCTCCTTAATTTTCTGAGCATTTAAAAATAATTCAGGGGCCAGGGAGATGGCTCAGTAGGATAAGCGCTTGACTGGCAAACTCAAGGATCTGAGTTCAATCCCTGGTTCCGCCAAAAAAAATATAAATAAAAATAAAAATAATTCAACAAAAGACAAATAACTTAGTTTTCAATTGATTAAGTGCTATGACAATACCTGAATGTTAATTTTCAAGTGATTAAGCATTATAGCACAGCTTTTGTATTATTCAAATATGCATAAACATACTATTGTAACATATACACATGCATGCATAAATACTTACATGCATACGCGCGCGCACACACACAAACATACACACACACACACACACACACACACACACACACTGTACTGTCCTATGGTTGATCTCTGAGAAATTAGGTCTCTGTTTTGGTGGATGAAAGCTGTCCATGAATGAGTGTCATAATCCTGATGGTTGACAATGAATTATGAATTATTCTTACCTAAATGTGGTACAAGACACCTACTAATAGGGTAATACTATAAGTGAAGAAATAAACCTAAAGGGAAACCTTCGGAATACTGGCAGGCAAGCAATAGAAAAAAAAATCAATACCATTTATTTTTAAAAATAGAATAATGAACAACAATTTAAATGATTTAGTCTCACCATTTAGGCAAAACATACTGGTATTAAGAATAAAAATAATACCATTATTTGAAGTTTGAACTGTATAGAAAGATACAAAACAAACATTCAAAATTCTTTTCCACGAACACACAGACCCCAGTCCCTCTCTGCAGAATAACACACTTTAAGTTCCTTTTTTAAAATTAATTTTATTGAGAAGCAAATAGCAATGAGACAGTTTCAAAACAGGTTAGTAGGACAATTACAATAATTAATACATTGCATATTGTAGTCTTCGTAGTAGTTATTCATAGTACAAGATATAGACATGATATCCTGTGCAAACACTAGTACAAAACATTTGTACAAATCTTCCTTTTCATTGAACTAAGAGAAAGTAGCTGTATAGCTATCCTAACTATTTTGTATATTCAGATACGAAATGGTCCTTCTTTTTTTTTTTAACTGGGAATTGAACTCAGGCCCTTGCGCTTGCCAGGGAAGCGCTTATTCCACTGAGCCACCTCCCCGGCTCCTGGTCCTTCATTTCTATCCCTTTTTTGTTTGTTTGTTTAGTTTTGTCAGATATGGGTATTCCATTGTCATTTAAATATTGTAGGTGCATGAATTCAGCAAAATAATCCAATATAGTCCAGTAGTCCGTAATACTAATGGGTTATCCATAGGCCTGGCAATGTCAGAAGTTGTTGACTTGAGCCCCTTACAGGCCAGCATATTAATATGGCTTTACTTTTTATACCTCGTTTTTATACTTTTCTGTTGGATGGTTAAAACAAAGATAAAGCAGGACATATATAACAAGAAATGTAGTTTTTGTATCTGACAAGGTCAGTCAAATCCCCTCAGGATTTACCCTGAAACCCTGTACCGCAGTTTGCATATCCTTTGTCAGTGTCCCTCTATATATATTTTTTCTTCTTTGTATTAAAGGAATAATATTAGATAGATTACTTATATCCCTAATTCCTTTAATTAATAACTTACCTTAAAAACCTTTCCATCCAACTTCTTAGTCATTAATTACAAATTTTGCCATGTAACTGTTCAAGTGTGCTTAAATACTCTGTTCAGAATCTGTTAGAAAAGAAAACCTGTTAGAGCATGCCTTTTTCAGTAAGGCCTGGTAACATCATGTAGAAGGGCATAAAATCAGAAGTCATACTTTTTAAATTGTTTATTACAAAAGTGTTCATCTATGCATACAATGAAAGAACTATATGACCATCCTCACAGCCCATTACCTAGGCTTGAGCAAGATCTCCATGTAGCCAGGCTTGCTGCTTTGCCTCCCTTACCAACACGTGCACACACTCCACGCACCCACTCCACTGTCAGAAGCATTTCTATTAAAACCTCGGATATTTCCTCTATTATCCAGTGTTTGTTTTTATCTAATTTTCTCAAAAACAATTTCTATACTAGGGGTAAGTTACATGCACACATGTTCAACATTTGGTGTAGAAATTGGGTCACTTGGTTGAATTTCTGCTACACTGGATTTGGTTGTTTTCATTCTCATTCTACCAGACCTGTTTTATCATGTTACTTTCTTTAAAGTTACAAGAAAATTGAGATCTTTGGCACAGCCCAGTGCATATACACTATTTTAAAAGTTGTTTAATATGACAGTGTAAGGATATATCATATCTTCTTAAATCAACTGTATCATGATAAATTTGTTATTTTAATGTTTTAGCATTATAGTGCTTCAGGGAATACTAGTTCATGTATTTTGAAGGATGTATGTAAATATATACATAAGGTTTGTTCGGGTTTTTTTGTTTGTTTGTTTGTTTGTTTGTTTGTTTGTTTGTTTTTGGTGCTGGGCATTGAACCCAGAGTCTTCACACTGAGTTACATCCCCAGTCCTTTTTCTTTCTTTTTCCTCCTATTTCATAGTTTAAAAGGAATAAAAAACAAATTTCAAAACAAGATAATAGGGCTGGGGAGATAGCTCAGCAGTCTAGGTTCTACCTGCCAAGCGCAAGGACCCTGATTCAATCCCCGGTACTGCATGCCCTTCCAGTGCTGGGATCACAGTGCCACACACTGAAACCAGACGTGGTAACATATGCCAGTAATCCCAGCACTGGAGAGGCTGAGACAGAAGGATCACTATAAGTCTCAGCTGCATAACAAGACCCTGTACCAAATAAATGATCTAAAAATAATTTTGAACAAGATAATAAGAGGGCAACAATGGCTAATACATTGCATATTATTATGTTTAAATTAGTTACTCAGAGTACAAGATACTGGCATTTAATTGTCCTAACAATGTTAGCACGAATCTTTCTTTTCAACAATATTTTTTCCTTTTTCTTTCTCTTCTGCCTTCCTTCTGTTCTCCATCCCCCATCCCAGTTTTTCTTTCCTTTTGAAGTTTCTTCCCATTTTACAGTATTTATTGTACTTTTTGGATCTTATTTACTTTCAGCTTCTCACACTAGAAAGACAATATGATGTTTACCCATGTGCACCTGAATTGTTTCACTTATTAGTATGGTCTCAAGTTGCATCCATTTACCAGTAAATGTCTATTTATCCTTCTTTATGGCTCAGTAGCATTTCATTGCATAAAAAGACCACATCTTTTTTATCCATTTCTCATTTATTGGGTATTTGAGATGTTTCTAAGATCTGGCTATTACAAATTGTCTGGCAATAAGAAATTCAAATGGCAATAAATATATGAAAAAATGCTCAACATCATTGATCAATCAAGAAATGCAAATTAAAACAACACATAGATTCCATCTCATACCAGAAAGAATGGCCAGCATGAAGAAATCAACCAATAACAAGTTCTGGAGGGGCTGGGGGGAAAAGGAACCCTTCTCCACTGTTGGTGGGAGTGTAGACTGTTGCATCCACTGTGGAAATCAGTGTAGAGATTCCTCAACAAACTAGGCCTGGAGATCTCATTAACCCAGCGATTCCCTGTCTGGACGTCTTCGGAAAAACTTTTCTTTTGAAATAAGATCTCACTAAATTGCCCAAGCTGGTTTTGAGTTTGTGAGGATCCTCCTGCTGCAGTCTCCTGAGCAGTTGTGGTTACAGGCCTGTGCCACTACACCTTAGTGCATAGGGTGTGTGTTTGTGTGTGTGTGTGTGTGTGTGTGTGTGTGTGTGTGTGTGATACCAGGGATTAAACTATGAACCTTGCACTTACCAGGAAAGCACTTATGTCACTGATCTATATCCTCAGAAAGGTTAATCTTTAACAGCAGTACATAATACCAAATTGCCCTTCCAAAAGACTAAATACATTTGCACTCTCACTGGTATTTAAGAGTGCCTGTTTGCTGTGCCTTCAGCGGTTCTGAATAAAAACCCTTCAATGAATATACGTCTGATCAGTGGGAAACGTTATCATGGAACTTGTGGCTCCTTTTAATTGTCAATGAAACTGAGTGTCATTACATATATTTGTGACTATTTGCATTTCTTTGTTGATGAACTCACTATGAGTTATTGATCTTTCTGTTTGGAAAATAAGAAAAGTGTCCTCTGTTTTTGTATGCATTGCAAGTATTTTTCCAACTCTCTCTCTCTCTCTCTCTCTCTCTCTCTCTCTCTCTCTCTCTCCTCTGTGTGTGTGTGTGTGTGTGTGTGTGTGTGTGTGTGTGTGTCTCTCTCTCTCTCTGTCTTCTTTTCTCTTTTTACTTTCTTCTTTTGCGGTGCTAGAGAAGCAACCCCAAGGCTTGCCACATGTTAGTACTTTACCCCTGAGCTATAACCCCACCCACTGTATCCCTCAACTCCTCTTTTTCTGAACCTTATAAAAGCTTTCTAACTTTATATCATTAATTTTATCAATGTACTTCCATAACATCTCTAAAGTTTGTGCCCTACTAGAAACCTTGCCATTCTAGAAGTATTTTTAAAGTAGACTTTTCAGTAATCCTTAAATCATATCATGTATTTTTAGCATTTGAGTTCTGTGAAATTTGAAAAGCTTAGAAGCTATTTAGAGTAGTTTATATCCAAAACTTTAGAATTGCACAGATAAATTCAAATAAATAAATATATTTTGGATACATTTACAAGCCACTGTTTTCTCATCTTTAAAATGGAAATAGTACCCACATTCCTTATAAGATCGTAGAGGACGAAATGACGGAAAATCAATTTAACCAATGAACCAATGCCTGGCACAGATAAATACTGAATAAAAGGTGATTATGAAGATGAGGCTAAGAATTCAAGTTTTTTTTGTTTTGTTTTGTTTTGTTTTGTTTTTGCAGAATCGGGGATTGAACTCAGGCCCTTGCACTTGAGAATTCAAGTATTTTCAACCTAGTTACAAATATTAGTCAGATTGCCTTCAAGATTAGGAGTAAATATTTTGTTTTCAAGACTGTATTCGAATTCCTTTTTTTCAAACTTCATTTATTGTGTACACACACTCCTAATATTAATTCCCTTTATTTTCAAAATTTGTTATCCAGCTAATTGGGAAAAAGGCAACCATGTCAAGAGGGGTAATGAGAAATGCTTATCTAGAGGGAAATGTATGGAAAGTCCCAAGTAAATATGAGCATAAGGAGAAAAATACCAGGACATATAGCATAAGCTACAGTATAAAAAATAAAACAAACTAATAATCTAATGATACAGGTCAGTCAAATTGTGACACATTATACAATAGTAAACTTGAATGAAATGCATCTAGGTATAAAAGCATTTCTAGTCACAAAAATATAATGTTGAATGAAAGAAAAAAACTGTAAAGGATATGTAAGCTGTTATATCATTTATGTGTTTGTATTGTGGTGATGTATATGACACATAGAATTACTATTTTAAGCATTTTAAGTGTGCAGTTCTGAAGCGTCAAGTAGAATTACTCTGTTGTGCAACCATTCCTGCCATCTATTTGCTATATGATTTGTTTTTTGTAGGAATGGAACCCAGAGGCACATACATATTAAGCATGCACAATACCACTGAGCTATGTCCCCAGCCCACCTACATAGTGTTTTAAAGTAAAAATGTACCATATAACATTTGTTGATGCACACATATGTAGAAATATGTGAAAACATACTTAGGGACAATAGACACTAACTTCAAAATAGTGGTTAGTTCTAGAAAAAGAAGAAAAATGAATGTAGGGATAAAAAGGTACGGCTTTGGCTACATCAACATTGCCTTTTGTAAAAGAGATATACAAACCAGATGTTACCATTTATTAGATTTTGGTGAAGAATATATAGTGATCTGTAGTAGTATTTTCTTGGTTGGCTGTCACTTGACTTATTTCATAATTTGGAAGCAGTTTAAGTAGAAAGAGGGTTTGCAAAATAATTTGAAATTTTTTCCTGACAATTCCATTTCAAAAGTAATTAGTTTTGTTTGGCTCTGCTTTGTTTCAATAAGGCTTTCTTTAATACAGAGATCATAGTCACAATATTTACCAACCTACCATGCACAAATACTAACATAAAAAATGCACACTGGCTCTAGATTTAGAATAGGGTTTTAAGGACCTTGCAGTGATTAAAGTTACTCTCTTATTTCATGAGGTGACTGGATTTGAGGCCCTGTCTTTAGCAAAGGAGCACACCAGCACCTAAAGTATGTGTCCTTATGCTTAGTTTCCTAAGTGGCTGACTGTGAGCTTCCTGAAAGAGTCCAAGTGCAGTATAATGAGTCAGCTTTATGGTTGACCAAAGAAAGTCATTGTTTCCAAAGGAATGAGTTCTGGCCCATTTAAAGTTTCTCCCTGAGGAATCATAGGCTTAATAACTCAAATATGAGGTTATCTGCAAGCCTAAAATATCAAAGCCTGCTCTATTTTTTTCAAGTTTCATTTACTAGCTATCCCATTTGATTTTTCAAAAATCTTATTAGACTGTGTGATAGGTTTTGAGAAAGAAGGTGTATAGGCTTCCCATTTTACCACAATTTACTCAGCAAAGGAAGCTGATTACAGTGGTAATTTCTTTGAGAGGGCAGGATACATTTCTCAGTTTAGAAGACATCTCTACCCAAGGAAATTGAAGCCATGGTAATAGATTGATAGCTCTGCTTTGTCCCCCCACCTCAAGCCTAAACCCGTCAGAATAGACACTGGCAAGGCTACTTACACTGGACTCCATCATGTTTTCTGTTTTCCTGAACAAAGTGAAATGAGAAATTCAGGAAAGCTACTGCTTCAACTCTGCTTTAGGACTTGGAGTCATTCATAAGGCATTTTCTCACGTTGCCTAGAGTAGTAAAGCTGAGGGCATTTCTAGAGAGTGAACTGGAGAAAGCTACTTTTATATCTTATTTTAGTTCACTGAGATCAAAATTTTTGACAAACAACAGATCAACACATAGCACACCATTTTTTTTTTACTGATTCTGGGTATTATTTTATTTCCCAAATATATCTGTTCTACTTTTAATAAAATGACTTCATTCAAATAATCAATTTGAATTATTTAAAATCTAGTCAATTAAGAAGTGATCAAAATCAAAATCAAAAATGGTATATCGCAGTATCTTACCATGCCTCAGTTTAGTTTTGTTCTACCTTCCATAATACTCACTCACTACTGCTAATTACTCTTTACTAACTGCACAAAATGTCCTCCTTCTAGTGAAGACTTTAGTAATTTATTCTAGAAGCATATAAATTTCCCATACATGCAGCAACTCTGCTAATGTGGTATTCAAACACTTGTGGCCATCTCTTGTTACCCCAAACCTGGCTATCAGACAGGTATCCAGAGATGTCATCCTCTTAATGTGTTCAATATATTTAATTGATGTCAGTGAGACACTAGTGTCAATAGCCCCCTTTTCTTCTTCGTTAGTCTCCCACTAGGTTTAGCTACTCTGGCAATCCCTCACCATTGTCCCAGTACATCTGGTTAAAAAAAATACAGTGTTCAGTGAGTTTTGCTGTTTTGCTAAGCATTTCAAATAACAGATTTAAAGAATTAGAAGTGAAGTAAATTTTTTGGGTTTCATAGGATCAGTGAAATCCCCTCAGGATTTATCCTTAGATCCTGTACCTCAGATTGTAGAACTTTTGTCAGTGTCAGCCATGTGGATGAATCACGGCCATTGCTTGGCCAATGTGCTCTCTGTGAAAACCTGAGAGAATGTTTTCTCTCCATGTGACTCTCCTTAGGCATACTCTACATCATCGATCACTTTCCTCTTTGGCCTCATAATCTCCTTGATCAGAAAATTTGGGACACTACTGAGTTACGTGACGTTACAGTACAAGTTCTCATATGTCCTGAGTCTTAACTGACCTTGGAAGGCTAGGGCCAAAATGTTGGCTTTCCTTGCAACCCTCCTTTTTCTCTAACTTTTGTCTGCAAACTTAGGTTGTTAAAAGACATGGTGCCTACAATTGAATGGTATATAATCTGGCTGGAAAGTGTCATGGTTTTTGTCTAAGTGTTCCCCCAGAGCCTCATACAGTCACGGGGGCAGTTTCTAGAGCTTGTGATTAATTCATGAGCCAATGCTGATTATGGGTGCAAGTCCTGCACCTGCCCTGGGACCAGTAACCTGTATACAAACATAAGGAGGGGTGAGAGGCTTGCTAGCAGCCACAGCTGCTGCTCCTCCCTTTGCTTTTTGCTGTTTTCCACAACCATGAACTGCTGCCCTCTGCCATGTGCCACTCTGCCTTGAAATCAGCCAAGTATGAACTGAAACCTCCACTAACTGTGAGCTAAATAAAACTTTCCTTCCTTAATTCTAGGTGTTGAGTATTTTGTCCCAGCATTAAGAGAAAAGTAACTGAGACAGGAAGAAAAGGGAGGATTCACTAGAGTAAACTGTAATCCAGCACTGGGTTTTGTGGTAAGGCATTAAACACTACAGGAGCTCAGGAAATGGAGGGTGAAATGTTATTTGATGAGAAAGACAAAGAAGAAATAAGTGGAATGGGGATGATGGGAAAAAGAAGTGTATACAGTAAAGAGCTGGACACAAAGGTAAAGAAAAACTGAGAACTAGATTCCAACTTCTAGTCCTAATATATTAAATGAACTCCAAAGGGAGTAATAAATCAAAGCATAAGGCAAAGGAGAGAAGACAGGGCAATGTAAAGTAATGAAGTATCTATAAATGGGAAATAAATTACTTAATCCTTCCTGTGAGGGTAAGATGGTCATAAAATGGATTTGTTAAGATGGTCCTAACTCCATACATAAAATGTGTTGGTGAGTCCAGTCCAAAACATTCTGTGTTCTTATTTCAGTCCAGGCTTTAAATTAGCAACTTCGTGTCATATTATGCCACATCCCTATTCACTGGGATTTATATTACACATCTTTTCTAATAGGGTCAAAGGATTTCTGCCAAAGAAATTGATATAACTTACAATAAAATGCTTCCATCAAGATATTTTCAAGCATTTGATTCAATTCTTACAATGTAACTCTTTTCTTTGTTTTTTAACTGGGGACCAAACTCAGGACCTTGTGCTTGTCAAGCAGGTGCTTATGCAGCTAAGCTATCTCCCCAGCCCTTCTGATGTAATTCTGGAGGATAGACTTCAGCACCTTGAAAGAAGAGCAGGACTTGAGCACTAGAGAAATGAAAGGACATACCAAACACAGGGAATGGTGCAGGCCATCTATGGTGATAGAAACGTGACTGCATAGAGTTTTTGATGAGAGAAACAATATGAGATCATGCATAGATTGGCTATCCATTGCTATCAGCATAGAAACGATGCTGCCAGAAATACTCCCAGGGCTCCTGCCACCTAAGTCAAAGCATAATGAAGCAGGTAATCATGTAACAGGCACACAGCATGATATCAGAAACCGTTAATCAAATATATAAATACTAACATCCCTGTGTTAACTTTTCTGGCAAGATTTCATAGAACAGCAATTTGGCTTGGGGGGTGTTTTGTTTTGGTTAGTTTTGTTTTGTTTTGTTTGGCCTTTCCAGTAATCTGCTGACATTGACAGCTCAGCTTTTATTCTCACCACCAAACAAAAGCAAGAAGCGGAGCACTAGGAGATTATACAAATCTGTTCAAGTCACAGTCTTACAACTGGATCTTCTAACTTCTGCCACAAGACTCTTCCCTCAACCTCATATCTCTCATGAAGTTATTTGGGTTACTGAATTTAGAGAAAAAGTGTAGGTAGGGAAATGACATTGGAAAGCCTGAGCGCAATGGAGATGCACCTAAGGCTGCCACTAGTGCCTTGAAACTAAGTATCCAGGTTTTTCAGTACCTTACTGTACAGCCTTGTCAAATTTGCAAGTCAGAATTTGAAAAAAGAAATAGTAGAGAGCTGTTTGTCTCATGAAACGTATTTGACTATTTTCTGCTTTCACTGTGTGTCATATCTGTGCAAGTGTTGTTACTGCACTCATGTATTACTGAGTCCAAATCAGTTCTCCTACATGTCCCTTGAACTTTCCATTTAACCAGTTGAAAATTGTATTCCCACAGTGCTCATTACCTTGTCTTGCCTTCTATATACGACTGTCTACCACTCTTAACTTGAAGAATGCTTTTCTTGCATCAGAGATGTGTGGATGCTGGGAAAATTTTAAATGGGCCCTCTGTACTATGTCTGAATGGGCACTATATGAAAACAATTTATCTAACAGAAATTTCAATTCATCATTTAGCCCACTTTGGTGAATAGTAAACACTTAGTTCCTCCTATTCTGCTTTTATTGAGTAATAAGACAAACAATTCTCCTTTGTTTTCTTTTTGTCACAGTCTCTTGGTCACTCACATACTTTGAACTAGACTTGATTTTCCTACAGTCAACCAACTGCAATTAGTTTTTGCCGCCAAATGGGCAGCAAATAAACTTGCCTTCCTCAGGCTAATTGTTGACGTAAGGATCTTATAAGGCATTTGTTTTTCTTCCAATGACAGGCGTTGGTTCTAAGTGTATCTGAATTATGTCTGTATATAGTTGTATTTCATTTGAAGAACTTGTAAGAAGGATATAAAATATTCACCTCAGATTTAGTAAACTTCATTTGTCTTAGCCTGTATGTACTGAGTTCGCTTAAATCTCACCGTGCAGGTATCTTTCAAGCAAGAATTCTAACACAAAAATAGAACAGATATTCATTTCAGGGCTGGCCAGATAGCTCAGTGGATGAAAGTGCCTGCTTAGGCAGATGCAGGGACTGGGGGTTGAATCCCTGGCGTGCTGTGCCAGCCCCACTCATGGGGCATGCTGAGACAGAGATTGAGACTGGACATGGTGGCGCACACCTACAATCACAGTGCTTGTGAGGCTGAAAACCACAGAATCAGTATGAGTCTGATCTGTGCAGTGAGACCCTGTAGACCCTGTACTAAATGCAAAAAAAGGAAAAGATACTCATTTCAGTTTAAACTAGAACCACCTACCTATTTCAATCTGTCTTACACACACACACACACACACACACACACACACACACACACACACACAGAGCAGTCCCTATAAAGCAAGGGAAAATAATTTAACAGCATTGTTACTGTCTGATTCACTGCTGAATGCTTAGAGACCAATGCTATCCTCAGACCACAGTCTCGCGTAACCAACTGTGCAGCATGGAACTTCACCAATTTGATTCTCTGTACAAACATATTAACTATCTTATAAAAGCATGAAGATGTTTATATCCAGGGTTCCCCCATACTAAAAACTTTTCAACCACTGCCTTCACTCTATGGTGAATCTCACATATAACACTGTGCTGATAAACATTATATAAGATTTTATGGACTTAAATCCCATACTCTCTGTCAAACATAGAAAAGACTAAAATATTGAAACAGGGACTGTGTGGCTATCCTTGATGCTAAGCTTAGGAAGGTTATCTTCAGAAATAATTGTGGCAATGGCTGTGCAATCTGAGTGTCACTTTGCACCATGATAATACTTTATCCTCTTCAATGTCCTCTCATTTCATTGGTATTTATAAGCTTCATACCATTTAACCTGTGAATAGGCAATATATATGGTCTTGGAAATTAAGACACTAAGTGCTCAAAAACCTTACTCCAAGTCCTCAGCTAATCTGTAGCAAAAGTCAGGTGTACACGCAGATCCCTAACCTTACCTTGAAGCCAGCATTCTCTCTGTTTTCCTCTATGTAGTCCATAGTAACTCAAGTTAAGGCCAATTCTTTAGGCAGTTCTGTTTCTTTAGAACTCCTGACATGGTAAGATTGAACAAGATTACAAGATTACAACACAAACCTATGTTGACAGAGCAAACTGGATTTGATGTGGGAGCACTGAGCTGTCCAGTACAGCTATCACATAGACCAAATTGATTTGCATTTCACTTATTCCATGATCCTCCAACTGTTTGCTCTTGATTGTGAAATCTCTTCCCCTTCCCATATTCTAGTCATCAATAATAGGCACTATACTCCTCTTAAATAGTGTTTTAGAGAGATTATCATTGCATCCTTTCTGACCTCATTTTTATAAAAATTCTTAGGTGGCTTTACCTCCTGGCTTGTTTTATCTCATTCAAGTTAGATCTGCTTCCATGTGAATACAAGGAAATTTTGTGTATAATTCAGGAAGGTTTATTAAATATTTGTATCCATGTCTGCTAGATTTGTTGAGATGTAAGAATAAATCATAAAGTCAAGATCTTGCCCTCAAATAGTTCATTGCCCAGACAAAACAAGATTGAAGAATTCACATTAATAATACATAAGTAAATAACAATTTCTGTGGTTTAGAAAGCAGAGAGACCACAATGAACTGGAGTTTTCAGAAAGCTTCATAAAGGAAAATCATTTTAATCTCATAGAAGTTGGAGAGTTGAATAGTGTATACCAGAGGCAGGGGAGTGCCTTGGCAAGAGGGATGAAAGTCAGTGAGTACTAAATTACAGTTGGATAGGAGCAAAATGTTCTGCTTTTTAATTGCCAGATCTGGTAACTATATGTAACAATAATAAACTATATTTAAAAACAGCTGAGGAAAGCTTTTTAACTGTTTTCACCAGAAAGAAATGATAAATGTTTGAGGAGGCATTAGGTTTACTCTGATTTGAACATGACATCATACATACATGTATTGAAACACCACAGATATCTTGTAAAAAAACATAAAAATCAAATACAATTTCAACTAGTGAGTATCACTGGCAAGCCAAACTAACAACTATGATAAACATACATATTCCATCTCAGTGGCTTGACAAAATAGTGATGTACTGTTCACTTCCCAGTCCAGTGTGGGTTTTCAGGAGTGGGGAAGAATTTGCTCCCACACTGTCTTAAAGAACAAATATTCTGTCTGGTCAATCCTCAGTGCCTTAGGCATAAGACACAGATACTGGATGCTCTGCATCCAACCAGCCTACAGAGCAAGGCAGTGATTTATAGGAAAAGTGAGTACATTTTTTAAGACACCAAATCTAGAGGTGACATACATCACTTCTACTCACATTTCATTAACAAGAAGCCTGGGAAGTATAATCTAGCTCTATTCTCAGAAAGAAATATATACTCACACTAAAGATAAAATGACTTCCCAACAGAGGAATGAAAAAAGGAACCAGGAAAAAAGTGAAGTTGAATTCAACTCAGACATCCATTTTTTTGGGTTTGATTTAACTAATTTGATGAACTTTTAACAAGTTATGAGTTTTATTTTGGTTGGAACAAAAATGAGGTATGTTCTTCAAAAGTGTTGTAGCATCACCAGTTATTCAATTATTTCATTTTTCAATCATAGTCAGTTTTAGTTATCTTTTGTTTCATAGTACTTGGACCAAAACACAACTTTAATGGTAGTGCTAAATTGGTTATTTAGATTTATTATAAGTTCATGGATCTTCTCAGGTTACAGCAACATCTACACTGCTGATATATCACTTCTAATTATCTACTAGCAAGCATTGTAAACTGGAAACTCAAGGATCAATTCCATTTCAAAGATAGGACTCATCTGACTGGCACCATATCTCCCTTTTTTTTTTTAGTTAAACGCATTTAGGTGAGAAACAATCTCTTCGTTTAACCTTAGTTTCCCCTAAATCCTATATAGTCTATATCTGGTCTATCATTTGTATTTATGTCCCTGCAAGGCATGTAAAAACATATAAGCTTCTGACCCTACTTTTAAGGTGGTAGGTCATATGATGAAAAGTCATGTTATTGAACTCCTGACTATGTGAAACCTCTGAATATGTTTACCAAACTCATCAATTTTATGGAAACTACAGCTACAAACTATCACTGAAGAATAATTCTGGAGGGATCTACAGACATACTATTAATATTTTTAAGAGAGGTTACAAATCCTCTTGAAAACCTAACAAAATTATAGACCATCTCCTTATGACAATACCACTACACAAGACATTTTTCAGATAATTTAGTGGAGCTTCTGTGCCTCTTGAAGCAGTCTTCCCCAACCATGTGGTAAAGCAATCGACAGTCTTATTTAAGTTAAATTGTGTAGTGGTTAAGAAAACAGGCATTTACCTCAGACACACATGAGCTAAATCTAGCATTTTCTATGTATGTAGTCCAGAGTTAGCCACTTGACTTCTCTACATCTCTATTTTCTCATCTAAACATGACATTAACACCTATTCCACAAGGCTTTTATGAGGCTTAAGTGGAAAAGTGTATGTAAAGAATCCAACACACTACCTGAAATTTCATAGTACTCTCAGAAAATGGAAATAATTATTATTTAGTAATATCAGTCATCCTTCATGGATTTTTCAGAGCTGTTTTGCTGAATTTCAAGCTAGAAGTTTCAGGAATTCAGTATGGCTCTTTAGATTTCAGCTTATACTTCACTCAACTCAGAAGTCATTTGTAACCTTAATGTCCCCAGTCCAGCTCCTGGTGAAGCTCCCAAGACATCCCATATTTGCTCCAAACTAATGCTTATCTAATGACACTGTAATTGCCTGATTATTTGTTCATCTCTTCAACCAGTCTCTCAGCTCCTCAAGGGCAATATCATATCTGTTTAGTACAGGGCAGTACTCTCAGTGTCTAGAAATTGACTTACACATAGTAGGCATAAAATCTTGAATTAATTATAACATAGGGAGGAAACTGTCTCAGTAACCTTTTGGAAATGTAATGTTAGTAGAGATAGGAAAGTTGCTTTTTCTTACAGCAAACTTAAAATATAATGCCTTGAGAACAGAAAACAAAATGCTAAAGAAAATAATAACTAGCCTTGTTTTTCTTTCTGTCAAAAAGATTTTTTGTGTGTTTTTAGGACAGGGTCTACAGGGTCTCACTACACAGATTGGACTAGTAGTGATCCTCCTGTTTACAGCCTACCAAGTGCTGGGAATATAGGCGCATGCCACCACGTCCAGTCTCAATTGCCTTCTCAGTGGGCCCCGGGAGCAGGGCCTAAACAGCAAGCCCAGGGATCAAACTCCCTGCCCCTGCCTCTGCTGTGTGGCCAGCCTTAAGAATTCTTGATTAACTAACCAAAGAGTCTACTGTTCCTTATGATGATTCTGAAACCTTTTAAAGTACATTTTGAGTCATTAAAGAAAAAAGACACTGAAGTCAGAATATTAGATTGGATGTTTATCATTTTAAATTTATATTTTAGTTCTTTGGCAATTCACCTTTACTGTTTTTAATCTACTATGATATTTTTATTAAAGAGTATCTGATTTAATGACTCACCCTATTCACCCTAGTTATGCAAAAGTACATTGAGCTTATTAGTGTCTCCTATTGGAAAAATTCTGATCTCATTACTAACCACACAGTGAAATCATCTCAGCTGTTCATTAAACTCTGCCTCCTTCCAACCCATAGTGGCACACAGATATCTGTAAGCCCTCCAAGTTCTAGAGTTCCATTAAATGGCTACCTAGCAAGAGAAGTTAGCAGGCTTATTGTGCAGAAGTAACTCAGCCGTTTCTGATCTCAGTGGGTAATTAAGTGGACAGTACTCATATCAGTTAGAGAAAAGGCTGTTCTGCCTATTGGCAAGTTTCTGCATGTACCATACATATGATACCATTTTTCAGAGTACAGTAATCCACATGAACAAAGCAGAATATTTTTATCTCTCTTTGACTTAAAAGACACTTTAGAATCAACTAGCTAATGTCAGTAGCGCAATTCAGCACTCTCAGTATTAGAGATTGAGGTGACACAATACAGGGCTTAAAACATTCTCTAGAAGTTTATTTTAACCATTTATCTATGTCTCACAAAATTAAAGAGCAGATTGTGGCAGGGAAAACTCCAGTTTTTCCATTTTCTGGTTTCCAAGGCTATAGACGAAGAATATTTTATGACTAGTTTCCAAAGCTTTTATCCAGAAAGCAGCTTCCTTTTTTATCATCTAACAATAATAAAAATGTAGGTGGTCTCAACAGTTGTAATTTTAAAAAATTAAATATAGAGATTCCTTCTGCCAACAATTGAAAGAGGCATTATGTGCAGCCAAAAACCCTAATCTTCGCTGTCATCTAACTCAGGATTTTAGCTACTATTTCGAGGCTATTAAGCTCTACATCTGGACTCCCAATGCTTACATCAGCATGCCTCTGTTTTTGCAATATTGATCAGCAGCATCTTCTTCCCCAACAGGTGATAAATTTATTAGTAACCATTCAGGCTTCCCCAGCTTTAGGCAATTGTCTTCTTAAGAATTATGGTATTTATTCATTGGAGGATAATAAGACAAGGGAAAAAGTCAAATCATTTTGCCTGTAATTTGCAGTCATTTCACATAGAGAGAGGCTTCACAGAGAATGGAACTGAGGTTCAAATATTATATAATGGCCTCTATTTTGCATAAGATTGTGAATACTTTTTTTATAAGATGCACTTTATTTATGAACAGGTCCTTCCATAAGAAGGAGCTTGTTAGGGTTTAATGCTGATGAATGGAGACAGCACCATTCACACTTCCAGGTTATGGCTTGTCAGTGCTTTCATTATGTGTACTAATTTACAAGGATTTATTATTTTCTCACAAATATAGAAATGTGCTCCAAGCTAAACATGCTTGTATGGGCTTCTGAGCCTAATGTTCAATTTGATGGAGGTGGAGGGGCGTGAAGACTCAAGCCATTCTGTACTAGTCTTCCACCACCAACAACCCCACCCACTGGCTTCACTGTCCAAATTAGTGCATATATATATATATATATATATATATATATATATATCCATCTTTGAAAATGAATGATGGTTAAAATTTTAAACCATAGAAATGATTTTCTTACACAAAGACTGTGCCTTCAATTGGATTTTGAGTGCTAATGAAAACACTGTCAGTAAGCACATCATTTGTTCACATTATGACTACAATACTGTGTACAACTGTTTGGAGATCTGGGTACCACAATAGCAAACTATGAATGGAAACTGAATCTGCAGATCCAGATCCTGCGAGCCTCAGTTGGCTTTGAGTAATATAAAATCACTCACATCTCCATCTCTGAAGAATAATATTTAAAATATACTGGGTATGTGTCAATTAGTACCACTCAGTCTAACAGGCAATAATTGATCGTAGGATATTATCATTATCCTTGGATTATAACAGTGTTCGTTGTGGGAGGGAAAATCTCATGATGCTGAACAAAAATAATTCTCCTTTTCCTGCCTAGCTTTCCAATGTGATTTTTACCTTTAGTAAAAAGTAAGTACCCATTGTACCACACCAGGGAAGAGTTTATAAAACTAGTTGTTTAGGGAATTTATTTGCTTGCTCATTGGTTGGTTGGTTGGTTGGTTGGTTGGTTGGTTGGTTGGTTGGTTGGTTGGCTGGCTGGCTGGCTGGCTGGCTTGCTGGCTGGCTGGCTTACTATTAAGGGAAAGAAAGTAAGAGTAAAGTATATACATATAAAATATGCCTGGGTACAGCTACAAAGCACCTATCCAACAATTTCCTCAAAGCCCTTTCTAGTATGTCTTTTTAAAGCCAAGTGTAAGTGTAGCTCAATCAAATTTAATCAAAGAGTCTCAAGGAAAAAAAAAATGTGAGTTTGAATTTTGGACCATGATAAAAAGAAGCTTTCTACACAAGTATATGAAAAGGGAATAATCTACAATCAACAGAATGTACCCTGAAGGAAAAAGTATAGTAGTGAGTATTTAATAAGCTCAGATGTATTTCAAAGAGCACTCAACTGTAGAACTCAGCTGATATGGAGAGAGAGAGAGAGAGAGAGAGAGAGAGAGAGAGAGAGAGAGAGAGAGAGAGAGATTCAAATGTTTAGAATTTCACAAAAATTAAAAATGGGAAAACCATGTAAAGTCCAAGGTTGTCCTCTCTGATTAACCAAAACATCACACTAATGGTGTTAAGATATGTGACAGTTAAGGAATAGAATTGCCCTTCCTTGTTATCATAAAGATGCAGGCTTCTTGTTCCAGGTGTGATATGAAATGCCCCCCAAAGATCCAGCTGGTAAAGGTTCTGTATCCAACTTGGCTACATTTGGAGGTAGTGGAAATTTTAAGAAGTGGGGACTAGTAAGAGGTTTTCTTGTTGCTGAGATGCTGTTCTCGAAAAGGACCATGGGACCCAGCTCCTTTCTCCTGGCCATAAGCTAAGACCTTCTTTCACAACATGCTCCTTCAATGATGTAAACAAAAGCAATGGGACTACATACCAAAGGCAATGGGACCCAGTGACCATAGATTGGAAGCCCCAAAACTCTGAGCCAAAATAAACCTTTCCCCTTTTTAAGGTGATCATTTCAGATATTTTGTTATAGTACACAAATCTGACACACATCCTCCAAATAAATTGTTTAACAGTACATTTATTCCTCTGTACCTTCCTGTGAATGTGCTCAAATTTTCAGAGGATCATATCCTCTATGTTTATTAATTCCTAGTAAGAACAAAATCTTGGTTTATCTTAACATCTGTTACCTACTAGAGTTTTAGAGTAGTCCTATTCATCTTAGTTTCAGAATATGCAGAATCTTTGTCCCTTGGCCACCAAATGGCCTAGCACAGCGAAATTCAATATGTTTGGTAAGTGACCCATGATTACATACTTTGAGTATATCTCCCCAGGACTGAGTCTTGATCTTTCAAACAGCTAAATTTTATCTTCAAATAAGATAGTCCTGAATCATAGGCCTATGACAAACTGACAATTTTAAAAACACACATACACACACACACACACACACACACACACACACACACACAAGCACCCACCCCAAAATAAAAAGCATAGGTTCCCCTTAGTTTATTTTCAACTAGAATGTTCTGGAGAGGAAATAAATATTCACATATCCTCATCATTTGACTTGACTCTATCTTGTTTATAAACCTCCTTAAAGGTTCCTGCGTCTTTATATATGATAAAGGAAATTATTGACATAGAATTTTCTTGTTTATATATGCTAGTTTCCTTGGCGACTTCAAAGAAATATAGATAACTTTTGAGGTATTTAAGAGAAGTTATAATGAATCTATAAACTTTATAGATGTTAAGGATTAATACTTCATAGGAGTAGCTGGGTTAAAGTATATGCTAGAGCCAAGTTTTATTAATAACTTCCTGCCAATTAATTAGTTCATTTAAAAGCAGTTTATTAAGTTGGCTTTATGAATTACGTTTACAAAAGTTCATGCTTTTCTAGGAAAATTAGCTTGTATGTGTATGTTGTATTGTTTAAAAGAATATACTTGTTGGTGCAGAAGATTCTAACTTTAACATATGCTCAGTGAATTTCATCAGGTCTGAATCAGGGGGAGATGAACGAAGACTAAATTGAAGACCGTTTATCAGCAGTTTTACTCTCCACAGCTTCAGTTATCCATCATCAACCATAGTCAAAACATATGAAAGAAAAAATGTAATATTAATAATTCAGAATTTTTAACTTGCTTGTCGCTCTGCGTAGCATGTTAAAATCTTATTTCATCATGTGGCATCCCTCTAGGATGGAACCATCCTCTAGCCAGCATTTGCTCAGTATATTTCTACCTTCACATTGCTCACATGTTAGCCATCTCTGCCACCAGACCAACTGCTAAAGAATTGTAATTCTTGTGCTTCAGTAACCCTTGTGTATTAGCATAATGCTGTGCCATAATTCCTGCATAATTCACTTCACTTTATCTCATCACATAGGCAATGCATCATCTCACATCTTCGTGAGAAGGATGAGTATAGCACAAGAAGATATTTTGAGAGACTACATTTACATATATTTTGTTACAATATACTTTCATAATTGTACTATTTTATTATCTCTTACTGTGCTTAATCTATAAATTAAACTTTATCACAGGTAGGTATGTATAGTAACACACACACACACACACACACACACACACATTCCAATACTATCCATGGTTTTAGGAATTCTCTTACAGCTGTTACAGTCCTGGAATATATTCCCCCCACATAAAGGTGACTGTTGCAATGCCATGTGGTTGTTTTTAAGAGCACTATCAAAAGCACCAAAGGAAATGAAAGTTGAGTCATTTGTTCTTTATGGATGGATGATGCTTACTTTAAAATTTTATTTTATTTTATTTTATTTTATTTTATTTTATTTTGAAGAGTAAAAAGAAAGGCAAAAGCAAATAGCAGAAACAAGGTAACAGAAAACTAGAGTGTCACTCAGTTATAAAGGAAGACAAACTTGATGCTTTACTATATATTATTTCATCTGATACAACAAAGCGTATAGCAACCAATGCATCCCCATTTGTCAAGGACTTCCAAGATTGTAAAATAAAGCCCTGCCTCAGTCTTGCTAACCCTGAATAGTTGGTTACCTTGGGCAGATAAGGAAGATAATCTTTTCCCATTTTACCACAAGGAAACTGAAATTTTGAAACAATGAATCAGTCAAAGTCATATCGGTTGTAAGTGATGTATTCAGTATTAGAACCCAAACCTTTTAATTTCTATTTTGATATGCTTTCCAGAAACCAGGATGTAATTAACACAGGGCTTAAAAACCACTGTGAACATTTTATGGGCTCTTATTTTTCTAGAATCTTAACTATTCTGTGTAATGGCACACTTTGCTCTGCAACATCCCTCTTAATAGATAATACAGACAAAAGCACTTATCTCAGTTTCTTAGAATTATTATATACTTTATTAACTGAGGGTGAATTGATGAACATAATTCTAATATATTCCTAGTCAATTTACTAATGCAATTTTAAAAATAAGCAATAACCTTTGTAAAAGAAATTACGTTACTTACCCTGTTTTCCTATCTTTATTTGTAATAAATTTTCTTAGTACATTTTTTGATATAGAACAAATATATGCATTATGGAAAATGGGTACAAATACTTATCACAAGAGTACTTTTTCCATTTGCTGAGATAAGCAAATATCAATGGGGAATAAATGTAAAACTGGATAAGATTTCTTTTCAAAACATGAAGTAAATGTGTCTCAAAAAAATCTGTCTTATTACTGTCCTGTCTGTGCTAAGCAAAACTGAATGCATATTTCTTTAAAATGCCTTTCCACCTATATGGTTTCTTTCGAAATACTGATCTTAGTGCACATATGGCCCGCTAGCCCACTAATGCTCATTTGCTCTTTCCCAACAGGCATCACAGTTGATAGGCATGGATTCATTTACTTTGTGGATGGGACTATGATTCGGAAAATTGATGAGAATGCTATGATCACAACTGTAATCGGCTCGAACGGTCTGACTTCCACACAGCCACTGAGCTGTGACTCAGGAATGGACATCACTCAGGTAGGCACCACTGGTTCGCAAGCATTATCACCATTTGGCATCATGGAAATGGATAACAATTTTCTCATACAGAAATTAGGTAGAATGAAAGCCTGGTGCAGCTGTTATAATGCAAAATAGTAGAAGTTTCTCTTTATGTAATTTACTTTTTTCCTCCTCAGAAAATATTTTCTAAGAGAAATGCTAAGCTAGGATATGAGTAATGCTAGGTAAAGAGTTGAAGTAACAATTAAAGGCTCCCAAAATTGAATCAATTAAAGGATAAGGTAAATCTTGTTTCTTGAATATTTTCCAAAATACATAATTTTTATTTTAAAATGAAATAATTCAAATATTGACAAGTACTTACTATTACAAAATGTCTCTATATATCTCTTTAATCACTATGTAGGCATGGCTTGTTCTTCATGGGTGCATGTGGAGGTATTTCTAAGATGTCATAGCATTTTTCTTAAGTAAAAGAAACCACTCCAAGGTCTGTTTCACATTTATTTACCAAAACTTTTGGCCAGTGAGAAAAAAGTTAGTGCAGCTCTTATTTGGGTCCTAAATTCTGATTTTACAACCATTCTACAAAATCAGTATAACATATATGTAGAGACTATAGAATATACTTCATGTTCCACAACTCAATGGATGTCTTTCTAGTCTGAAGAAACAGAGGTTGGTATGTAAAATAGAGGAAATACACTAGACAGTCCTTGAAAGGACTTCCATGCTCCAACATTCCATAAATAAGTTACTCTAAAGAAGTAGACTATATCATCTTTCCAAAAGAATTAAAATAGATGTCTAAGAGCCGGTAAGATAGCTCGGCAGACTAAGCGCCTGCTTTGACAAGCACAGGAACCAGGGTTCAATCCCTGGTCCTACATGCTGTGCCAGCCCCACCCCCAGGGCATGTTGAGCCAGCAACCGAGTCTGGGAGTGGTGACACACTCCTGTAATAGCACTGGGGTGGCTGAAAACAGCAGGATCACTAGGAGTTCGAGCTGCATAATGACACCCTGAACCAAATACATAAAAATGAAAAAATAAAATAGATGTTTAGAGTTTTATTGAAAGTAATTTTTAAAATAAGACTACATTATCTAACATAATGAGATGCCCGAACATAGGCAAAGATACCAGTAGGTTTCCATCTCTTGTCAGGTTGGCCAGAATTGAATGACATGTGCACACCCTTGCTAGTCATTAGCAAAAAGAAAATGCTATCTTCATAATGGATCCAGACCCCCTGAAACTGAGTCATCTGCCTTGAGTATATTGCTACCTGATTCTTGAACCAAAATCAAAGATTGGTTAGCAAGGGATCTAGGGTTGTTGTTATGTAGGCAGCTATGGATGGAATATTCCTGTTGCTTCATTCATCTTTCCACCTAAAGCCTAGAATAACAAGAAAAGTAAAATTGACACATTCTCCAGAAATGTGGGATTAGTCACTACCTCTAGTATCTCTCCCACCTCTACCCAACATGAGTATTCTGTAAAACATTAAAGGTGTGCCTATTTGAGATTTGTCCTTCTGTTTGTGCCTCTGCTTTTCCTAGAACTCAGGGAATTGCCAAGTCTAAACAATTATAAGAATAAAATCAAGAGTTGGCAGGCCAGAAAAGCAAACAAAATGAACAAATAACTCTTAATAGATTAGAGTGCTTCAGAGTGTCAAGGTCTAGAGCAGTCTAACTTTTCCATTATTCAAAATCCTGAAGAAGTAGAAGGAACATTATTTATGATTATAATGAAGGTTAGGAATATATGTATATAGGGGAGAGGGAAAGATGCATATATATGATTCATTTGTGGGACCTTTTTTAACATAAGACAAGTAGTGTGATTACCAACTCTAAATAACTTAACTGCTTCTGTGAAGAAAAGTTGTACTGAATAGAGAATTCTTTGTCTAAATAGAACAAACATCTGACCCTCACCACCATGCCAAGGGCTTCTTTCCACATGCCACTTTCCAAGCATAACTGCCAGTGTGAAAACTACCTCATGTCTTCTGGTTTGGAATGTACTGTAGATTGTACCTTCTTGGAACATGTATAGTAAGTGCTCAGCAAACACAACTAATATACACACCTGCACCAAAAGGACATTTTGGGAAAATAATTTGGAGAAGTAGTGAGAAATAAAACTAGAAAGGTAAGTGGGTTTGAAATGGTGTAGGACACTATGTGCATGATAGAGTTGTTATTTTATCACAGTGGAAAATGAGGAACCAGTTATAACATTAACTGAAGAAATGTATTTTAAGATAGAAATGTAGCTATTGGATAGATAATAGAGTGAAGAAAAACAGTGCTAGAGGCAGTGGCTACTTAAAAGGTACTTTTAGTAATGTAAATATTACAGGAACAGGGGCCGGGGAGATGGTTCAGTGGAATAAGTGCTTCTCTGGCGAGTGCAAGGGCCTGAGTTCAATCCCCAGTTCCCAAAAAAAAAAAAAAAATACAGGAACAAAATATATAAATACAGCAATGATTAGCACCATTTCATAAAATTGTAATGTAAATGAAGTTGTTTTCCTATGTTATTTTGGATGTTTATCTGATACTTCTTTGGACTACAACTCTTCCATGAAACAGACTTGACACTGTTCAGTTTTATGAACTTACATGGGCAGATAACGAGGACAGCTGAACATAAAGTATGACAGTATGGATTGAAAGAAACAGATAGATTAGAGAAATATGACATCTAAAATCAAAGAACTCATTAACTGACATAACTTTAAACTGAAGGATATGCATGGATGATAATACTACCCACTATATACAGAATATAGGAAGAGAAGGAGGTTGAGCAGCTGATGGATGATAGGTTCAATACGGCATATATTGAAATTTTAGTACCTGTGTGGCAACCAGGTAAAGATGGGCAAGTGGATCTATGTCTAAAGCTCAAGATCTGAAATTCAGATTAGATTTATTATTATTGGTTCATGTGTGATAGTTGAAAATGGTTGAATAAATAAGATTTCCTAAGGAGGGTACGTAGCATAAAAAAAGAGAGAAGACTTTAAGACTAAACTAAGGAACAGTAATATTCAAGGGAAAGTTGAGGCACGGAAACCCACAAAGGAGGCTGACAGGAAGAGACTTGATAATTAACAAATCACCAAGATGTTATGTGGACCCCCCCAAAAAAATGCAAGGGAATCAAGATTTTCAGGGTCAGTATCATCATATTTGGAGGTCATTTGAAAACTAAGGATTTTTTTAAAAAATTTAAGTCATTTGATTTTACAGCATGAGTAATTCTCATACAAGTACTTTGGGTAGAGTGATAATTAATGGTAGCTGGACTGCAGTGGTAGAGTGGGAAGTGAGGAAAAATAGAAAGTAAAAATAGATCATGCCTTTCAGATGTTTAGCTGAGAAGGGGAGGCTTTGGCTTTGAAAACAATAAGCTCCCAGGTGTGAGGAAATCAGCATGCAGGTGGGGCACAGATGGACAAAAGCTGGAGAACAATGAATAAAATCAGATGGGTAAGTGGATAGAGTACTTCCCATAGGGAGCCCGTATGTGGCACAGCTGCCTAGATGCTCAGCCATTATGACCAGAACTTTCCGTCTGTTTAGACAACTGTGGCAGACTGGTGACTGATGTTTCCCATGATTGTACTTAAGAACATTGGCTGTCTTTAGTTAGAAAAAAGAAAGCTGAGAAGGGATCTTCATAACACCTTCCAAGAGCAAAGGCTCAGTTGTTTACAGTAGTACTTACAGTGATCCAGCTGAGCTTACTTAGTGTTCAGTTTCTTATTCAGTAAATCAAAATATATTGATGGATGAGGGCAGAGACAAATGTCTAAATAAGAGCGTGTGGTTTTTGCTGACAGGAACAGACAGGAGAAAAAATAGATGCCAGTGCTGCAGCATGAAGATGTGAATCAGACTTTAAGAAGAGCCTAGTGTTTCTAAGACTATTGCAGCACAAAACATTGTGCAAAGATCCCACCTTTTGAAACTTTTCAAGAAACATAGGATAACAATAATCTATCTGTGGTTGACCTCCAGGGCTTTCTCAAAGCAGGAAGAGGGATTCTGTGGTGGTTCCTCTGTAGAAATATAACTATATTCCTAAAGCTCTTGTTACTCTTCTCTACATTTCAAGACATAAAGATCTTCAGCAAGAGTGGTCTTACCTATGCTGGTATAGTACTGATGGAGGGTGGCCACTAATGTGCCAGAATGGTCCTCTTGCCCTTATTTTCATTAGTCTTCTGCACTTTCTGAGACTAAATGGAGCCTTAGACACAATCCTCAATTACCTGTATTAATCTTCAGCACAACACAATGTCCTCTAGTTAATAACTGCTACCATTTATTGGGTTTGCTACTTGCCAGGGACTGTATTGAGACTCTTTATTCGCACTGTTCCATTTTATCTCTACAACACAACCAGCCTGAGAAGGAAGTACGATTATTCTCATTTACAAGGGAGCAAACTGAGGTGGTCAGATGGTCAGGAAAATTATGTAATGTACCATGACCATAGAGTTATTAAGTGATATAGATAAGATTCAATTTAAGCTTGCTGACCTAATTGTACATTTTTCTAATATCCACATTTTTGGTCACAATTAAAGTTGAACAAATACTATTATATTTATCTTAGTTGCAAATACCATTTGGTTGGGGAATGTGCTGTTTATTAAAAAAGGTGTGTGTCTGTGGCACTAAAGAAATAGTTTAATAAAATCTAATCATCTCAGGAAGTGAAATTTGCATGGACAATAAAATCAGCCATTTATTCAAAATCAATATTGTTTTTCCTGAAATACTTTTGATATAAACTCTAAAGCACAATTCCCTTTCTAAACATTGCTATAAACAACCAGGCTATATTGCATAACCATAATCCCAGCTCTCTGGGACACTGAGGCAGGAGGATCACAAGTTCAAATCCAGCCTGGGCAACTTATTTGTTGTCATTGTTGTTATTGTTGTTGTTGTTTTATGTATTTAGTACAGGGTCTGCAGAGTCTCACGACGTATATTGGACTCATAGTGATCCTCTTGTTTACACTCTCCCAAGCACTGGAATTACAGGTGTTTGCCACCATACCCAGTCTCAGCTTACTGATTTAGCAAGATCATCTTTCAAAAAAAAATTAAGGTCTAGGAATGTAACTCGTCATGAAGCCCCTTGGTTCAATCTCCAATACCAAAAATAAAATAACACATGTCAAAAAAAGAAAAATCAAAACAGGTCTCTCACTTCAGGAGGAGTTAAGTATGATGAAATTGGGCTCTTTATTCTGAAGCTTTTGAATCTTCCTCCTCTGCATTCCCATTTCTTACCTGACTGGAATAGAATTGGGAGTTAGGCCAAGTCTCTGGATAGGATAGAAAATCTCGGAGCTGATTTATTCTTTGGAGCCAGCTTCATGTTTATCCAAAAATGAGCCCAGTAACACATACACAGTCAATGTGAATCTTTTGTATGCATAGATAATCCTATTGGCCCACTGCCTATAAGGCACACAATCTGATCAACTTATGTAGATCATCTAACACACAGCCAGTGTTCCATAGCTCCTTGTTACATAATCTGCATACCCCCTGGTAGTTCACAATAGCAGCCATTTGTGAGATGCGCCTAATGGAGAGCAAGGAAAATTGCCCAGTTATGAAGGAAGAAAAGTAACTGGTTCTTTGTGTAGCAAACGTTGACCCAAGGCACTTTATCTATGAAGCTAGTCCGCTAGGAATACTGCTCCTCTCCCAGTCATTTGGTTCTGGACTCCCCTCCAAAATATTTTAGTTTTCTGACTACTCAGAGGTAGAATGAAAGTTATCCCAACCCTCTACATCCCTTGTTTCTGTTGGTTTTTCATGGGTTTTAGGGCATTTGTTTCATTTCTGCAGTGCTGGGGATAGAATCCAACTCCTCTTCCATATTTGATAAGCACTGCATTGTTCAGGTACCATCCTCTTCTCAGTGGTTTTCAAAAGGACCCTAGCCACAGAATTTAAACAAAATGTCACCATATAAAAAACTAATGCATAACAGCAGATTCAAGGCTTACTCTGCTACATGGTAGCCCTTATGGTGATCCTCAGTGTACTTATGCAAAATACTAAGAAACAAAGAATATGTGTATCATGTGTACAGTGAAAGTTGAATTGAATTTTTTCAAAAGCAGGTCACACTTTGGTCATATGATAAGACTGCAGAGAGCTAACCTTTCACTACCCACAACTTGAATCTGCATAGTTGATTATTTGCATCATAGGCTAGGGTCTTAGATTACTCTGCATTCAATTCTGTATCATGGGTCCAGTCTATTTCTTTGTATTTTTCTACTGTTACCCAATATCTTCACTACCCTTCCCAGCTTTGTGTTACCTGTGGATTTCATGAATGTCTTCTATGTCTTCATCACTGACAAAAGCCAATGGATAATAGAGCAAAATGAAATTGTAGCATCACTAGATTAATTATCTGATAGATTATGGGCACATAAGTTTGAACTATTACCTATGAGCTTTGTTTTTTTTTTTAATTTTTATTGAGAAACAGCAATGAGACAGTTTCAAAGCCAATTAGTAGGACAGTTTCAATAATTAATACATTGTATATTGCTGTCTTCTTAGTGGTTATTCATAGTATAAGAGGCAGACATGATATCTTGTCCACAAACACTATTAAGAACAAATCTTTCTATCCATTTAATTGAGAGAAAGTAGCTATATATCTATCCTATTTTGAATATACAGATACAAAATGGTCCTTCATTTTTATCCCCTTTTTTGTTTAGTTTTCTCAGAGAAGGGTATTCAATTGTCATTTAAATATTGTAAGTGCTTGAGTTCAGCAAAATATTCCCATAGGGGATTTGATTGACCTTGTCAAGTACAAAAGTTACATTTCTTGTTATATAGGTCTTGCTTTATCTTGGTCTTAACCGTCCAACAGAAAAGTATAAAAAGTAAAGCCATATTAACATGCTGAGCTGTAAAAGCCTCAAGTCAACAACTTTTGACATTGCCAGTCCTATGGAAAATCCACTACTAGTATGGACTACTGGACTACATTGCAATATTTTGCTGAGCTATGATTTATATTTCACAAGAAAGTCAATATAATGGCTTACAATATACTCTTTAAAAACAAATGAAACACAGTGAAAATTTAGAATATGTCATGTGTGCTAAGGGTATTATTTCATGAAATTTTTATTTCAACTAGACAGTGGTGATATAGTAAGTCTAAGTGAGGGTCACAGTCAGAAGACTAAATAGTACCGCTATTATTTTTTTTTAAGATTTTATTTTTATTAGTACATGTTTGCAGTACATAATGATCATATTCCTTGTGGCAAGTTGATACATTTACAAAACCCATTTCAAATTTTTATCTATCTTTCCACCACCCTTTCCATCTGTTGCTCCACTTCACATTTGAGAAAGATCCATCTCCCTGATTCCTATTATGTATGTTTCACTTTGCTCTTTATATTCTGGGTTTCTCATATAAGAGAAACCATTCTCACCAGTTTTCTCCAGCTTATTCACAAAGGTACATAAAACTCAAAGGTTTCTTACCAAATTGGTAACTCTGTTTAGAAGGAAATCAGAACTACTTGACAAAATCTTTTTGCAGTCATAGCATGTATAAACATCACTTCTTCAACTAAGAACTAAGAAATAACTGTTTAATAATATATTTGAGCATCTTCACCAAATCAAGCGCCCCCTGTCCAGTTTGTGGAGCACATCTGGCTCTTCTGAAAAATAAGGTTTATGTTTAACAATTTCTAATTTCCTAACAATTATTTTATTTGCCCACTATTTCTCAGTAAATGCACACACACACACACACACACACACACACACACACACACCCTGATTTTTAAAATACATTTGCAAGTTCTCTTAAAAGGTAATTCTTGGCAAGAACTCAGTTAAAGAAGTCAGTTGCTGCTGGGCATGTTGGTGCACTCCTGTATTCCCAGCAGGCAGGAGGCTGAGACAGGAGGATCATCGGGAGTTTAAGACCAGTCTGGAATACAAAGTGAGCTCAAGGCCAACCTGAGCTGCATAGTGAGACCCTGTTCAAAAAGACAAAAGAGAAAAAGAAGAATTTAGATGCTTTTTAAAAAAAACCTCTATCCGTGTTGGGCTTTTCGTAACTTTGAATCAACAGTCTTTCTGAACTTTTTCTTGCTTCTTTTTATTAGTACAAGTCAGCAGCACATAATGATTACATTCCTTGTACTAGGTTGGTACACATACAGAACACCTTATTTCTCTTTCATCCTTTTTCCCTCCTGTTCCTCCCCTGCTACATCTCTTGATCCCCTTCCCATTTAAGATCTAGTTTCTTAATTACAATTGTCTGTCTTTTATTATTTTGCTCTTTTATTTATAATATGGGTTGCTCTGGCTCTTTTCCTTAAAAGAAAAATCAAAACTTCCCTTCTCCCTCATTCATCTGCATTATACTACCTGTTCTGAGAGGCAGACCTCTGTTTTCTCTGCTTGTCTTCTATTCTCTACATAACTGAAAAAGCCATTTTCTATTGTCTTTAGAATATTTTTTAGGCTTCAAATAAACTAACCATTATTGGATGGAAGAGGAAATATAAAGCCTCCTTTTCAAAATCTACATGTCAATTCGACTTTATATAAGTAGATTCAGCATTTTCTGTTGTTTAAAAATATGTAACATCCAAGCATGAAAAGTTACAGCAACTTGGGGAGACTGAACAAAACAAAAGAGAAAAGTAAAAAATAGTTTAAGAAAGAGAAAAAGTACCTTCTTTTCTCCTTCCTAAGCTTCTGTCTAGTATCTCTCTCCCCCCACCCCACTCCTTCCCTCCCTCCCTCCCCACACCACCACCAGCTCTTTCGCGTTTAACAAATGCCTCCCCATCACCAATATGACTGATACTGAAAATCAAGTATTTCTGGGATGACTTGCCTTTAGTTGCGCATTCCCTTCACTCTCCCATGGGTACACAAAGAGAACAGAATTAGATCTTTCCGATGAAGGCCATTATAAGTAAAATTCCCTGCAGGGACAGACTTTTGAATTTTGTGAAGCTCTGTAGGGAATCAAGAAAAATCTGAATTATAATAAGTTTGCTTGAATAAAGGGATCTCCTGGGAGAAAAAAGAAAGTTTATTTTAAAAATTCTTGCCACTAGAGATGAAAATCTCACCCCCTCCATACGCACCAGATCCTCTCAGTGATATGCTATTGAACCAATATCACTATTAATGCAAGAAAAAAAATTGTGGTTATACTCTGAACAATTCAGATTGAGAGATTTGTGATAAAAGGAAAGAATGAGTTCAAGGTCAACAGGGAAGATAAAACCAGAGCAGCCAAAATGTCAGGAAACCCTTTTCTCAGAGGCCAGCAATACCAGTGTGCAACAGGCACAACTAGGTAGGAGGAAAGAGAAATGACAGAAAAGGTAAAAAAAAAAAAAGGATTAGGGAATGCAGAGAGGATCAAACATCAGATTAATGACTCCTAAGGAGTACTAGTTGGAATCAAAAATGTGATATTATTTCATAGTGCTCTTGCCAAACCCTCAACCCTAATTGGTCATGGCTAATTTAACCAACTGAATCAATCATTTGTGTAGTAACCATTAAGTAATGTGTTGGGAGGTATTGACAGTCATACCAACCAAACTTCTAATTTTCTTGTACTTTTATGTCTAGACAACATCAATAGTGCAGTAATCTAACTATTCAACAATTGTTTATTGTAAGACTCCAAACAAAAACATGCTAAATCATCAACATTCTGACTGAAACATCCTTTGTCCCACATGCACTCAGTCAAATCACCAGTCACAGCCGAAACACATATGAAAGAACTTTCTTTTCTGAAAAACTCTTGCAACTGTAAATTGTTGAACTAAAGTGAGACACCATATGGAATTACATATAATCTCAGTTTTTCATGTGCTCATTTGCCATACTAGTCACGAGGGCACATGGAAAGAAGGTGTCACCAACCCCAATCTACATAGCAATCACAGTATGCTAGCACAGAGTATAAGATGGCAGTTGCAGTTGTTTAGACTCTCATTTGACACAGTCCCCCAAAACACATTTTTAAAAAGGCTTTCCATAGTGCTCACCTGTAAATGAAAGATATGTTAGAAGCTTATGGCTCAAAAATACAATGCTAAGGAAACCTACTTTTAGTTGGCATTTCTGTAATTTACAAAAAGAATATATTTCCCTGAATCATTTATTCTGTTCTTTTTGTAAATGCAGTATTCGAGAGGAATTCAATCATTTTTGTCTGCTTCTTGACCCAAAAGAGGGTTCTCTGCAATTTCAGATATAACACTACACTTCAAAAACTGACAGTAGAATCTTAGAGCTGGTTAATTATTCCTCTTTATGAAGGCTAATTCAATAAATTACACAATTGTTGAGTAAGAGCCCTCTCTTTTAATGGGAAAACACTTGTAAAAGCATGAATTGCTTTGTAAGTAGAAGGGATGATGTAAGATGTCATTTGGCATCTTTGGAAAATATTTCTGTTTATTCATCATATACTTGGTAAAATGGGAGGACACGAGAACAAAATAAGGCTGCAAGGTGGTTATTCTGATCTTATAATATCTGTCATTGTCAGTCTCCAATTTAAATGTATTCCTGGATAATGTTATTTATTGCTCATTCAGCCCAGACATAGTCTCCTGGGTCTGTCAAATGCAGGGAAAACACATTCTGGAACTGCAAAGGAGACAAACCTTTTTCTAATCTTTTAATAGTGGATGCAAGAGACAAAGCCAAGTCTTTATATTTTAAATCAATTTCTTTATTTTTGTTAGTACATGTTTGTAGTACATAATGATCACATTTTTCATGGGAATTTGTACAGGTACATAACACATCTTAATTCTTCTTTGGTCCATTCCCAGTCCCCATCTTTCTCTCCTAATTTGCAAAAGCTCTATTTCCAATGTTCAATCCAATTCATTTTTTCTCTAAATGTTTAGGTAAATCAATGTACCTCATGATTATAATCTTAAGTGAAATAAATCAGCCACGCAGGTTTAAACACCACATTGTTTCTCTTCTGTGAGAAATGCAAAGCGCATGTAAATAAGAAGCAAACCAGAGGATAGATATTAGGAAGTAGGAAGATCTTTTTCAAGTGGGAAGGGCAATAATAGGGAGAGGAAGAAAGGGATAAGGGATTGAAAGAAACACAAAGGATTGAAAGACAAATTCAGGTCTTTAGACTCTCTTTTGTAACTATAGAAAGTCAGCCTATAAAGTATAATGATAGGGAACACAGACTGTCTATATAGAAAGTGGTTGGGAACACCGCGTTTCAATCCTGGATCCATTGCTAATGTGTGTCCCCGGGAAAATAATAATACTTAACTATGAATAAAGATGACAATATTTTTTTCCTCATGGTGTGGTTGTGAAGATTCCAAAAGGTAATATGCATAAATTACTTAGCAAAGAGTTTGGCTCATACATACTCAATAAATTATTACTCTTTCTAGTAATATTAATGTTTGAGGTTCCACTACAAAACAGAGTTAAACTGATAATTTACAGAACTGGTAGAAAAAGGACGAAGAATAACTTTGGAACTGAAAAAAGAAATGATGTCATCTTCCCTTCTGTCCTTTTTGCATACATGTGCCTTTTACTCAGAGGGATATTTCCATAGGTTTGTTTGATGGGCTGTAACAAACATGTCCTCCAGTGACCGGTCTTAACCTGCTTTTACCTCCGCAGCCTGTTTCAGCTGCCTAATGGTGATGTGAACCTTTGTTTGGATCACTCAAAAAGTGTTCATTGATCAGTGCCCCGAATCCTTCATTTTCTTTCTTTTTTCAAGAAATGACATGCTGATCATGGAGCTCAGGCTAGAATCTAATGAGAGTTTCATACATCTTTGAATTTGCTATTTTATATTGCTTTACATCTCTTTGAAATCAAGAGATAAAATAACAGCATATTCAGTGGGTGGCCTGCAGCCTTTCTAGGTGGGTCAATTTCACAAAAAACCCTAAATATTAGCATAGATAATAAAGGAGACAATTTATCTAGGTCAATATGAAGAATATGACTCTCCCAACAAATGTAAATTCAAAAGAAGGGAAGTTATAAAGCTGTTATATCATAAGAAAAAAGCAATGCCACAGGATTTTTGAAGCAAATTTAGCCTGTGAGTTCCTTCAGCTATTGAATGACTTTTCTATTTTTGTCAGGAATTTCAGGCTCCACAAATGTCTATCAGTTTTTTTAATTGATATATAACCAAATTTAACAAAATGATAAACTGGGAGAAATACTAAAATAAGATTATCCATGAAGTTCTTTGAAATATTGTTTGCTTTCTCCAAATTTACTCACACTCATTTTCTAACTATACATACCAAGTTTGCATCTCTTAGGTTAAAAAAGCCACAGTCATTAAAATCTAATATGATAACCTGTTATAAAAGATATTTGCGTTGCTTCTTCAAAGTAATAGCTCAGGTAGCTTTTTAAAGAAGTACAGAAGAGCAAGTCAACATCTTTCAACTTCAGGATATCCAATACTGAAATGTCTGCAAGGAAGCAAATAGCCAGAGTTGTCAGGGGCCTTAAAATAAAAGTCAAGTACCATGCTCAATGCTATATCAAAAATGTAATTTATCACATAAATAAAACTCCCTCAGCAGTGTCCTCTTTCTACACAAAGGACAATGACATGTTAGCTCTTATTAAAACTATTAAATACCACAGGAAAAACATCTTCAAAGTTCAGGGAGAGTCACAAGATGCAAAGCTTGCAAATTACTTTGAACCACTCAGTCTGTCACATATTTTGCTTGCATGCTCCATGACCTGAGATGAACTTGAGGATCTCTAAAGCACAAAAGTGTCTGTTTGGTAAATTCAGTGGTTAGTGTCTAGAGACTTAGGGGCCAAAATCTTTGGCGAAGTACCAACATAAGCCTATTTGCCTAACTGTATTTCAGAGTATAACTTTAACTATATCCCCACTCTCTGTTAACCATGGAAGGGGAAGGTATATGAATCAATGCCAACTTTTCTTTATCAAATGGAAATTCAACTCAAAGAGAGTACTCTGTCTAGCAGTGGTCCCATCTATTTGTGCAAAATTAGCATATTTGGAAAAATAAACCTAAGGACACATAAAATATTTAGAAAGTTATATTTGCTGAGAGGTGTTTACCTTGAAACACATAAGAAAATCAGGTGTTCATTTAGTTCACCGCAAAACACACTTCTAATGCCAGATCAAGAGAAGATCCTGAAGATAAAAATTGAAACATAAAGAAAAGCTAGTAGCAAACACCCAGCATATTACTATTTATAAATAAATTCTGAATACATGTGGAGCATTGTTGAAAGCTAGCTTTCTAAATTGTAGAATTGTGGCTCCAAAACCATATGGGAGAATCACATAAGCCACCATCAAATTATTGTGAAAGATTATATAAATGAGAAGTAACCGGAGAATAATAACATCAATCTAGCATTTCCAGAGAGTCAGAGAAATTCTAGCTAAAATCAGTCAGAACCAACTTTATAATAGCAACACATAGTGAATTTTTTAATCTTTTATTTATTCATTTATTTGGTAGAGGTTCTCATTACACAGTTCAGACTCATAGTGATCCTCCTATTTCAGCCTCCCCAGTGCTAGTACTACAGATGTGCACCACCACACCCAGTTTTGGTGGCCAGCACAGCAGGTGATACCAGGGAACAAACCCGGGTCCTTAAGATTGCCAGGCAGGCGCTTAGACCGCCAAGCTATCTCCCCAGCCCCATGAATTTATTTTTTATGGATGTTTTCTGGATTTTATGGCAATTTCATAAAGTTATTCAGGAAGTTCCTAGGCCAGTAATGTGAACCTTTCAAAGCTTCAATGATCCCACAGCCTGCTGTGGCACACATGCTGTAGGTTCGCCACCACTTTCCTGGCCAATAGATATGTAGGGGAAGCTGCTGCCTAATGAAAAGATGGCCCTTGCTGCTTCTTGTCCATCTTACTAGTTTCACCTTTACTAGTTTACTGTTACCACTGCCTTATAGGAAAAGGGGAAGAATATTTGCAGGACATAGCCACCGTCTCTAGGACTGGGGAAAAATTTGGAATTTTCAACTTGGGAGATTTGCACAGTGGTGGTAGAGTGTATTCCTCTGGAAAGAAAATGTGAGCCTTCTTTGTAGAAATAACAATAAAATTTGGCCCTGGTGGCTCTGCGAGATTATGGTGAAACTGATTTTTGAGCATGCAAAGGACCTGACAAGTGCAGCCAGCTATTGCTCCCAGAATAAAGGGTGACAGAAACAGAAAACAAGCAGGATGGAGCAAGTTCCTTCTCTTTCCTCCAGCCTTCCTGGATTTCCTTCTTTCCCATATTGTCAGGTTCTATCAGGAATCAAGATGGCAAAAGAAAAATATGGATTGTGCAGTCCCAACCCCAACATCACAAAACAACATCTTTAAAGTGGTGAATTTGGAGCTTAATGATTAGCATACTGTGCAGTGAGGTGTTAGATTTTCATGTCTGCTGCTGCTGGAGTCTCTCAGATATGCTCACTGCCTGAATGAAACATTAATTAGAGTGGACTACTTGCCACAGAAGATTTTATCATTACTGAATTTGCAAGAAGATGTTATTAGGAGACCTCAACCAGAGCTGCTCAATGTGTTTGTAAGGGTGATTTTAACTCCCCTCTTATTGAAGCTTGGGTATTCAATATTTATCACCATTATTTGCTTTTGTTCAGGCTCAAGTCAGTAGCCTGCCTGCTTCCTTAAATGATTCTGTACACATAGTAAGTGGTCAGGTGGTCAATCTCCAGAGTTCTGGAAGCAAGAAGCTTGAGCTAGGCCATCTGTTGAGACTGTACAGTTTTGTATTACACACATGGAAGTGGTGGGCAAAACCAGAAGCACATTGGAGGCCTGATAAAAATACAACCAGCTAAATCCACCCTCTAGATGTTCATTAGGCCATCTGCTCTTATTAGTGTCCTTATCATTTGGAAACATCACAGAGTTAAGATGAGAGAAATGATCTGTAGAACTCTACTCTAACTTGAAATGAACTTGTGAGTAGAACAATCATGATGTGTAATATGTCTCTTCTCATTCACAGCCATGCCCACTTACATTTTAACATCTCTATGGTGAAAACTTTTAATAGTTTCTTCCTGAAATATTATACTAGGAAGAAAGGTTAGCAGTAGCTACAGAAACGAAAACATAATCTCAGAGTGGCTGATCAATGAAATCAGACCATTTCATAAAAGCTGTGCAGTCATACTTCTGGCCTGTAAATTGCTTTAGGTACCAAAGGGAATTGGAAGCTTAGTGTATCCTGTCGAGCCAATACTATAATATTAACAACCTGCAGCAGACAAGTTGCTGCAACTTCTCAGCAGGAAGAAACTGCAGAATGATTTCAGGAGCTTCCTTGAAAGTCCCTGGCTCTTATGAAAGCAAAACCTTGGTTCTAGAACTGGAGTCCCACCTCTGGCTTCAAGAGTATCCAGAATAAGGGATCTCCTTATTCTGAACCCTCACAGAATCTATACTCATTACCTGGCCCCACAGATGGCTCCATGTTACCTTTAACTGTTCTCTAGCTGCCTTTCTTTTCCATTTTTTGCCTTTGTTTATATACCTGCACTCTCCCATAGTACTGAATATATAGTAGGTATTTAATAAATATGTGTAAAATTAAATTCTATAAATTCAAAAGAAAATAACAACAGCAAAGAGTTCATGTTCCCTTCCCCACCCCCAGAAAGGCTGAAAGAGTTAAACTCTTCTGCACTAATGATAAAACCCAAGACACAGAGATACAAATAGTAAATTGGCAAGTGGCATCATGTAAGTAGCATCATGTCCAATATGTTCTTTTACAATAACAATCAAATTTACAAACAAATTAGCTGTGGAGTCTGAAGGACATTTTGTAGTTCTCACACTGGGCCTTCATCTCCTGCTGATAGACGACGTTGACTGTAAATTGAAAACTGGAAGTGGTTAAACATTCTGTGTATTCACAAGTGCCATTTCTAAAATTGAGGCTTCAGAAAGGAGATACAAGAAAGGGTTGACGGAAACTCAGAACAATTATGCCTGTTATTAAGATGAGGTAGTGGCAATTACACAGCAGACTCATAGGGAGTGTGCACGTGCTTATTGTTCTGAGGGAGCCTATAAGAACAAACTTGCATGGCATCCATCAGGCCTTGAGTCTCTTGAGAAAGAGATTTTCAGGCACTTTGTCAATATGTTTTTGTACAGGGCTTATGGCCCTAGGAGCCATTTTGGAAGGGATACATGCTCTTTTCTTAATGAACTCAAATGAAACCCTTATATCACAGAATGGCTTCTTTAGCTATTCCTTTTCTCTAGAAGACCATTTGCAAGCTTTCTAGTATCAGGACCACTTTATACTCTTAAAAATCATTAGGGCACATAAGTTTTATGTTACATGGGTTTTATCATATCAATATTTATTTTACAGAAATTAAGAATGTGATTCTTTATTAAGAATACACTAGCCTCTGTTTGCCTCTTGGAAATGCCACTGTAATACAAAGCAAACATAAAAGAGAAATAGTATTATTAGAAAAGTAGCATTAACCTCACAACCTCCTAAAAGATGTGATTGGGCAGCATATATACAGACCTCCTCCAAGAGCCTTCAGGACACTTCAAAGTCCCCAGGCCAAATAAGAAAATACCATATTTCCTCAATTCTAAGACATCATGGATAGAAAGGTTTGGCATAAGTTTGGTAACTTTGGGAAGTAATTAGAAATATTTTATTAAGCACATACATTAATTATAAGACACATGATCAACTTAGAAGTTAAAATATGGAAGGAGTGGAAAACGGACTTCTTATAATTGAAGAAACATGGCATTGACTTCAGTGAGTCCACTCCATCTCTGGAAACTGAGATTTATTGACTCAAACATAATGATGTAAACTAGTTTTGCTCAGTGTCTTTGCGTGATATCATTTTCAAATGCTTTGATGGACTGAAGTAGTTATAGCCAATGAAGCACTAATGTTTTTACTCAACAAATATTTGCCAACTATAATAACTGATCCTGAAAAAATAAAAATGAAGGAGTTCTCATCCTTGCTCTTGAGGATTCATAGATCTGGCAGAAGACCTGGGAAAGCAAACAAGTACTTAGAATATAATGGAGAAGCACTGGATCTGAGTGAGTGAGGTATAGAGCAAAAAGCAGCTTGAAATGCCCAGTGATGGAGCGCTAGATATTCAAGAATGCTTGAAGCTCATCGTTAAGTTTAAGCAATCAGTCATTCTCTTAACAAAGGGCTGCCCTGCAAGATGGATGGACCTGCAGATCACTTTGTTAAGTGAAATAATACTGGCACAGAGCGACAAATAGTGCATGGTCACACTCACATGGGAAAAATTGATCATTGGGTGCTAAATTACAGTGAAACAGACACAAGAAACTGGTGTGCCACTGCGCAGCAGGGTAACTATAGATAACAATATAGTCATGTAGGGTGTATTTCAAAAGACTAGAAGAAGGGATTCTGAAGGTTTTTTACTATGAAGAAATACCAGTGTTTGAGGAGATTGATATGTTTACTTTTGTTTCAAAAATATGCAGTTTATATGTGTACTGAAATATCACATAGTTCCTTTTAATATGTATCATTTTGCTAGTATCAGTTAAAAAATAAAAGCAAACTTTTAAAGCGCTGCCATAATGAACTTTGCTACACGTGTCAGACACTTTAAGATATTTATTTTGATGTGCTTTAATTTAAACTTACAAACAAAAGTGACTTATCCAGAGATATAAAGCTAGAAATTTTTAGATCATACTGACTATAATGGCATACTCAGCAGTTCCAAGCGAGAGCAAAGCCTAACAGAGCATTATCTTCATGGCACTTAGACTCAACTTAGAAAAACAGAAAACTCTATCAGAGCACCAATATAAGCAATATTCAGCTGAGTAGAAGAAAGCTGCATCATAACATGGAATTACAACCAGACTAGATGAATGGTTCAGGACCGAGATGGCAGCTGCACAGTATTCCCTGGGACCCAGGCTCCTATGTTTTTGCCAAGAGGTCTTGCCACCTCTTGACTCAAAATTTCTGCTAAATTTATTGCTGATATGTCCATATTTCAGAATAGAAGGAAGAGAAGGAAAATGGTCCTTGCTGTTGAGCCATCTTTCTTTAAGCAGCCTTTCAAAGCATCTGTTTGGAAGTATGAATGATTGCAAGATTCCTCTTGCATCATACTGCCTGAGATTTTATTACTTGGCTACAAGAGATTACAAATAAACCTAGAATATCCTTTATTCTAGACACAAATGTACTCACATTTAAAATTGGTTAAGATAGTTATATAGGTAATTTCTCTTAGTGCATTAAAAAGAGGTTTCATGCTAGTATTATATGGACAAGACATCATGCCTGTATCTTCTATTCTGAATAACTACTACAAGGACAAGTATATAAAGTGTATCAACTATTCTAGCTATTCCACTAACCTGTTTAGAAACTAAGCTTCATTATTAGTTTATCATTTTTTCTCTTTAAAATAAAATAAAAGGGCTAGCCAGATAGCTCAGCGGATTAAAGTGCCTACTTAGGCAGATACAGGGACTGGGGTTCAATCCCCAGCATGCCATGCTGATCCCACTCCTGGTGTGCACCGAGACTGTGATTGAGACTGGGAATGGTGTCATACGCCTGCATTCCCAGCATTTGGGAGGCTGAAAAGAGGAGGACCACTATGAGTCCAACCTGTGTAGTGAGACCCTGTACTAAATATATTAAAAATGCATATAAAATAAAATAAAAATAAATAAAATGTGAAGATCTACTATCAAAGAGGAAAATGAATTAATGATGGGGTAGGTCTACTACTAGTGGTGTCTGCCACAGGAATTTTAGAAATTGCAAAATTAGCATTTGTTTTGACCCTGATGCTATCTGATTGTCTTCAAATTTATTAAAGAGAAAGAAAGGTCACATAGAGAAAATCTGGTTTTCCCCAAATGGAAAGTCGAGTGACAATGAAAGGAGTGATGGCATTACTGATTTGCTTATAAAAAGTAGAAATTAATAAAAGATGAAATACACTAGGACTACTGTGGTATTTTTTGTTCTGTTGTGCTTTAGTTTGTTTCCTCAGTTTTGAAATGTTTCAGAAACATTATGGAAGATGCAGACTTTTAAAGATGAGTTCTTTGAATAAATTGGTGCTAGCTATTCATTTGCAGTGAGTAAGGCAAGTGTCAGTTGTTCTCACCAGACAACCATGGAGACAGACCAAGCCAGTGCATTTGACCAAGGGGTGAGAGGTTCTTCAAACTCTCTAGCCATTATGCAGAGATATACAGGAATGTAGGTCTGAGATAATGGGAAATAATTTATTGTTGACAAAGCCACATCACTTTGGTGCATTTCATCTTCTAATAATTTCCACTTTTTAAAGCAAGATCAATAAGGGCCATCACTCTGAAAAGTGTCATTGTGCTTTTCAAGTGAAAAAAAAAAAAACAAACTTTCTCTAGACAGCTTTTTCCCTCTTTTATAAATTTGAAGAAGCTCAGACAGTATCAGTGTCAAGAAATAAGAAGGCCATTTGAAAACTGACAAAAAGTGATGCTAACAATCTGGAGTTGTCAGCCTTTAGAAGCATGTGGAAATCTAATGTGTAGCTGGCAGAACACCTGGCAAAGAGCACTCCATCCCATCAGTGTATCTTCCTCAGGGCTGCCATAGTACGAAAAAGATAATCACACACTTCCTGGAAATTCCTAGTGAAGAAGCTTCAGAGATCAAAATCAAGCAGTCACTTTCTGCATATGCCACAAGGCTGCAAATTGAGTAAAGAAGAAGGTTAGCAACGTAATGTTTGGGATGGAGAATCAGGACCTTTTGAGAAACAAGTAGGTTCTTCAGCATAGCTGAACTTTGAGAAAAGAAGTTATGAGAAATTGGTATCAATTGTGAAATATTTTAAGTCATACTAGGCTTTTGAGCCTTTCCATGAAAGTTAATTTCTGATAATGAATGGGAATGAACAGAAATAGTCTATCCGTGCTACTAGCAGCCCCTTGTATTTATTGGAAAATAAAAGAAATAAAACCAACAGAAGATTGTAAACTCCATGAAGGGAAGAATCCATTCTGTATTGACTGCAAATTGTTTCTTAGTGGTTAGCATAGAATATGAAATGGGATAGAAACCTTTTATTGACAGATGAAAGAAAATTAAGATAGTATATTCTGTGCTTAGAATTATACTGAGTATTATTATAAATAACAGGGGAAACCCAAGTAATAAGTGAAAATATTAGCCAAAAAATTGGCTCATAAATGTACATGACAGAATATATCCCAAAATAAGCCAAATATTTCTTGGAGGACATGTAGCTTAGAAAGCCCCAAGGAACAGAATAAATGAGCAAGGAGGCGAGAGCTAATGACATCGAATAGGGGAAACATGGAAAGAGTGCAACTATATAATTGAACTTAAGAGAGCATAATAGCTAAGGAAGAGAACATTGATATGTATGAGGACCAGAGGAAGTACAGATGTGTTCCATTAAAAAATAGCTAGCTTTGGGCTGGGGATATAGCTCAGTGGCATAAGTGCCTGCCTGGCAATCTCAAGGTCATGAGTTAAATTCCGGGTTCCCCCCAAAGAAAAAAAAAGAAAAGCTAGCTTTTACAAAACTCTTTCTATATTCCAGACACTATGCTTGGTGGTTTGTGTAGATTTTTTTCACCTACTTCCTGTCACATTTAGGGGGAAGATAGTATCTTACTCAATATATAGATAAGAAAACTGAAGTTTAGATATGTTCATTTGTTTACTCAAAAGCCACAAAGAAGGGCAGGCCAAATAGCTCAGCAGATTAAAACACCTGCAAGCAGGTACAGGAGCCAAGGGTTCAATCCCCAGCCCTGCCCCGTGTGCTCTGAGACATTCAGACTGGGCGTGGTGGCGCACCTGTAATCCCAGCTCTTAGGAGGCTGTAAACAGGCAGAACACTAAAGTCTGAACTAGTAGTGAGACCCTGAGCACCCTGTAGACCCTACCGTAAAATACAAAAAAAAAAAAAAGTCATGAAGAAAATGATATAGTCAGAAGTTTTGACCTAGGAAGTCTTTACTTCAGTACCTAATCTCTGAGGTGATTCTTTTTTTTGGGGGGGGGGTTGGCTGGGAGTGGAATTGGGGATCAAATTCAGGACCTAGTGCTTGCCAGGCAGGCGCTTATGCTCATGAGCTATCTCCCTGGTATTCTAATCTCTAAACATTTCATTTTAATAGATATGAGCCTTTGGAGGGAGGGAAGGAGACAGACAGAGAGAGAGAGAGAGAGAGAGAGAGAGAGAGAGAGAGAGAGAGGAAGACAGACAGACAGACAGACAGACAGACAGACAGACAGGCAGGCAGACAAGCAGGCAGGCAGACAGAGACAGAGACATAGAAAGAGACAGAGAGACAGAGACAGGGAGACAGAGACACAGAGAGATATAGACAGACAAAAAGTGAAACAGAAAGACAGAGAGACAGAGACAGAAACAGAAACAGAGGAAATATCACCTTTATCATATTTCAGACATCTCTGTAAATAAAAAAAAATGAGGTAAATGTTCCAGATTCCAAATACCATGAAGGCAAGGGCTATGTCTGTCTACATCATCACTGATAGGGCAAATGTTTGGATAAAAAGCTATATTAACAAATGACTGTGTTGATGAATGGCTGGCCTACAGACTAATTCTCCTGCATCTAGTCTACACTCTTTCCATCCTGTCCTCCACACTTTGTAATACTGAACACTGATCTGATCATGTGAGTTCTGTACTCTAAAGGTCTTCATTGACTCCTCATCACCTATAGTTTAAGTCCAAGGGTCTTGATGTACACAGCCTTCTGAGACTTACTCCAGTTGTTCTCAACAAGGGACAGTTTCTCCCCTAAGGGCCATATGTCAATGTCTGGAGACATTTTTGTTTGTCCTGACTGCAGCTAGGGTGCTACTGACATCTAGTGAGTAAAGCTGAGAAATACTGCTAAGCATCCAACAATGCACAGTACTCTCACCTGAACATAGTGCCTCTGTGGAGAAACCTAGGCATAGTCTCTAACAAACATTTGGAACTTTATTTTCCACTAATGACCCTATTTTATGCCTAAGAAAGCCCAGATTATAATCAGTTCCCCTTCGCATGTGCTTCCTTCTCTTCATTGTCTTGTCCATTCTCCTTCCTCTGCAGGGATCACTCTTCAAACCTTCCTTCTTCTCAATACCTTTGCTTAATCCTTCAAATTAAGTTTACACTTCTCTCCTGACAATCTTTCCTGAACTCCCTCCGCTGCATTCCCCTATCACGCTAGATATATTTCTATCATGGCACCTGACCACACTATATCAAATGACCTATTTCTGCATTTGCTTTCCAGATTAACCATGAACTACTGAAGGGCAGAAATGTGTTTTAGTTATTGTTGTAACAGTTTGTGACACAAAGTAGGCACTCACAAAGCAATGAATTGAAAGACAGCAGACTACAAAGGAAAAGAGAAGTCTCAGATTGTCTAATAAGCTTTGACCCTTTCAGCCAAAAAACCAAAAAAAAAAAAACAAGCTTTAGTGTTGATTCAAAAAGGACAAAGGAGAGAGAGCCCAGTGGTGGTGCATGCCTGTTCCCAGAAATCGTGAACCTGAGGCAGGAGGATCACAGTGAGTTTGAGGCCAGCCTAGACTACACAGTGAGATCCTTTCTCAAAAAATCGAAACAAAACAAAAAGGACAAAGGGGAGCCCTAAATTTGGTGAGTAAAGAATAAAGAGAATGGTGGATGGAGCTTGGTAATAGCGAACTTCCTTAGCATGCATAAGGCCCTGTGTTCAGTTCCTTGCACTGAAAAGAAAAGCAAAAGAGAAATGAATATGTCCATTCTTCTGAATGAGGCATCAGATGACATATAGGACTTAGACCACAGGTGAAATAGGCACATCAATATGCACCTTTTCAATGTAGACCAATGTAAAGAAAACGCTGTAATTATAGTGCAATTGGTATGAGGGCATGACAAAATACATGAAAGTGATATATGGACAACTGGACACATAAAGTCTGGAAAGCAACTGAAAGGGAATTATGTTCAATAGGCCCTGATTCCTTACAGCTCCAAAGGTGCATGTGTATGCAGCTGTCAATAGCATTGATGTCACTCACCAGACCTTTCTATTTGCCAGGCTTGTTGCATCGTTGCAGCATACAATAAATGAATATGCTATCTTTAGCCTGTTTTCCTCATTATAGAAAAACTCAGAGATGCCTTGAAGATAACCTGGTTTGCCTAGAGTTGCACACTTGTAAGGGAGAGGACCTAGAGTCAAATTGTGAAAGAAAATTTAAGTGTACAGATGATAGTTCGTGTCTACAATGTGGGAGTAGGTTTTAATTGAGGAATTTGCTAATCTAGTCAGATCAAGGGTTGGTATTCATGTATTGCTTTTACACATAGAGTTTCCCTATTAAAGTCTAATGCATTATAAACTGCTACTTAGGTCAAAATTAGCTGGGTCTTTTTAAACCAACTATGGAACTGGATGATCTGAGAATCAACTTCCTTCAAGGCAGGTTTTCAATTAGCACAAGACATTGTGGTTGTCAAGGGTTGACATCCTGACCAAAAGCCTCTTTCTGCTCGGGGTTATTTCTCAGAGAAGGTTCTTCAAAGATGTGAATGTTCCACCAGCTGGTGGCTACACCAGTGACCTTTAATGCTAGTTGAGCTTAAATACATTTTGACGTTTCCAACAAATAATGTATTTTTACAAGGTAGGGCAAGCACCACAATTTAGGCCAAATTGTTTGCCTGTAGGCCAGGTCCCTGGGAAGAGTTTTCAGGGATTCACTACTACTCATCAATCTCTTTTTGCTTCCAGCCCAAGGGGAAGAGTTTCTTCTCCAATCCCTACCCTCAGGAACCACTCAGACAGATTTGCCAGTGGCTCTCAAGGAGTAATCCGTAGGCTCATCTCAATATCATATTATTGTGGGGTCTGTCTACAACAAGTAGATGCTCAAATTGACTTCCAGAATTAGCTCAAAGACTCCATACTATATTTTAGATTGTGTATTATGGAAATTCCTTGAGAGTAAACACTGTGTCTCTATTGTGTGGGTGTGAATCACTTGTTCTTTGAAAAATCATCTGGAAATAGGAATATTTAACATGAGAAGGACACAAAAGGAACTGACAATGTACAAGAGGCGAAAAGGTCCATCTTCTGAAAAGCCAGCACCCTTGACTACTAAGTAGCCACACATCTTTCATCTGAGTAGATTTCATAGACAAGCCATGCAGCCAAATCAAATGGGAATCAAAGGGATTCTGTGTAGATGGTATAGAAAGTGTCTCAGAAGCACAAAGGCCACTTTAGTCACAGGAAACTGCCAGAGGGTGGCTTATTTGATAGAACAGAAAACAAACAGACACAGTAGCTGGTGTATTTTGGAGGCAATATTAAATTTAATAAACATCACAGCAATGGTATTGTTTAAATAGGGTTGGGAGAGTTGGAGAATTTAACAGCTTATTTCCCAACTACCAGCCTGTATCTCAGAGGCAGCGTTGATGGCCAAGAATAGAGCCCAAAATATGTTTTCTCTTGCTCCTGCCGTCTGTGCACTGTTCCTGGCCTCTGCCCTGGCCTCAGCTCCCAGAGTGGGGATAATTAGAATGTCATTTCTACCAGGTTCGTTTTCTCTGGGTCACTGACTTAAGGCTTGATCAAAATAGGAGGGTTGCACTGAAATAAATTCTTTCCCACTTCCTCAGCCAGACCCAGGTTATTTCCTGAGGGACCGTGCTCCATAGGACCAATGCTCAAAGACAGTTTCTGTGCAAGCCTGAGGTGCGAGGCGGGGCATATGGCGGAGGAAGTTTGTGCCCTCCACAGCAGCAGTCAGTGGTACTGTGTCTCTGTGCCAGGTCACTGACATGTAAAGGCCTGAGACAGATGTGCAGAGGAGCACATCACCACCAACTGCTCCAGGAGCAGTTAAGGCTTCTGTTTAATGTTTATCCAATGGCCTCAGTCAGAAAGGCTCTGTAGAACATGCATAACACAAGCTGAGCTTTATACTCCATTAGCACTCAAATGCCTAGCTGCCCAGAGGCACATGGTACTGACCAGACAAGGCCAGTTTATGGTGGAGGTAGAGGGCACAGAAATGCTGACACAGAATGAGGTCACCAGGTGTGTGGAAAACTCTCAGAAGTAAGGACATGGTACAAATGGTACAAAAGAGAAAGTCAAAGACGACCTTTGTCCTGTTCACAACATCACCAGTTGCCCTCCCCTATGAAACACAGGTAGAGGAGAGGGAGGACTTTAGCTCAGACTTCAGAAACAGCCTTTTTCCACTTCATTACTGACTTCATGTAAGGCCTGTTCCAGCTGGGGAAGTAGTGGGCCTCGGAACGCAATGACAGCTCATATCTTGTTTTCAGATTTTCAGATTTCATGGGGAAAAAAACCTTACTGGGGCTTTCAGTCAGAACAAAAAAGAAGAGTAGCTACATTACTTTTAGCATTCTGACCATGACTAGAACTTTTTTTTTCTGCCTTTCTCAAGCCTAATAGGAAAGAGAAAGAAACCAGTGAGAAGCGAGGTGGGAAGTGGCATGGAACATAGTTCTCTGCTAAATGCCCAGGGATAAATAGGAACTATCAAAAAGATATCAGGGCAGACACTAAGAAAACTCCTGTGGAGCCATGCTTATTAGCCTGTGTTGTCCCTGGTGCCTGATGTATCACTTGGCATGAGGTACACTGGATACAGGTGCACGAGTACGTGCATGTGCCTGCGCATGCACACACACACATACAAACACACTCCTTTTGCTTTTAACTTTTTAAAACTTCTCAAATCTATATCCTCTCCTTTCCCTCTGTGACCATCTTAATTCAAGCAACATAATCCCCCACCTCGACCACTGAAGGAGCCTCCTGTCACCTACCTCCATTTCTCTTGTGCTTCCATTACAATCTCAGCAGCCTGTATGATCTGTCTAAAAGCCAGGCATGGCTATCTCACACTTTCACTTGAAGCCCACAGTGACTTACACTAGTCATCATAATAACATTACACAGGTGTTTCCATTCATTACCCAGCATATTAGTTTGCAAGGGGTGCCATAACGCAGTATCACAGACCAGGTTGCCTAAACAACAGAAATTTATTCCTTAACATTTCTGAAGTCTAGAAATGCAAGATTAATGTGTTGATATGTTTGGTTTCTCCTAAGGCCACTTTCTTTGATATGCAAGTGGCCAGCTTCTTGCTGTGTCCTCATAAAGTCACTCCTCTCTGTGTCTGTTCCCTACTATTTCTTCATCTTATTATAAAGATACCTGTTCTTTCAGATTAAAGCACCACCCTTATGACCTCCATTAATCCTAATTTAGTTTTTAAAGCCCATATCTTCAAATATAGTCATGCTGGGAGTTAGGGATTCAATATATGAATTTAGAGGGAACACAATTTAGTCCATCATATCTGGTCACTGTCTATTTCCTGGTGTGCATCATCCAGTATTTCCATTTGCTCAACCTCTATCGCTTTACTGACTTATTTGCAGTAACCCAGAAGGATCAGGCTATCTCTAATCTCTGGACCTTTGCCTATGCTGTTCCCTCTATATGCATAGCCCTCAATCTTGGTCCCTCCTCAATTTCCACACCTGTCCACTCCTACTGGTCATTTTAGCCTCTAATTAGGTACCACAATCTCTGATAATATCTAGTCTCATGGCAGGAAGTGTTTTCTTATTTCCTCTGCTGTGTCATTACAACATGGAGAATGATACTGATGATTCCACTAAGGGCTCTACTAGACCATAAATCATCTGAGGGCACAGGCTGTGTCATAGTCATTTTGTAATCCCCAGAGCCTAGTATGAGGTTTAGCTCAGAGAATTTACTCAGCAAAGAACCAGTGAAAGAACAAACCAACCTGTTTCTTTGCTAAGGGTAGAGGTATCTGGAGTGAGCCAGGCCAAGCTAATTAAGAACTAAAATCTAGAATTTCAAATCAACATCTGATGAACTGTGCCTGAGTAATTCACAGGATGAAGGTTGGTTCTATGTTAATAGAAGATTCTGTCCCAAAAGGCTGCTGATTGAGTAAGCTTTGGTTTCTCCAGCACATTGAGAGTTGTGTATTGTAGCAATCCTAAGGTCCTGGAGCAGTGGGCCTCAGAATCCCCTGGAGGGCTTATTAAACCAGATGACTGGATACCCACCTACAAGGTTTCTGATTAAGTAGGTCTAGGGTGGAGCCTGCAAATTTACATTTCTAACAAGCTCCCAGATGATGCTGATATTGCTGTTGATCCAGAGACTACGCTCTGAAAAATCACTGTTTATGATATATATGCACCTATGTTTATAGCAGCACAATTTGTGATAGCCGAATCTTGGAAACAACCAAGATGCCCATCACCTGAGGAATGGATGAAAAAGATGTGGTATTTTTATACAATGGAGTATTTCTCAGCTATAAAGAATGATAAACTCGAAGCCTTTATATCGAAGTTGATGCCACTTGAGGATATGCTTATAAGTGAAATAAATCAGACCCACATGTGTAAATATTGCATAGTCTTCCTAGTGTAAGAACTCAAAAGAAGAAATAAAAACAGAAAGATATAACACAATTAAAAGGACAGTGAGAATTTAAGGATTAAACAATGAAGAGAGGACAAGGAGAAAATCTAGGAAACATGACAGGGGCAAAAGATGCACAAGATGGGTAAGGCAATGATCCTGAGAATCTTCAGCATGTTTTTGAAACTAGCAGTTAATTGGCAGGATTCTCACCCTGACTAACTATTTACGCTGATACCTGTGAACTAAGCAACTGCACTGAATAGCAATGTGTGATACTAGGATCATGCTTGGAATGCCTGTTATTCTGGTCTTCTAAATACATACTGCTTGTCGTGTCATAACAATTACTGCTATACTGTCTCCCAAGTAAATGTTTGTTTTTAAAAAAAGGGTAAACCACTACAAAGACAACAATATGCAATGTACTAATTACTGAAACTGTCCTATTAATCAGTTTTGAAACTGTCTCATTACTATTTGTTTCTCAATAAAATTAATAATAAAAAGGGTAATAAATGAAAACAAGAGACAAGAAAAATGAAAATCACTGTTCTAGAAGCTTCTTCTGGAATTACTGCAATAAATTTACATTGCTACATATGGCATATATATGGCATAAATGGCAAATATTTTTACAAGAATATATGTATAATCATCTCCTCCACTGCCCGACACCAATACTGCTGAAATTCGTAAGAGAATGGGGAACAATAAACCAATTTTTCTTTCAAGGTAAAATTGCCTCTGGAAAAATATGGTAACCTAATGGTGGGAGTTCTGGTTTCTTTTCGCAGGTGCGATTAGAGTGGCCAACAGACCTTGCAGTCAACCCCATGGACAATTCATTGTACGTCTTGGATAACAACATTGTGCTGCAAATTTCTGAGAACAGGCGAGTGCGGATCATTGCAGGACGCCCCATTCACTGCCAGGTGCCAGGCATCGATCATTTCTTGGTCAGCAAGGTCGCAATCCATTCTACTCTGGAGTCAGCCAGGGCCATCAGCGTCTCCCACAGTGGGCTGCTCTTCATAGCTGAAACAGACGAGAGAAAAGTGAATCGCATTCAGCAAGTGACCACCAATGGAGAGATCTCCATCATCGCTGGTGCCCCCACTGACTGCGACTGCAAAATTGATCCCAACTGTGACTGTTTTTCAGGTATGACCTTTTTAGCAATTCACCAGCTCCCCCTCTCTGTTGTCAAATGAAAATTGTGTATCAAAAAAGTAAAAATGAAAACAAAAGTGTTCCTTGTAAACTGGTGTGGGTTAATGGAGAAAGCACTATGTTGGGAGTCAAATCACCTACTTGTTCTGACAGCCAACTCATCGAGAACCTAAGAACGTCACAAAACCTCTTTATCACTCATTCTTCTTACTTGTTAAATAGCAATAAGCACTTTTCTCTGTTATGTTACCGTGCTGTCCTGAGAACTATTTAAATAAAAATTATAGACACTAAAGAAAGTGACACTATTATGCAAACATAAGATAGTCATTATTTGTATTTTTTAATGGAAAAATAGGTTAAATCCACTTTTATTGGCTTATCTAAGCAAAAATTACTTTCCTTAAACAACTCATGTCCAGATGAAAAGCATGTACTACTTGGTCCTCAAAGATACCAATAACAATCTTTGGGGAAGGAAGGACAAAATTAAATACCACAATGGAAAGTTCTCAGGAAATTAGTCTGCTGCATATTTTGTTTATTAAAATTTAAAACTTTTTCTATAATCAATAGTGTCTTAACTTTTAACTGAAATGAGGGGAAGTCTTTTCCAAAAAATCATGGCATGAGGTAGCAAACAGACCTCTGGATGTTAACAGACACACTTACTCCTGGGACGTGGAAATCCCACCACGCTACATGCACCCTATTAAACTACTCAGCCAGGCCAAAATGATCCTCTTAAATCTTGCTCTTCCTTAGACCACAGGAATCAAGAGCCAGAAATTGGGTCAATATGACTTCTGATCAATATTTCCAATGTTTTCTGGACAGTAAGTTTTATAGATATTTCACTAATTTGTATCTTTCATTCAAGGCAAGTCTAATGTTTATTCCAGTTATCAAACTTGATGTTCTGAGTCACTGTTGCACTTATAGATTTAGTGTACTTTGACAGTGTGACAATGAAGATTAACAGAAGAATGGGCCTTTCGGTGTTGTAGGACTAGAAAAATCCTGAAACAGATTCTACAAGCATTGATAAGCATAAGTTTCATGTATTCCTAGCCAACTTTTATGTAGCTATCATTATTTGCTGTTCTTCTTTCTTGCAATACAATGGAGTCTGAATAGCAGGACTGAAGATTTCACAAAATTGGTGTAACTGAGATAATTACATCTTACTGTTCATCTTTAGTGGTACTGACTCAAGAATTACAATTTTTTGAATAATGGGTTTCAAAATTGTTAAGGGGGCCACGCAGAGAATATTGGTTCACTGATTATTCCCTTTAAAAATATTCTCGATGCACAGTGCTTTCTCCCTATGGTATGTTCATATAAGTGCTTGTAATGCCAATTATTAAAATCAGGGCCTTTCTGCCACAGGTGATGGTGGTTATGCCAAGGATGCGAAGATGAAAGCCCCTTCCTCCTTAGCAGTATCCCCTGATGGTACCCTCTATGTGGCAGACCTTGGGAATGTTCGGATTCGTACCATCAGCAAGAACCAACCCCACCTGAATGATGTGAACCTTTATGAAATTGCCTCACCTGCTGATCAGGAACTTTACCAGTTCACTGTGAATGGAACCCACCTGCACACTCTGAACTTGATAACAAGGGACTATGTGTATAACTTCACCTATAATTCTGAGGGTGATTTGGGTGCAATTACCAGCAGCAATGGAAATTCAGTGCATATTCGCCGTGACGCAGGTGGGATGCCCCTTTGGCTTGTGGTGCCCGGTGGGCAAGTGTACTGGCTGACCATAAGCAGCAATGGAGTCCTGAAAAGAGTGTCAGCCCAGGGATATAATCTGGCATTAATGACATATCCAGGAAACACTGGACTTCTAACTACGAAAAGTAATGAAAACGGATGGACAACTGTTTATGAGTAAGTTTTTAACTCTCCACATACTCACTGTTAAATTTTTATTTAACTTTGTTTTGCAGTAGAGCAATGGCCTAGTAATTGCTATGTGTTGCATGTTATTTTCTCCTAACCATCATAATAAAAAATACTCACAGAATATATTTTACCCAACCCCTAAGGTTTAGAGCATTTTTCCAGAGCAATTTGTAGAGCATAATGATAAAAGCATAGACTGAATGAGGAAGGAATCAAGTGTGGAACTGTAGGAGATAGGAATGAGGTAGAAGTCTATATTCCTGAACTCAAAAAGTTCACAGCATACCTAGGAGGACAAGGCAAAATTGCATTCAAATAAAAAAAATAGAGACTAATTGTAGACTAAAGAAGCAGTGTGATTGGACAAGTATTTATTGATACCCGAGGGGCTTAATGAATGAATAAATAAATGAATGTGTGACCTACCCTTCCCAACCTAGTATAAGTTGCTGTGAATGTGGGTAAGAGAGAAATTAAAATATAAACGGTGGACCCTGAAATGTAAGTGGAAAGTTCCATGAAGCACATCCTGAATAGCAGTTCCATTCCATTGGCCACTTCTGTAAAATATGGAGCCAGCAAAGTGAACCTTTACAGGCTTGGACTTCCTTAGTGTTCATACACAAGTCAAAGAATTTGGCACATGTTGGCACTTACAGATGAGATCTGTGATAATTTCGCTTAACTGGGAACTAACACAAAGTGTGTCTGACAGTAAGCTACTAGGAAGTATCAGACACAGGAATAGACTATTGTCCTTGTCTTTTAAAGCATGGACAATCTTGTTTGCAAGTCAGTCCATTTAGCAAGCTAGTCTACCAGCACACAGGAAGCATTTTCCCCACAAAGGAAATGGCTGAATCTTTAACCACCATGCTGAGTTGAATAAACAAAAGATTCCATGAAATCTGAACCCAGACTCCAATTTTCTTAAAATTAAAGAAAGTGAGAAATGGAGATATTAAATTGAAGGGTTTGAAGTGTGTCTTCTCTTGTGAATATATAGAGAATATGAAAAGAACATGTCCAATTTCTGAAAGACTCCTAAGGAAAGGAACAAAACAATTGACCTTCACATTTTAGATCATTCCCCAAACAAAAGCCATTCACACACAAAAAAAGCTGATGACTATTCTGGTTTCACATAGAAAAATATATTTAATAGCTTCTGTTGCAAATTTTCCTTTGAAAATTTCCTTTTAAAAAAAGTTCTCTTCCATCTTAATAACTGTAATAAAAGTTACTGTTGACTAGGGATTTACTACATGTTAGGTACTGGGCTGTGTAATTAACATACACTAGTCATTTGACTCTCATGGTACCTGGGACAGGTTTTCCTAGTGTAACCATTTTATGGATGAGGACACTATGACACAAAAGGGTTAACCTGTCCTGACTTGCACAGGAGTCCAGAATTAAAACCACAATAGTCTGACTCAAAAGTCCACATTTTAACCTATACTGTACTTAGGAAAGAAACTTTCTACTTTGAGATTTTAATATCTTGTTAAAAATTCATGACAGATCACCTTGCAGCTTGCAGCTGATAGTTAAACGACTATTTTTGGAAGCTACTGGTTGAATGCAGTTATTCAATAAGAAATGGCTGGAGTATTAACTATATTTTAAATAACTAATTCAAACATTCTTCTCTTTATTGAACAAATAGTTCATGAGCAGCTACTAAGTGCCTCACAATTTCATAGGTCCTGGGGATATAAAAACAGAAAAAAAAACCTATGTTCATGAAGTTTACATTATAATGGAAGGAGACTAGTAAGATAGCACTTCAGACAGTGGTAAGTTCTGTGGAAGAAAAACAGAGTAAAGTAAAGGAGATCAAGCTTGTGGGGATTTTATTTCAGATTGTTGCTAAGAAGGTGACATTTGATCAAAGACCTGTAGAAAATGAAAAGGTAAGCCATATGAATATCTGGAAGGAAGGAGGAACCACAAGTGCAAAAGCACTGCCGCAGAAAAAGGTCAATATGTTCAAGAAATGGAAAGGCAGCCATTTGAGTGGAGTGGAAAGCTTAAGAGTAATGGGTGATGAAATCAATTGTGGCTAGAGCTACTTCATCTAGCACCCAGTAGGTCACGATTAAGACTTTGCCTTTCACTACAAAAGGTAGAGCCACTGAAGAGTTTTGAGTGAAGTCACATTGTAATCTGACTTACATTGTTCAAGAATCATTCTGAATTGAGAACAGATTCTGAAGTAAACTTCAGGAACTCAACTCTGGCTTAGAGAATATTGTTGCAATAATCCAAGCAAAAGTCAGTGATTTGGGCCAGAGAGTAGGAGCAGTAAGAAGCAGAAAATTTCTAAATACATTTTGACGATAGAGCTATCAGGACTTGTTGACAGATTAGATGTGTAGTTTGTGAGAAAGGTCTAAATATTTGGCCTGAGCAACTGAATGTTGAGGTTTCTATTTCCCAGAAAGGAAGACTATGTAAGACAGTGGTGGCAAACATATGGCAAGTGTGCCACAGTGGGCTGTTTGTTATCATTGAAAACTCTAAAAGTTTCACTATCACTGATGTAAGGGGTGTGTTGTATTGGAGGTTTATGAGGCTGAGGGTGAGGAATTCAGTTGCGGGATATGATCAATTTAGATAGACATCTAAGTAGTGAATTAGACTGAGTCTGAAAAAGAGCAGAGATACTGGACATTTAGAATTCACCTGTATTTAGCCATTCAAAAAGGTAAGACCCCCATGAAAGCAAGTGTAGACAAGGAAGAGAAGATATTTGCAGACTGATACTGGACCACTTCAAAGTTTTTATTTGGGGATATGAAGGAGAAGTAGCCAAGGAGGCTGAAAACTGAATGGCCAACGTAACAGGAAGAAAACTAGGAGAGTAGAATGCCCTGAAAGCCTGCTTTTTTATTGCTGCACAAAAATACTTTAGACTGGGTAACCTATGAACAATAATTCTGGAGGCAAGGACATCCAAATACAAGGTGTTGGCAGGTTCATTGCCTAGTGAAGGCTTCTGTCTACTTCCAAGATGGCACCTCTTACTGTATCTTACTGTTTTTCCCAAACTTACTGTGTTTTCCCCAAACTTTTATAAGGACACCAATCCCATTCATGAAGACAGAGCTCTCATAACCTACTCGCTTCCTAAATGATCCACCTCTTATTGCTATCACAGGTGCATTTTGGGATCAACATGTGCATTTAGGAGATTACTTTAGTTTCATGCTACTGGGACACAGAACCTGACACCCACAACTGAAAGGAGAAGAGGTTTACTTGGGACCACAATTTGTAGAGGTTTCAGTCCATACTCTGGCTCCATGGCAGAGGGGCATGGTGTAGGAGAATTGCTCATAGCATAGCAGCCAGGAAGAAGGGAAGGATCAAAGGAGGAGGAACAAGATAGACCCTTCAAGACCACACCCCCAGTGAGCCACTTCATCTAGTTTTCACCTCCCAACATCACATTTTAGCTATAACTTTATCAGCGGACTAATCTAGTGGTGAGTACAACACCCCAAGCTCCACGTATAAGTACATGAGGTATTGGGAGAAGATCTAGATATAAACCATAGAAGGAATATGTTCAGATGGTATCACCAAGTAAAATAGGTGAGTCAATAAGGAAAGAATGTTTTACTTTGTCAGATACTCCTCATTAGTAAGATAGGACTGAGAGTTGAGCATTTAGTTTTGTGCTACGAAGATCCTTATTTATCTGGAGAACAGGTGCTACATATCAGTCAGATTTTTTTATTACTTCAATATCTGAAACCCACAATTTATTTATAGGAGAGGTTTAATTTATTCATGGTTTCAGGCCAGGATCAGCTGGCTCCAAGGAAGAAACCTCATAGCAAAAGGGTATGGCAGAGAAAGCTGCTAGTTCCTGGCATAAGGGAAGCAAAATGGCAGAAGCATGCCAGAGAGCAAACAGTGAGGGACCAGACACAGACCCAAAAGTGGTGCCTCCATAGCCCACCCAGATATACCTATAAATACACTAATCCCCGGGAAAGATTCCAAAACCAATCAAGTTGAAACTCCACCTACCACCATGTTCTGTGACCCAGCAGGGAACTAAAGCTTGTGTAGAACATGTTTAAGAGAAAATGCTAGCTGTGTGTCAGCTTAACCATATAATTCCAACAGCCTACAAGACTGAGGCAGAATCACAAGTTTGATCCTAACCTGAGCAATTTAGCAATTTAGTGAGACCCTGCCTCAAAATAAAAAATAGATGATGATGTAACTCAGTATGAAGATTCTATGTTCAATCTTATTACTACAAAAAGACAGACAGAAAATGGGAATATAAATATTCATAGCACCATTATTCATAATATCTAAGAAGTATAAACCCAAGCATTCTTCAAGTGATGAATAGAAAAGCAAAATCTACTACCTGCATACAAAAAATATTCTTCAACTATAATGAGTAATGAAGTCTTACATATGCTACAACAAGGATTAATCTGAAAAGCATCAAAGTAAGTTAAAGAAACTAGATGCAAAAGAATAAAATACATAATTCTATTTATATAAAATGTCCCCCAAAAGGCAAATCCATGAAGACTGAAAGTACATTAGGACTTTTCAAGAGTTTGGGAGAGAGAAGTGAATGAGGATAGCTGAATGAGTATAGGGTTTATTTGGGGAGGATGAAAATGTTCTAGAAGTGGTATTAATAGTTCCATAACATTGTGGATGTTTGTAATACTGCAGAAGTCATTGAATTCTACTCTTCAAAGTGGTGAACTTTGTGGTATGTGAAATATATCCCAGTAATAATTTTAAATCAAGTAGAGGGAGAGACATTGCTGACAGTGAGTGAAGAATTATTCTGAGGAGCTTTGCTGTAAAGAGGACTTGGAAATTGGAACTAGAGAAAAAATGGAGTAAATAGAAGGCATTTATTTCTTTAAAAAAAGTGAGACAAATATATTTGTTTGCCAATAAAGATGATGTAATACAGAAGAAATTGACAATGAAAGACAGAGAAGAAGCTGTCACTGCAGATCAGTTCGTGTGCCTATTTTGCACTGGCAGCACATCAATGCAGACAATGTGCGGTGATTTAGTCACAAGGAGTTGAAGCCAAGCCTTTTACCAACACATGGCTGAGGGGCCGGGGAGATGGCTCAGTAGAATAAGCGCTTCCCTGGCAAGCGCAAGGACCTGAGTTCAATCCCCAGTTCCGAAAGAAAAACAAAAAAAAAAACATGGCTGACACTAGTGAAAAGCCATCAACTAACATACCATTGACTAAACAATCTTGAACCATTAAGAGATGATAAACACAGGTATCGACAGGAGAGTAATCATGGGATTTTATGGCTATAAAGAAGCAGTAGAAGTCATTTTATAAATGAAGAAACAGAACTCAAGAAAAGGGGAGTAAATTGCCTTTTCACATTCCTAGCTGTCTGGATCTAGAATCTGGTCATTGAGCTCTTTCCACTACTGTCACACTGCCTTTCAGAAAAAAAGGATGAGCATTTGTGATTCTAATAGTGACCTTGCAAAGTCTGGAGAGCTGGAAGAGTATAGCAGGAAAAAGATTATAGAGGCATCAGGAGACTATAAGGAAGAACAAGCAACAATTTCTTCCTTCGCCCACATCCAGAATTATGCTGAAAGCCTCATAGCTAAATAGTGTCTGCTCAAAGAAGCCTTTTTTCTTCCTCCTAGAGCCATCTATTCTGTTGCTGAATTGCAGGCCTTTTCAAAGCACAGCTTGGTCCCTTCACATGTGTATGTAAGAACAAGTAACTTTCTAACCTTCATAAGGTGACTAGTTCCTCTTATAGTTTTCTCTGTTCACAACTGACTTCATTTGTTTATGCCCTCCAATATTTTAGCCAGCTCTAAGCATTTCTTTCAAGTTTTTATCTTGTCCTTCTGAAGATGGGGCACACAAAACTCCTATTCTAGTCAGTCAGAGCAGGGCTCAGATTGGTGGAGTTTCCTGGGCCACAGATACCAGGCCATCCTGGGAAAAACAAAATAAATAAAAACTCTCAAGTATTTCTCTGAGGTAAGAAGAATGCCTCTTCATACGGCCAAAGATTTTTTTTTTTTTTGCCTAGGTGGAAATAGAAATTCTTTTCTGAGATGAGAGTGAGAGAGAAACTGAAACAGAAGAATTTGGCAGGACAGACAACTGCTGAGTATAGTCAGCCAAGCCAGTAATCCATTCAACTTTCAATTATCTGTAGCTATGTAGAGGAGAAATGACATAGATGATCCTGAACAGTGGATAATCCAAATAGGATTTTTAAATGCACCTTGTGTAGAGATAGGATGTGGCCTTTTATTGTGCAGTGTCACGTTGCTTAAATAGTTCATTGATTTTCATAATTCCATTTGACTTGCAACAGAATCAAAATTGCACACTCCAAGTATTAGTGCTGGATGCCACGCTGCCCACAAGCGTCCTGAGTGGTGGTCGGGGGCACAGCACTGACCACAAGGAAATGACTGTCAAGGTAACCATTCTGGCACAGCAAGGCAGGTGTTCTGGCCTGGGGAGCTAGCAAGCTCCTTATTGCAATGCTCTGGTCACACTGGAGATCCAAGCAAAAGCTCTTGCGACTCACACACAATGGGCAGGTCTTCTTCCCTCATAAGACTGTTAAGAGCAATGATTTGTTTGCTGCTTTGTTGTCTGGCATTTTCCTGGCATAGGTTTCTGCTGGCCAAATAGGAAAAGTCCCAGGTGAAAGCCAAAACATTAGATGTGTCCTTGCTATTGCTTCAGGCTGAGTTGACAGTTCAAAAGGCCCCTTTCCCTTTGGGGAAAGCCCTCCCACTGGAAGGAGACTCCAGCCATCTGATTACTTTTTCTGCATTCTGTTTCTGGACTTGTTAACACAGCTCTTCCTTCCTCACAGATGTGCACAAAAACCACTGACTGACAAGTTGGAAAAGACTTCATAATATCTCTTGGTGCTTTCTGGGCTGTTTTACAAATGCTCAGTTTTATCCAGGGTGACTGATAAGGGATCTCCTCTTCTCCCTGATAAGATTAGAAGTGAGGAGGGGGCAAGATAAATAAGCTATGTTTCTGCCTGAGATATTTGCCTGGGGATAGGATGTGATTCCCATTCAGAAATGCTTATGTAATGTTCAAACACATGAAATGTTTCCAGTGCCACCTAGAATCTCAGAGTAGAAAAGGACATAATGTACTGCAGGGTCCATCCCCTGACTCTGGGCAGATGAATAATTTCAATTAAACAAGAATATAGAATTGTAGAGTTCTCCTTTGAGTCCCAAGGAAGACATAACACCTTTGCTCACATGCCTCTCTTTGTGCTTTATACCCTTTGTGACGATCAAGAGTGAGGCATACAGAATTGTCACATGAAATGCTGGGGAGAATTGACATAGAGAAATCACACAGAAGCAACAGAGGCTGTTGGCAGAAAAAGCTTGCAGAGGCTGCTAAGGGAGTTTAGCTGCCCTGCATAGGACACTTAAGTGAGCTGAGCGTGGCCTCCCAGCACTGTAGCTGGCTGGCTGCTGTCTGTCTGTCTGTCAGATAACCACATTGGCTCTCATATCCACCCCATCTTTCCATTTCCACTGGCAATCTCCTATTCATTCTCATTCAAGGAGTACGTATAATGAGAATCTACTCTGCCAGACACTGTAATGCTAAGATAAATGAGACACTGTGCCTTCCCTTGAAAGATGGGAGAGCTTACAGTGTAATGAGGAAGACATCCAAATCATAAGTGATCACAATAAATTTGATCAAAGCAAAATCCACTGTCTTTTCTTATACAAACTGCAACTGTATCCTCCTACCAATCTCCCCTTCCACAAGTCACTGCCACCAACTCACTGTTTGGGCCTCTTCTGCCCTGAAAAGCTTTTAATGCCTTACATGGACTTCTAACCACTTGCTTACTGCTAGTACGTCAGTTACCTCCCACTGCCTTCTTAGAGGAAGCCAGCTCTCCAGCAACACTGTTCTCTCAATAGACATCGCAACAACCTGTGTGTTTTTCTTACTGTCCTTACTTCTGTGTGCAATGACTTCTTCCTCTCTCCAGTCTTTACCTGTCTTCCAGGCTGGGAACACTGCTTCCACCTGGTTTTCCTCCTTCTCCACTACCTTCTCTACGTCCCCCTCCTCTGCTCAAACCAGGTGCAAATGGCTTCTGCCTCTTCTGAGCTTCTACAGCTCTTTACTTGCATAAGCACAATGCTCTACAATTAGAGCAATTAGATTAGAGCAATTAGATTTTTGTCTGTGTTTCTTATCTTCCCTCCTAGCCCCTGCATTTCATTCAGCACTGTATGCTCACTACCGAACACAAGCTTCTAATATTTATTGAAGGAATGACAAAGTTAGAAGGGAATTATGGACTTGAAAGTGAATCATAAGGAAAAAAAGATGAAATTCTGACTGAGGAAAAGGGAATCCAGTATTTCCTAAAGAATAACTGTCAGATTGGTCAGTTTTCTGACATGAAAGTGTGAAGAGGGTCTGACATATTTGTGTCTACATCTAAATATAAGTTTTAAAAATAATGCCTCGAATGTTTTAAAGTAATGAATTTCCCTTTTATTATCTGCAATTTTTCTAAAAGCAAAAGTGGAAAGGCTTCTAGCTTCTACTCTGCATGGTTTGGCTTTGGCTTAAGTGGCAGTCAAGGGAAAGAGCTTGCTATCCTTTATGGGAACATATCAGACCAAATATTTTTAATAATGTATAAATACAATTTTCTCAGTTAAACCTTGTGCTCCTCAAGGACAAGAATGAATTCTGAATTTGCTTTACAAATGTTTCCATTGCTCTCTCAGCACACACACACACACACACACACACACACACACGCTCATACACAGAGCCTGTTATGATGCTGAGCAAAAGAGTAAGTGCATTAAACTCTTCACTACTGGGTGCTCTGTGAGACCCTCACAGTGGAACTCTATAAAATCAGTCCAAGGCAGAGTAATCTGAGGGCCAATCTCCTCTTTCCAAATCCTCTTCTGATAGCTATGAAACCTACTGACACAATTCATGGGCCACAATTCATGTAGCTGGTTAGGTGAGTGCCACCGCCCTGTCTGGGGGATGGAAGGATTTGCTCCCACGTTGTGGCCTGAGGGGATCTGTTGAAGCATATTGGCTTGTACTCTTTGCACCAAAGGATGTAGGCACCAAAGGGAAACACACAACATAAAGAGATTTTGATTAAACTTGTTTCTTTGACATTCAGTCTAGAAAAATACATTCCCCTGTGATTGGGGTGGGGGAACCTCAAGCAAGTCATGGGAAATCAAAGGCTCCATTTCTTTCTTATCCACTTTGAGCAATCTTTCCAAAGTTGCGAGACTTCTGCACTGATGTGTATATCTGCCTGTTACTCTTCTTTTGGAAATGACCCTGCAGAAGAAAGGTGGCCCCCTATGTTTTGATCCAGGACATATAAATGAGTGTACACATGAGAGACATCACATTGCTGACACCATCAAATGTGACTCCTCTAACTGTAACTAGCAGAACTTGGCTTGAGTGCATTGAAGGGTGGGGTGCTATGTTTATAAAAGAATCAAATATACACTTTGAAATAAGGCTATTCTTTTAGCCACAGAATGAAAATAAGGCAATGTAATTTCTTACATATGCAACAACTGCACAGGTCTTAGGGAGGTGATTCTTTATTTCTCAAATCATTGCTTCCTTCCCCCAAAAAAGGACAGGAAGCAGCCTGCCAGATAGACCTATCTAGGTAATTCCCACCTTATCAGGCCTCTTTACTTTGCTTCTCTAAAGGTGATGCTTTCATTTTGGGACTAGGGATGGAACATGGTATGTAGAAACATGCCTGTGCTCTTAGGAAGAAGCCTTAGTGTATCAGAGAGTACATACCAATGCCTTAGCTTACAAATTGTTTGGCTGATGGGTCAGGAAATCAAATCTATCCACAGGGCTTTGTCAAGGTTTGTTAGGGCTTTTAACAACTGTACCTCTCATGGGTGGCCCTGTTGTCCCCAATCTTATCATGTTACCCTGATGATTGCATAAAACAAATCTTGTTTCTCAAATCTTTTCTTTTTGTTTAAGAACAGAGTGGTGGGTGACTTAGTGTTAGCCTGCTTGCCTAATGCACCAGGCCCTGGATTGAATTCCCAGAACCATAAATAAATTTTAAAGCAATAAATTAAATCAAGGGGCTGAGCGACTAGGAAAGCCCAATGGCAACCTGCAGCCATGGCGTCTTAGGTCAGGTTTCCTGGAAGCATGATGAAGTGGTGTTGGCTGCGGGTGGAGGAGATTCCATAGATACCAGAAAAGGGACAGCAAGGAAGCAGATGGCTTGTGCTGAATGTGGAACCAGAGGAAATGCCTGCATAATCCAAGTATTGGGATTACAGAGCTTCTTGTGAGGACAACATAGAGTAGTTTCCTTCTTTATGTTGCCTGGAAATCCCTCCCTGCAGGGAAAATCAGGTTGATACTTTTAGAGAGTGAAGGCTGAACATTCAATTCCTTCCCTGGAAGGAATATCAGGCAGATAAGCTTGGGGCTGTTCAGGACATTCAATCTTCCTATATTCCTTTATGGCCACTGGCCTGCTTCCTACAGCCTCGTAGCAGACCACGGGCAAACAGGCTGCGCAGAGAAAGGATTTTCCCATTAACTCCAGGCACAAATGGTACCCTTCACCCTTTCTCTGCTAATGAGTCCTTAGCTGCATAGTGGCCACACAACAAAACATTTTGACTGAAACTCACTCCAGCAAATGGGGCACCGAATGGAGCAACTAGGATTTGACATTTTTATGATGCCACATGACCACATGGATTACTTTTATTCACATATATGTCTTTTATTGATAGACTGTGTGTGCACACAAAGTATGTAGCTGCACAACTGAATTGGAGGCAGCATTTGTGCATAGCCTTAAATACAATTTTGTCCTAAAAATACAGCCTCGCCCTTCTCCCAAGCCTATCAAAGGCTGGCATAGGTTTTCAAGTTTCAGCACTTACGTAGACTGAGTTCTTTAAAACTAAGTGGATTAACACTAACTACAATGCTGTTCTATGTCACTGGGGTGGGGGGGAGCGGAGCCAGAAGTCCACCATTGTGTCCAGGCTGTATCCTGCTCATTTTGGGTAAAAAGAATACAATTGTTTAACATTTTTAAAGCAAACCAAAGTGCTTAAATATTTTGCAATTTGCAACTTGAAAAGAAAACAGTAATGGGTTTCCAAGTGCATGTCTTTACTTTTAATGAAGTGTTTATTTTTCATGGTTCTATTGGCAATAAAAGAACAGCTCCACATCAAAAGCCTTCAGGGAAGTAGTTTGCATTTGGAGGACAGTTAGATTGCCAATACTGACTTTTTTAAAAAATAAACTCACTACCCTATATTTCTAGATATGGGTTATTGCCTATTATCCCAGGTAATTGTTATCTTTTTGTCTCTTACTCATACAGGCAAATTACAAAGCATTATGTACTATACTCCAAAAAGATAAAAAGAATTTAAGTGACACCAAGATCAGGGGGCTCCAGGATGTTTTAAAGAACATGTTTCCATTATCTTCTGTGTTTGTTCATTTTGTTGGAAGAATGATTCATTCATTTCAAATTTGGCAACTTAAGCAGCAGCAAATTATGATTTCCCCAGAACAATGCAAAGTTCTTTCCCTTTGACAATAGCACCCTCTGCTGGTTTTTGTAATCCATCACATCTAATAGGATCATTCCAAGTTGCAAAGGGAGGCCTCCCTGTGTTGCACGTTGCACACGGGAGGGCATGATTCATAAATCAGTTTTCCACCCTAGCGATTCATTCCCAGAGATATTTTTTCTGTAAAACAGCATAGCTCAACGAAGTCATCAAGAATTCGGAGGCTTCAAAAAACTCCTTCGTTTGATTAATCATCTCCCTGACCTTTTTTTTTTCTTATTGAACAAGGTTAATAATACTTGTTATCAGTCATAGTTAAACTGTATTAGCTGCTGAGTGGTTTTGTATTTTTGCAAAGGCCTGTTATCACTGACAAGAGATTTCCAAGTTGGGATTGGTTCTATTCTTCAGGTATGACCCCGAGGGACACCTGACCAACGCAACGTTTCCCACTGGAGAGGTCAGCAGCTTCCACAGTGACCTGGAGAAGCTAACAAAAGTGGAGCTAGACACTTCTAACCGTGAAAACGTTCTCATGTTAACCAACTTGACAGCAACTAGTACCATATATATTTTAAAACAAGGTAAGACTGTTTGCAACTTTACCTGATAGGAGAAGCACCTAGTTTCAACTACCCTCAAACCGATGCATAGCATTAGTAAATAGAATTCACCTCACACTGAGAAGATGGATTCTTATCCTGAGGTTTTAGCCAAAACCCAGACAAGTCCACACTGTTCACGTGTTCACATATTTTTGGGCCCCATATCTGTGGGCAGAATGAGGTTAAACCCCTGCCTAATTTGCTCTTCCATCAAATCATTTTCCAACACCCAGCTGTTTATAAAGCTCTTTTATGATCTGACTGGTTTATATAAAAGTAATGGAGTCTGGGCACCAGCTGCACTTAGCAGTCTAGATCAATGCTGACACAGGCGAATAAAGGACAAATTAGGGTACACACCAAGGAAGAACTGAAGTAAAACGAGAGAATTAAAAGCCGTTCCATGCAAATAGAGTACAATGAGAATCAGTGGGATTCAAGAGATAAGGAAGATATGATTTAGAAAAAATACATTGGAAGCCAGAGGGGAAGCAGATAAAGAGAAATTGCTGCCTCTCTGCCCAGTCACGAAGGACTCATTCTGGACTCCTTGTCCCATTGGGAGGCCACACCTCAAAGGGGAACAGCACCAGGTGTTGTCAGTGTTAGCACTTTGTGGGGTACAGCAAGTGTGCTGATGTCCCCAGGTGGTATGCTGGGCTGAACTTGACACTCTTCTCACTCTAGCTTGCAACATACAATGCAGTTGATCCAAGAACTCAGAGAGCGAGTTTATGAAGAAATGATTTAAAAAGAAAAACAGAGCATGCAATGTGAGACAGCATTCTTTTATCCATGAAAGCACGTAACCCAACTTTCAAACTAATGAGACCAAAAAGGAGAAAGTGTGTGGGCTTGGCAGAGTGGACGTGTAAGCCAGAAGGCAGCTAGGTCCACAGTGTCATACTCACACATCCCTTCCCAAACGTGCCTCCAAATCTAAACTTGTCTCTTCGTGACTCCTTTCTCTCTCCCCTTTCATGCCCCTTCCCCTTTGCTCTTCCACCTACAGAAAATACTCAGAGCACCTATCGAGTGAGTCCAGATGGTTCACTGCGGGTCACCTTTGCCAGTGGGATGGAAATCAGCCTCAGCTCAGAGCCTCACATCCTGGCTGGGGCAGTGAACCCCACCCTGGGTAAATGCAACATCTCTCTGCCTGGAGAGCACAATGCAAACCTCATTGAGTGGCGGCAGAGGAAGGAGCAAAACAAAGGCAATATTTCAGCTTTTGAAAGGCGGCTAAGGGTAAGGCTTGATGTTATACAAGTTATCAAGCTTTGTGAGTTTCTTTGGAAACTGCAGATACTTCCTAAGCCCATTTCTCCAAAGGTTTTGTAGGTAACTGACTAGCTGATACGACATGCTAATTCAAGAGACTGTGTAATGGCTGATAATAGTTCACTATCCTTAAATGAGCATTCTAATAGGCGCTTTCTTTGTCATTAGCCAGCTAAAATGCTGTAGTAGTAGCAATTTTAGGCACCAAGAGTGTCTAGCTAGCAAAATATGTTTAGTCAGAGAGCACTGCAGTTCCTATCTCAGTATATTCTGAACATGCTTATCGAGTCCTCCAAGTTGATCCAGTTCCCTGCTTTTGGCTAGTTCTTAGAAAGACTGGGCACACAGAAAAAGATACAAAGGGGGCTGATGAGATAGCTCAGAAGACCTGCTTAGACAAGCTTAGGTAAGTGCAGGTACCGTGGTTGAATCTCCTACACCACATGCCACACCAGCCCCGCCCCCAGGGTCAGGGCATAGTGGTGCATGACTGTAATCCCAGGCTAAAAATAAAGAGGACCACTATGAGGCTGAGCTGCATAGTGACACCCAGTAACAACCAGATACATTAAAAAAGAAAAAGATACCAAGCATAAGGAGTAAAATACAGTGAATAGAATTACTATAAAGTCATACTAAGGGCCAGTGAGCACAGTGCTAGCACTGAGACTCATCTGGAGTATTCAAAGAGGTTCATGGAGGAAATTTAAGACTTTTAGACTTTTCAAATCCTTACCAAGCATGGTTCACCCCAGTTAACCAGAGACCTCTGTCAGAATTTCTTCTTTGCAGTACACAAAGCCTACCAGCATGGAAGCACTCTACCTATATCTCTTCTTAAACATTAACCAATGATAGCAAGATGGGTCCCACTTTCCAAATACAGTGACATTCACTATCAGCCTTAAAGCAACTGCCAAGCTGTAGAACACATTCACTATTGACATCTAGCCTAACTTGGGCACAGATTTCATGCCTAGGATACTGGAACACTTGTATTTTCTTAACTTGTGGTACAAATTTGATAACCTTAAGGCTCTAGAAATATAACCACCAAAAAAAATTCAATTCCAGAGAGAAGCAGGTAAACCAGTCATATGGCTTGGTGTGGACAAAATAGTCTGCAAATATACTCACTTTTCAATAAGCTCTATTGGTAACACAGAGTTCTGTACTGTTTTCTGTAATAGCTACTGAAGTTGTCTAAGTCATAAGTCAATTTGTATGTTTCAATTCTATTGAACACTCTCTAACAGAACATTTACCAGATATGCCACTGAATTGAAAAGTGAAACCAGACCAAATTTTCAAGCCTCTGTGTGTGTGTGTGTGTGTGTGTGTGTGTGTGTGTGTGTGTGTGTGTGTAGCAGGAAGGATTTCTGTCAGAGTTCTTCCAAAAATCAGATTTCCTGATCTCCTGGGTACAGTCTTTGAAAGGAAAGTTAAACAACCTCACTCATAGCCAGTCTTCCACTTGTGTTAAGAATTTATTGTATTTTTTCCTGTGGAATTAAAATATACCACTAGAAAAAAGTCAGAATAGTCTACAAATGACTTATCAAACTAGTGGATTCACCACAGGAAAATAATATGTTGAATAAGTAATCTGTTAGTGCTTCCCCTAGTTTATAACCTCAATAAAATATTAAAAATCAAATTATATACTGTATGACATTGTGATTTTTGATTCTTTGGGTAGTCCAACCTATACTATGTGACCTTGAGGCTTTCTATTTTCTAAGATAATCTGCCAGGGCTCTCCCTTCCATACACACAGAAAATGAAGAAAAGAAAACAATAAGCTGTGATTTACAGCCTATACCCAGAATTCTTAATATTGAGAAGCTAATAGTCTTAAACATTTTGGAGTTCTTTAGTATTGAGGGGTCAAATGTTTAGCTAATAATAATTATAAATTGACACTTTTAATGCTGTGGTATATTTGGACAGCTTTTAACAAATTCGAGGCCTTCACCTCTATGTGATTTCTATGGCAGCTCCCAAGATCCTGGACCTAATGAATGGAATCCCTTACTGGCTAGGTGGTGTTACTGTGTTGGGCAAGAAACCTAACAACAATAACAATCCTTTGTGTATATTCAGTGCCTCAGAGTTAACCAAATACTTCCACAGCCAAGATTTTATTTGACCACCATGGCCATCAATTGTTATTATTCCCAATTTACAGATAAGGAGACTAAGGCCCAGTGAAGTTAAATGATTTGCCCAAAGTCAAACAGCTATTAAAGTACAGAGGCGCAGCTAAAATGCAGGTCTTCACCTAGCATAACACTCTTTCCAATGCATCATGTTGTGCTGCCTTGTTCCTTAAAATAATTAATCTATAAATCATTGCCCCATTCAGCAGAGCCATGTTGGCGGGGCCTGGCTCCTCATTTCAATGCTGACAAAAGGAGACAAATAATCTATTGTAATGTACTAGCCAGTGTGGGTGGTACGGGACAACTGGCCGCCCTCCAG
>NW_004524827.1:1304777-1335332 GCF_000260255.1 Octodon degus | reverse complement strand
GGGGGGGGCGCTACTTAACTGGTTAATTCTTAACTACTTTTAAGGAATTTTTGTTTATATTCTTATCTCAGCATCACTAGATTCAACATCTCCAATTTAGTAGAATATATGTGTTCCAAGAAGATAGATATAAGTTTAGTTTTTGGCAGGGCAAATTCTCTTTTCCCACTGCCTTTGTCATTTCAGAGGTGGTGCTCCTTCATTTCTGGTGGCTTTTAAAGAGGTAAACTGAAGGCAACTTCTTTTCCTAAGCTAATGTGTGGTGACCTACTTGTAGGCATACCTAAAGAATGAGTCTCTCTGACACTCAAATATCTGGCTATGTTGAGTGAATCATTAATTTCTCCTGCTGAAGCTGCCACTCCAGAGCATGGACAGGTGGGATTACTGACCTGTTAACACAGAATTGCAGGTAGTCACACAACACAGAAACCCCACTGTACTGTGGGAAAGGGGTCGCCTCTGTAAGCCCGCACAAAAGCATAGCTGTAATGTGTAAGTCTGCTTGGACAGCAGGTGATAAAGCACTAACGATTCAGGCTCAAAAGTGACAGGTTCATTTAAAGGCCATTTAGTAAAATAATGGGCATAAAATGTTCCAGAAACTTCTGAGCATACCTACCCTGGACCGTCTAACTGTAAAGCAAAAATGAGAAAAAGGAAAGAACTCTGTACAGAAAAAGCAGTAAGAGTTGTTTTTCTCAATGATCAGTGAGTTTTTTCACACAAAGTCAGGCTCCCCTTCAAGGTAAAGGGAGGCAAACTGCCTTGACATGTGATACCCTCCTCAGCCAGAGCATGAAAGGGATGTGTTGCCTCTGGAGCACCCTTCACCAGCACCATTAAGTGAAATAAATCACATTAACATCCTGAAACTTCATTTATTTTAAAAATCCATTTCCTCCACCCGGAGTCCTGCTTGAATCATCTTCTTTGCATCCAGTGCATGAATCTTCTCATCTGCTGCATCAATCTGTCCCCATAAATACATTTCCCTGGGCAGCAGCAAAATGAGAGTACAGAAAACAATATAGGCAATTGTAAAAGAATTGGACACTCACCAAAAGCAAACTGGCTTAAAAACTACAACCTTGTGGCACAGATCATAATGTTATTATATTAGACTTATCCCAGCATGGGATTCCAGAGCTCTTTAGGAGATTTTGCAGACTAAGTTCTGAAGTTATAGCAAAACCGTGGAACTGTCGCTAGTTTATTACAAAAGAAAAGGGGAAATAGGATGATTACATATTTACAAGCAAATAAAGCAGACTACAAACCATCACTGTTCGTTTCTTTTTTTTTTTTTCTCCACCAAAAAAAAAAAGGGAAAGCGATGGAGGTTGGTTTTTAAATGCGACAGATGAATGTCCAAATATGAGCTCAGCTCTAAAAGGGGAAACGAGCACAGTTGTACCACAGTCCCAGGCTGACAAGTGTTGAGGAACGTGGAAGGTAGCCAAGAGGGTTCCTGCATCTCACTCCATGCTCAGAAACAGCTTTTACTGACGCGCCTTCTGATACAGGATGGTTGTTGTTGGAGTTCTCATTATGCACTATTTTAAATGCCTTCTTCTCAAGGGTGGTGGGGGCATTCATTTGTGAGAATTTTATTAAGAGCTAGTTGGCAATCAATTAACCTACTAAAAATGAGTCAATGCTTCTCAGTCACACCAACAGTGCTTTTGACCCTGAGGGAGTCACCTCAAGACAGGAGACCTGGGCATCAAGGCTACTGGAGACTCTGGGGTCAAGGGTTTTTTAGAACTTCAAAATTAGCGAAAAAAAAATAGAGAAAAAAAGGTTTGTTGATCTTCAGTCAACTTAAATAGGATAACTAAAGTTTTCACACCCACTATTGTATCTATAAGTAAGGGTTAACAATTTCGTATTTTTTAAAAAACTATGTGTGTTTGGTTATACAGATGAATTTATCAACAGGCAAGAACTTTAATAAGATTAAATGAGTACAGTACAAAAAGTATCCAAGTTAAATGATATTACCAAATTCAGATGAAAGGAAAATGAGTAAAACTTTGAGAAGCAACTGGCAAGCCTATAATTTCCAGTCTACAAGATGAGGGGTACAAAACGTGCAATCTATTGTTACTAGCAGTTTTTAGCATAGCCATAGAATAGCAGCTAGCATTCTTTGAGGTCTTTCTATATATATTGCTGTGTATTCACTCCTGTACTACTCATAACATCTTATCACAGGAGTTTTTATTATTCTCATTTTTCAGCTGAAGAAACTGAGGCGCAGACAGGTCCTATAGTTAATAAGTGGTGATTGGAAGATTTGAACTCAGGTGTTCTACTCAATAGATCTGAGCTATCACACTAGATTCCTTCTGGCACTAAAATTTTGTGAACTGTCAAGGTAAAGACAGTATCTTCAGAGGAAAAAGGGAAATTGCAAACCAAGTATTAGAGGATAATGCTAACATTGCATATGTGCCCTGTCCATTTGTAAACAAACTTTGTGAGCTAACAAAAGTGGGCCTAAATAAGCTTTTTGTTAGCAATCCAGAGATATCCATAACAAATAAAATCTTCACAATTGATATAATCATTGATTTCTTAAAAATTACATACTTAATTACCTTAAAACTCTTAAGAGTAGAGTGGCACAGGCTACTCTAAATCAACTGTGATGTTTATATCCATCCTCATAACTTCATGAAAATTAAGTGTGGGCATCTTCCAAGCTCTGGCCTGTCTATCTGGTTCATCTCAGTTACTCGCCTTCCAATATTTAAGCAAAAATTAAACTGAATGTGTATGAATACACACAGGATAGCTAGGATGATTGTACTACTAATTTCTGTTGCTTTTTGGGGGGAGCAGTTAATGCTTAAAAACTTTTATTTGACCCGTTTTACATGCTTACATCTGATAATCTGAGCAACTGCTTTGAAGCCAACAAAGTGCAATGTAACAAACATTGTTGAATTCCTATCTATCTTTTTTAAACCCTTTATCACTTCTGATGTCTTATCTACTACTTTTTATTCCCTCTAAAATAAAAACAACTTTAAAAAAAGAAACTTGAGTCTTCTATTACAGAGGAAAGAAAACGTACTGCCATGATTACTACTTAGAATTCATCAGTTGTATACATAATGGCTGAAGCTTGGAAAATGTTTCCTTTGTGTAAATAGTCATATATCAGCAGTTGCCTGCACATCAGCCTAATCTAGCATTACCCTGCTTAGTGAATGAGTATTACACTGGAAGGATGGTGGCGGCTTTCCCTTGAGCAATCAGAACACAGACACCTAAGAAGGGGCAGGAAGGACAGACAGCCCAGGACATGCGCCTCTGGAGTGTATGCATGTACCCAGCCTCCCCAGGTACTTTTGTCCCTGCTGGCAACAATACCCATGGCTTCGCAGCATACATTCCTCCTTCTTTTCTCTCTAGTCCAAGTATGACCAAAGTCAGGCCTTAATCTTTACTTCTTAGGGTACCTAAGGAAAAAATTAAGAGAAGTCAAAGGATAAATTATAACATAGATGTATTTTTCTCCTATTAAAAAAGTCATCAAGTCCTACTTTCTTACTACAACATGCAGTTCATCAGTTACCAAACTATAAGGGAGAGAGGGAGGGTGTGTGTGTGTGTGTGTGTGTGTGTGTGTGTGTGTGTGTGTTCTGCTGTCAAAATTGTTTATTTTTTTCTGTTTGGAAAATTTTTGAATTTTTTAAATAGAATATAAAATAGTAAAAAAAATCATTAGAAACAATACAGTTTCACTAAACAAATTGATAGGAATCCAATAGTGGTTGTTATATTGCATATTATTGACTTCATGTTAGTTTTCAGATTACAGAGATCTTACTATTCAACTATCCAAAATGACCAGTTCTTTTTTTAACTTTATTTATTTGGTACAGGATTTCACTACATAACCCAGACTCATAGTGAGCCTCCTGTCTCAGCCTCCTCAGCATTAGGATTAGAGGCATGAACCACCGTGCCCTGTTTTGGGACTGGCATGGCACTCCCAGAGTTCCACGCCCAGCACAGCATGCAGTACTGGAGATTGAACCCGGGTCCTTGTGTTTGCCAGGCAGGCACTTAGATCACTGAGCTATCTCCCCAGCCCAAGACCAATACTTTTTTTAAGACCAATACTTTTTAAATCACAGCTATTCCCAAATTTTCAATCCCCCCTTTTTTCCAGGGGAAGCATCGAGTAGATTTTGGACAAAAAGTGGAAATAAATATTGTTAGTGTCTGGGCACAAGCCTATAATCCCAGCACTCAGGACGCTGAGGGAGGAAGATTACTGCAAGTTTGAGGCTAGCCTTGGCTGTACAATGCATTCAAGGATAGCCTAAAATATATAGCTAAACCCAGTCTCAAAACTACAAAAAAAATTAAAATAGAACAACAAAAGACTTTGGGTCTTCATTTAGCACAAGGGCTGGAATCTTCCATAAAAAGGAGGTCAGGTATGAATATGGAGGTCTCCCAACCTTATCCATGACTGTCACAGTCATTGGCATTCAGCAAAGTTCTGATTTCTTGCCATAGAAGCTGGAGGCATACATGCGCTCCAGAGGGAAGTTAGGAAGGCCCACCTGAGCCTTCCCAAATGGTATGTGTTCTCCCACTATTAATAGGAGCTTCTCATACAAGGTTTCCACAGGAAAGTGGGGCTGAGAGAACCTATGGCATCTTTCATTCATCTCTTTTCACGTCTCACTGAATTTTACATTAACTTTCAAATCTGACTTTAAAACTAATGCTTCAGCAACTGTGGAATCTCAAGGTGATTATCCAAAACCAAAAGCTTGGTTGCAGCCAGCCTGACAGGCAAAGAAAGAGTATTAGGCAATCTTCCTTAGCTTGCTTCCTGGTGGATTTTCAACAGTGGTCCCTGCTTGTGTAGCCATAATAACTTTATTAAGAAATGTGTTCCTGAGTAGTAAACTTAATCTATCAGACAAATAAAAACCACAAATTTAGTTGAACTGGGAATCGCTTGTTACTTTGGCTCTTTAACTATGATTATAATATAAATTGTAACAGTTACAACCATCTCTGGGAGTATATGGATATTTTACAGCTATTGTAAATGAACAGTATTACAGTTGGAGATATGTGGCTATAAAACCACAGGAAGGGTAGTTGAAGAAAGAACACCTGGCTTCATACAGGCTTCTGAGCCAGCAGTATCAAAGACAGGAAATATGTGTTTCTCTCTCTCCTTTTAGGAGATCACCGCAGGTTACTGTGTATTTATGCAGTACAGCACTGCACGCATTTGCTGCATATGCTTTAAAGACTTATGATTCCTGCTCTGTGGCTCTATTTCTTATATTAAACCTACCCATGTGACTAACAACACTTTCCCCAAATAATTTGAGTTTCTAATCACTAGTCTTCCAGATAGAATTCATGGCATGGAACATTTGATAAGTTCCTTTTTTGTACAAATTTGAAGTTAAGAATAAATGTTATAAGCCCCAGCTGACTGATGAAGAAACTAAAACCAAAAGAGGTTTTAAAAGTCAAGTACCACAGTCCTATAAAAAAACAAATGGGCAAATTTCATGAGCAGTCAATTTGCAGAAGTACATGTGGCCAACAGATGTTAAAGAAGCTTTAACCTGGTAGCACATGCCTTAATTGCTGTACTCTGGGAGAGACTCAGACCAGGAGGATCACAAGTTCCAACCCAGCCTGGGCAAATTAGAAACTTAGTAAGACACTGTCTTGCATTAAAAAATTCTAAAGGGCTGATGATGTAGCTGACTGTGAAGGCACTGGGTTCAATTTCCAGTACTGAATGGAAAAAAAAACTTTCCACCTCACTAGTAATCAGATGAATGCAAATTTAAGTCATAGTAACATACAGTTTTCCCACTCTGATATTGGGAAAAGTTTATTAACAATGACGATACTCAGTACTAGTAAGAATTGAATGATATGTGTTCTCCCACTATTAGTGGAAACATAAATTTGTACAGCCTAGGTGCACTACGAAGTGACCTCTCAAATTATTTCAATAGTCTTTTAATATGAACATCTCATTGGACCAAGTAATTTCACCAATTGAATTTTGTATTAAGGAACTATTTATTTACAAACATAAATAGTTAAAGTTAAGTTTTGGGTTTTTTGTTTTGGGGTTTTTTTGGTGAATCCGGGGATTGAACTCAAGTCCTTGAGCTTGCCAGGGAAGCGCTTATTCTACTGAGCCATCTCCCCGACCCTAAAGTTAAGTTTCAACACATGAGATAGAAAACAAAAATAGAAGCCAAGTGTGATAGTGCTTATAATTCCAGCACTCAGGAGGCTGAGGCAAGAGGATTGCCATGAGTTCAAGGCCAGACTCAGCTACATAGTGAGTTCAACAACATGAATCCTTTCTCAGAAATTCAAACCATAGGAGCCAGGGAGATAGCTCAGTGGAATAAGTGCTTGCCTGGCAAGTGCAATGGCCTGAGTTTGATCCTTGATACCATAAAAAAGAGAAAAACTCAAACCAAAATAGAAAATAAGAATTCTAATTTCCAAGTATAGGACACTGGGTAACTAAATGTTTGTCATGTAGTAAGATATTATGCAACCATTAAAAGCCTCATCTCAAGAATATTTAATAGCATGTGGAATGCTCAAGATAAAACATTGGCTGAGAAGAAAAAGCTCAAAATTGTACGTATAATCCTAGCTATATACTTTAAATGTATAAACAAAGATTATGCAAAAAAACATAAGATAAATGGAATGCAATGCATCAAAGTGTTGACAGTAATCTTCCTTGTAGGATGAGCTTACACATAATGATTTTTTGTACATTTATTTCCTAGGTTTTTTGCATTGCAAATGTTATCACTTTTATAATCAGGATATGGGCGTAAAGGAAATTATTTTTAAAAGCCAAAGCACTTTTGTTTTATTAGTTTCTTATACATTTCTTTCTTTTTTGCATTCTTCCAATTTTACATGCATGTATGTGGTAATATGAATAACTGCTTGGAAGACAACACTCTGTATGACAACAAACACTGTGAAATTCAGATTACTTTATTCAGTGAAAATCTGTATCACTTGTAGTTTTTTGTTTTAATTCTAATTTGTAGTCTCTTTAAAAAATAGAAAAGGATAATTAAACGTGAGGAAAAGCTTACTGAGCAAAGGAAGGCCAGAGTCTGATATGAGAATGTTGATTTTTGTATCCTCTGGGGCACTAAGATAAAACCTTTCTAAATCAGGACACTGAACTTTGATTCCTGAGGCCCTGAGAAATTTCAGGTTCAGGCTCCAAAAAGGTTCAAAGGCCACTGGAGCTTCTATCAGAAATGTTTCTGTATGAGTTTATGTGCGTTTTTCTCAGGAAATAGTGTATACCTTCCAAATATTTAAACAAATTCTTGACCACAAAAGTTAAAAATTCGCTTCAAAAAGTTGACTGGCTAGTGAATCGATTTAGTCCAATTATAATTCATGTAGTCAAACTGTAACACAAGGGTTTTGTTCTCCTCCCTCCTTAACCAGACACTTGATATTCTGTCTGAAATCCTGTTGACAAGTCTTACAGATATAAATCTAGTGCACTTGTTGCCCATCAGTTTAGGATTCTTTTGCTTATTGTGAATCTACAAAGTGCAGCTCTGCTAGCAATTGTAATGGCACCAAATGACACTAGAAAATGCTGGATGTCAAGAGTTGGCACTGCCAGCTGCTGGCCACTGCCTTCTGGTGCTGGCCTGTGCCAGGCATAATAGATTGACTGTTCCAGGTGCTGCTCTGCTGCTGCTGCTGCTGCTGCTGCTGCTGCTGCTGCTGCTGCTGATCTTTGTTGGCTGCTGGTCTGTGGAGCTCTTCAGTGCTGATAGCCCCTAGTGTGTATTGCTCTTTCTTTTGAAACGACTGCTCTGTCCACACTACTCAGGATGAGAATGCCATGCAGATTTGCAAGACTTGTGGTGCCTACACTACTGGAGAAGTAAATCACGAGCAGATTTAGAGGAACACCAAAGTATGTTTCATGGGGCATGAGCTGCGGCACAGCAGGGCCAGTACACTGGAGAGAGTCTTCTTAGACTAAGGAGAGAAGTGTAGGGGGAGCACTGCTTATGTGGCAGCTGCAGCCTGTGAGTGGTCCAAGTAGAGGCCTGTGGTTGGTGCAGAGGTCCAGGATAGATATAGTTGTCAGGGCTGCCATGCAATGAGGGGCAGAGCTAAAACCAGAGAATCTTCTGGTAGGCCAGTTGTGGGTTTGAGAATGTTAACAGTGGGCCCAGGCCCCTCCCATCCTGATCTTAGCTACATCAGGGTGTCCCCTTACTTCCTCTGAGAGGCAGCAGTCTGACCTGGAAGGCACTGGGGAGGCACACCACACTGATATGCAGGCTGCACCCATGCTGGAGTGGAGTAGAGATCAACTAGTACATAGCCCAGGAAGACACTGAAGCAAATTGTCCCAGTCCAGGGCGGGCGAGATAGTGCAGCAGACTAAGCGTCTGCTTAGGCAAGCACACAGACAGGGGTTGGATCCCTTGTATCACATGCAGTGCCAGCCCAGCCCCTGGGCATGCTGAGTCAGCCAATGTGACCACCACATGCCTGTAATCCTCGCTCTGGGGATGCTGACAACAAGAGGATCACTATGAGTCTGAACTGCGTAGTGAGTCCTTGTACCAAATACCTTTTAAAAAATGTCCCAGTCCATTGGCCAGCTGAGGAGTGGCAAAAGGAAGAAAAGGGGAGGGGAGCTACAGCTGCAGTCACCTTGGAATCTGACACAGGGCCTAGTCACAGGTCTCAATAACATGAGAAGGGCTGATAAGATAACTTGGCAGTCTAAGCACCTGCCTGGTAGACACAAGAATCCAGGTTCAATCCCCAGTACCACATACCAGGCCAAGCATTGTCCCACATGTCTTTAATCCCAGCACTGGGGAGGCTGAGACAAGTGGATCATTATGAGTCTGAGCTGCATAGCGACAACCTGTACCAAATAAATAACATGAGAAAAGTAATCATATATTATAAAAATAATAACTGCTAATGCTGCCTCAGTTTACTAAGAACTTGTGAATATGATCTAATTTAAATCTTAGCATAACCATGTGTTATGAAATGGTGCTATCAGTTCATTTTCACGAATAAGAAAACTAAAGGTCAGATTGAAGAAATACCTGGTACATAGACAGGTATTTAAATTTAAAGCAGCCAGTTAAATATCTCCTGACTCCTGTTCACTGCTATTTACACTTCGCAAAGGCTCTTTCTTTTCATTCCTCCATTTCTGCCAAATATGCTTGGATGCCCTTCACCCAAATCAAAAGTTTGTTCCCTAAAAGCTGAATGAAGGGTACACAATGACTCTTCCATTTTTGCAAATTTTGAGACAGATTATTTTGAAATAAAAGGTCATAATAAAATAAAAGACCCAATAAAACTAAAAATTCACTGACTTAAACTAAAATAAATAAGAGAAATTATAAAAAGGCCCCTGAGCCTTGGACCTGCTTCTAGTACCAAGCACTCCCTTGCCACCAAGCCTTCTTCCACGCATGAACCACAAGGGCTAAACTCCCTTAGTGGCTAAAATCAACAATAGGAACTTAGTTTTTTGCCACAACATGCGCGCGCACACACACACACACACACACACACACACACACACTGAGCATTGTTTTCTTTTCTTTTTTTTTTGTGGTACCAGGGATCAAACTAGGAACCTTGCATTTGTCAAGCAGGCACTTATGCTACTGAGCTATCACCCCAGCCCCTGAACACTGTGTTCTCTAAGGAGGTGTGCCTTAATCAACCAGCCATGGCAGAAGTTATTGGTCAATCTGTTGGACAAGACATCACTAGCTGAAAAGTAGAAACAAATCAAGAGATTTTTTTTCCAGTTGCTTTTAACATCTAGTAAAAATCTTTCTACCCAGTTTCTTTCCTGAGTCATGTAGTTATTTGGTTGTCTTATGGGGACTTAGCTGAATTTGATCAAAGAGTGTTCTCTTTTCATAAAGTTCAACTCAAGATCCTTTAAATCAGGCTCCCCCTGCATCAAATACAAGGTTTTGAGGTGCCCAAGGAGAATACTACCATGTAATAGAAGGAATCAAAAGCCATAACTTAAGGAACCTAAAAGCAGAACCAAGCCAAATTACCAATTATTTCCAGACTTCGAGTCCACGTTCAACTCCATTCTTTAGCCACAGTTAATGGTGCCACTCTTGCAAATGCGGGAGAGCTACCAACACCTACCTGTTTGACCTGCTGGCCTCCGCGGAAATACTGTTCAGTGGCACTGCATCACTAAAGAACCTGAGTTCTCCTCTGATAGAGGTGAATTTTATGAAGCCCAGGTGAACAAGGGAACCAAAGAAGGAAGTCTCTAAATTCCTTTTTCCTGTTTCCTAAAAATAAAAATATAACTTGCCATGTGATGTTCTAGTCAACTGATTGATAAAAAGAGAGAAGCAGACCATAAAGCCCCACTGATTAGTAAACATCTGACACATATAACATAAGAACACATAATTTTTAATTAATTTTATTAAGAAACAAATAGTAATAAGACAGTTTCAAAACAGGATAGTAGGACAGTTGCAATAATTAGTACATTGCATATTGTTGTCTTCGTAGTAGTAATTCATAGCACACAATGCAGACATGATATCCTGTCCAAACACTATTAGTACAAATCTTACTTCTCATTGAATTAAGAGAAAGTAGCTGTATATCTATCCTATTTTGTGTATACAGATACAAAATACTCCTTCATTTATATCCCCCTTTTTCATTCAGTTTTGTCAGAGATGGGTGTTCAATTGCCATTTTAATATTGTAGGTGCATGAATTCAGCAAAATAATCCAATATAGTCCAGTAGTCATAGTGGGTTATCTGTAGGACCGTGCAGACCTCAAAAGTCATCTCTGAAATTGCTGGGTTACAGAACTTGTTCCCTATTCTAGCTGTGCTTTCTACCACCCTCTTTGTTTTTCTTTCCAAAATTTTATTGAGAAACAAATATCAATAAGATAGTTTCAAGTCAAATTAGTAGGACAGTTTCAATAATTAACACATTGCATACTGTCTTCCTAGTGGTTATTTGTTTTACAAGTTGCAGACACGCTATCCTATTTACAAACACTATTAGAACAAATCCCTCTATTCATTGAATTAAGAGAATGTAGCTGTATATCTATCCTAACCACTTTGAATACACAGATACAAAATGGTCATTCATCTGTATCCCCTTTTTTGTTTAGTTCTGTCATTTAAATATTATACATGTGGGAACTCAGCAAAATATTCCAAAATAGTCCAGTAGTCCATAATAATATTGGGTCTTCTGCTTGACTGGCAATGTCAGAAGTAAGAACACATAATTATTGAAAATTTCAGCAGTTTATTTGGAGCTTGATCTGAAGAAAAGATAATAAAAAGTTGTATTGAAAAGGTAGAGAATATACAAGTCCTGGGAATTAATACACAGCCTTGGAGCACACACTTGGGTAAGGAAATAAAGCCAGCTGGTATCTGAGGGACTGAAACCACAGGGATTTGGAGGCAAGAGAGATTCCATCACTGGAAAATCAAGAAAGATTTCAGGATTGTGAGTACATGAGATTAAGCATCAAGGAAGTGCTTAAAGTGCATTTTGTATCTCTTTTTTTGTAGGCCCATAACAGAAACCTGCTTTCCATAGATTTTGATCATATAACTCACACCGGCAAGATCTATGATGACCATCGAAAATTCACCCTTCGAATTCTTTATGACCAGACTGGGCGGCCTATTCTGTGGTCTCCTGTTAGCAGATATAATGAAGTGAACATCACATATTCACCTTCCGGATTGGTTACATTCATTCAAAGAGGAACGTGGAATGAAAAAATGGAATATGACCAGAGTGGAAAAATAATTTCAAGAACGTGGGCTGATGGGAAAATTTGGAGCTATACCTACTTAGAAAAGGTAAATATGAAGAAGACCAATTTCAAGTTTCTGCATGAGCATATTGAAAGTAGCTGTAATTATCCACCTTGGTGAGGACCTACAGAAAAAAAAAATCTATATTCCAGCTGTACTATAGAAGTAAAAAACAACTAAAGTGGTGAGGTTAAAATGTGTTTTCCAGCAGAAATTTATCCCTTGTCCCACCTTCTGCCCCCAACAGCTCTATTGAACTGAAGTTAGCTTTCTCCTCAGTTGAGCATATTTGTTCATGTTCTTGAAAAGGTAAGTTTATTATCATGAAAGTTCACACTGAGGCAAAATAGCTAGAAATTTATAAAACTGTGTGTTAGTGTGTTTCAGCTCTAGGGCAAAGACTCTTACCCAACAAATAAGGAATTCTGTTGCCCTAGTCAGTGAAATTTTAATCGTGTCCATTTGAGGACTAATTTTCAAAAGTAACAAGAGTCTCAGGGAGCAGTGGCAGAGAGGCCTACTTGGTAATGGCCCTTTGTGCATGGTGAGCCTCTGGTAGCATCCCCAGTGGGAGTGTGTGGCCTCTGTGTGGTAAGAAAAGGATCTGATGCTCATGGGAGGAACCATTTGTCAAGCAGCCCCTGCACAGCAAAATGGTTTCCGGTCAGATTTGTGCACAGGAGAGTGAAAGCAGCTGACCGCTGGCTGCCGTCTACATGCCTGATCTCCTTGGACAGTGCTTCTTGTTTCCCAAGTTTCTCCATCCAGCTCAATTCCTTGGTCCTGAATTGATTGGGGGGAAAATTGGGAAATATTTATCCTTGAAGATTCAAATATAATCAGTGTAGCATAACCCATAGAAGTTCTGAAGTTCTGGTTGCTTACAGCTCATGTGGCAAATGTCACTATTTGTGTTAAGTGATGCAACCCTTTCTGATACACCCCTCAAAGTTAAATGAAAAATAGTGTGCCAGTGGCTGTACGTCATTATAAAACTAATTTAATACTTGCCAGAGTCAGTTACTGGAGAATTTACCCAGTTGAAAATGCCTAAGAGATAAAACAGAGTTCACTTGGAATACATGGTAAAAGGAGGGGGCTCCTTTGCCTTATCTACAATGTCGTTTTCTTTTGAAAAAAAAATCTATGTGATTTATAATCTATCCTCTAGACCTGAAAACTCTAACCATCAGTGAGTCTCTTATTTTGAATTTCTACAACAAGAATGACTAGAAAAATCCTATGATTAAGGCCTACACAGTGCCAAACATTAATTGCATCCAAATAGGTGATGGCATGTGTCCATAAGCTGTGTTTCTTAAGGCAGACACTGATAACCTTCATATGAAACACATCCCACTAACTGTTAGCAGAAGATTGGCAGAGTCAGTCTTCCAGAAATGAAGATGAGCTTGCTCTGGTCTCTTCACAGGTCCTCCAAGGGACTAGTGAAGTAGCCGAACACTCCTATGTGTTCCTTAGGAGCACATACAGGTTGGAACTCATAAACCCAGCCTCAGCATTACCAGGGTGGGATCAACAGAGCCTAACTGCACATAGACAAGCATATGTAGGTCGCCTAAGTCTTTCACTTTAGGCTGTCTAGACAGTAATAAAAGAGACTACTGAAAACCTATACTCCAACTCTGCATTTAGTTTTCTCTGACCCTACTGAGATTTTATTTCTCTTTTCTGAATTGGTGAACTATTTCTTTTTTAATGGAACTAAATGCTTTTGTAAAATTTTATTTTTTTAAATTTATTATTTGATACAGGGTCTCACTACACAGTTCAGACTTATAGTAATCCTCCTGTCTCAACCTCCCCAGTGCTGGGATTATACGCATGTGCCACCATGCCCATTTCTGGGGCCAATACAGCATACGGGTACTGGGGATCGAACCCAGTACCTTGTGCTTGCCAGGCAAGCATATAGACCACAAAGCTATCTCCCCAGGCCTGGTGGACTGTTTCTTCAAATTTATTTGTGAAAATAATTTTGTAAAACAAATTTCATATAAGGTTTCCTTGCTATAGAAAATTAGTGGGCAACAGTTCTTAAAAAAAAAACTCTGTGAGAGTGTCAATATCTGTAGTAGACAGAAACAGGACTGTATTTGATGTAGAATAATGCATTAAGAGAAACACCAGGGACTTACAAAGATGAGTTGACTAACCAGTGAGATAAACCAAGACATTTGGCCATTTAATTCACTTTTCTTTTTTTTTCTTTTCTTTTTTTTTTTCAGAACCAGGGATTGAACTCAGGTCCTTGCACTTTCCAGGGAAGCATTTATTCTACTGAGCCATCTCCATCTTTATTTCATGTTTGATTTGTCCTCTAGTTAAAAGGGCCGACCCCATCTAAGTAATCTTGCTAGTCAACACTCAGAAAGTACAAAGCATGTAATCATGAAATAGCTCGTTACTTTCCAAAAACTATGTATTACAAAGTTCATTTATAAATATTATTATAACGAGTGATAACTAATTCACTGAATAGATATGATGATTAAATGAAGTTATTTCATGTAAAGCACCCAACTAGAGAATTTAAGCATTAGCTAGCACTTACTGCTACTTGAAGGTACATCAAAACAGGAAAAGCCAAAAAGGAGGAAGGAAGATATGCAGAAAAAAACACAAGAAAGAAATTGAAGCATCTTTAAAATTGTGATTCAAAAAATTGTGATTCAAGGGGGCGTCAAAGAAAAGACTACTCAATTTCCTAAAATCCAAATTTCATGTGATTTTTTCAGTGATTTGATGAGGTTTGGGGACCCCGTGTATTGTACCACATATTTTAGTTTTAGCATAATTTTGCTAAAGGAACATCCTTTCACTTTGACAGGGGCAGAGCAGGGACAGAGGCCGATTCTTTCAGTATGCCTTCAAGTAAGAATTGTCACATTTTAAACTGGTTTTCTCTTTTTCACCCCAAAACACGTCTTGTGTTACCTCTGGAAGGTTGCACGTCATACTCATGTATATTGTGATAAATTAAAAACCAACAACATAATTTTCACCTAACATGCAAAAATTTTGTATAGCTTTACTTTCCTTAGAGTAAGTGGCAGTTATGTATACTACTTTTATGCACAATGGTTTGTAGCCATTAGGAGAAAAATGATTATTTGGGAAATAGCTGCAGTTGCTTAAGTGATCTCTATTTTACAGATTAATTATTGTTTCTTAAATCTTCTCTATGTGGTCATTAATTCTTTGTCTTGATTTATGACAGTTTTCTGAGTTAATTACATTTCAAAGACTTCAGAGGCTAGCATTTCATATTATATTAAATGTAAATCTTTCAGTTCTCTAAAATCATTCTTATGAACTTCACTTGTAAATGCATTTAAATATATTTTACAATCATTTAATACAATACTTCAGTCTTCTATATCTATCTGAAACTGCCTCTTTTGTGCTGAAATTTTCAAAGGCTTTCTACCCAGACAGTATGCAGTGGTCCCCTTGAGCTTCAAGGTAGCTCCACACTGCCATCTGGTGGTCACTTGGAGGCTTTTGCATTTCAAATTTCTGCTCTTGTTTCTACGCCTCCTCAAATAAGTGCACAGCCATGATTTCTTTACAAAGATCTCTTTCAGGATGTAACAATCAATTAAAAGAATAAAAGCCCCCTGCTCTATCATTTGGGTTAATAAGAAGTGGTTTTTCATCCTGCAACAAGACTGTGGATATTGGATACACTCATAAGCTTTGTTTTCGAACAAACTCATAATAATGCCCATCCAAAGTGAAAAAGTCAAATGAGAACTAAGTGGCATTCTGGCAACACAACAGTTACATTCACAAGATTTCTAATCACATCATTCGCATTCTTACTACTGGCAGGAAGCTTTAAAATAGGCCAGGGAGCTTTTAAGACAACTCAACATCCGTACCACCCAGAACAGGGTTCAGGCAGTGGTTTACTGCAGGCTGGAGAATAAGAACAAGGAGAGAATGCAATAATGATGTGCTATAAATTTTTGGCAAGACTGGGACAGTGACTGGAAGAGGCATGGCCCAGGCAGGCTAATACTAGGTAATGTGTGAGGGCCATATGGTGAGTGTCCTTGGCCCACATCACAGGTGACAGATGCCATTTGTTCATGGCAAATTGACAAAGGAGAGTGGAAAGAAACTAGGAAATCCTTCAACATAGAGATAATGCAAAAGTGAAACACCGTTTCCTATACAAAGCTCCTTTGCTTCACACCCCGCCACCTGCTGCCCTGTTCATAGGAATAGTTCCTGCTAGTTTGATCAGTTCTGCCTTGATCAAGGGAAGCAATTCTCCTTTTGTGGCCCCAAATCAAGGCTGGATTTCCAGGTCTCCTGCCTTTTGTGCAGAAGGGTTTGCAGAGGTTCAGTGGGAGAGCTGTAGGCTGAGGCAAGATGCCAGTTGCCCACAGATAACAAGCAGCCAAGATTTCTCCACATACCTGTGGATCCCCAAGAATAGTATTGGTGCAAAAGAAAGGAGTGGACAAGCAAATAACCACTGACTTTGATTTCATGGCACTGTCATGCAACTCAAAAGCGGGTAGTTTTCAAAAGAGTAGAAAAGAATATGCATTTCAAAAATCACACTGGATGTTAGAATATAATTTCCTATTTAGAGGGTTGGGGAGATGGCTCAGTAGAATAACCACTTGCCTGGCAAGCACAAGGTCCTGAGTTCAATCCCCAGTACTTGCCCCCCAAAAAAGTGTTTTTAATTTGGGGTCGGGGAGATAGCTCAGTAGAATAATCATTTGCCTGGCAAGCACAAAGTCCTGAGTTCAATCTCCAGTACTTCCAAGAAAAAAAAATGGGTTATTAATTTGGGGTCGGGGAGATAGCTCAGTAGAATAAACATTTGCCTGGCAAGTGCAAGGGCCTGAGTTCAATTCCCAGATCCACTAAAAAAAAATTTAAAAATTTTTAAAAAATTTCCTATTTATAATATTTAAATGTATATTATATGTGTCTATGTGATTCACATCCATAAATAGTTATGTAATTTGCATTTAGGAAAGGAAAAACCACCTATTGCTTGCACAACACAAAGTCCAAAATTAAAGCACAACTAAATCCTTTTGCCTTATAAAGTAATTCTCAAGCAGCTGGGGTAATGTTTCTTCAGGGAGTTACATCAGAATGTCCAGGGATGAAAATTTTTATTTTTATTAAAACATGAAACATGAATCCTAATGAATTAGAGTGTTTTATGAAACAATGCTCCTTTTAGTGTGTGTTTGAAGTTAAAAGCAGCAAATATTTACAAATCACTTATTATATGGAAGACATTGTAACTCAACCAGTGTTCCAAAAACATGGATCACTCTGCAGGAAAGGGGTTGCATAACAAGAGTACTCCTCACTTGAAATGTCATGCTGGGGCCGGGGAGATGGCTCAGTAGAATAAGTACTTCCCTGGCAAACGCAAGGGCCTAAGTTCAATCCCCAGTTCCGCCAAAAATAAATAGATAAATAAAAATGTCTGCTGTCCCAATAAATCAGAGTTTTTCCAAACAAATAATCAGGAATTGAAGCATGACTAGTCAAATATGAGTTGTAAAACAGCAGTAATAATGTTTAATATTCAGCTTTTCGGGAAGACATCTATGTGAAATCAGTACATATGGGTGCCTCTACACTCATAGGTGACCCACACTGCCTTCCCTTCATCTCCTTCCAATCCATCTCCACACTAAGCAGCAATGACCTTTCTAAAACATGGCTCAGTGGAATAAGTGCTTCCCTGGCAAGCGCAAGGGCCTGAGTTAAAAAAAAAAACGACTGGGGAGATGGCTCAGTAGAGTAAGTTCCTCCCTGGCAAGCACAAGGGCCTAAATTCAATCCCCAGTACCGCAAAAGAAAAGTTAAAATTTTAAAAAATAAAATAAAATAAAACACAGACTCGACTCTTCCAGCTCTGCAAGTGTCCTCTCCCCCATCTTGCTTACAACTTTTCAGTGGCTCCCTGTTGTCCACATTGCTTAAGTCCAAACTCGTTAGCACTTCTTAAAAACACAGCATGATCTTGACCCAGCCTACCCAACTGCACTCATGCCTTGCCTTTCCCCACCCCCCCAGCACATACAAAATTTGTTTTACAAAAATCCCATGCTCTCCTTCATGCTAAGACCCTCCCATTCTTGGGCCCACCAGGAGTACTCTCTACTTATCCCCAGCTTCCTCTTTGCTTTCACCCTAGTCATCCTTTATGTGGCAACTTGGGTGTCATTTTTCTTCAGGAAGGCTTCTCCACTTCTTAAGTTTCCATTAACTGTCCTTTTTCCATTTCCCACAGCACTCTAGATTTCCCCAATCATGATATATTTCACACCATATTGTAACTGCTTTACTCTTGTCTTCCTTCTCTATTAAACTGTAAGTTCCACGGGAATAGACACCAGTATTGTGTACTACTGTGCTATTGTGCACTACCGTGTCCACTAGGGCAGTGGAGCTTTCAGTGCTACAAACAGCCTGTTGTGTCACATGTGCCAGAGGTTCACCATCACTTTTCTAGAGTCCAGTACATAACAAGTGCTCAATACATTTCTATTGAATGCATGAATGTATTTACTTTAATCTCCTCAACCCCAGTGGTATATATTGTACCATTCTGTCTTTGTTCCCTTTCAGTCTGTGATGCTTCTCTTACACAGCCAGCGGCGCTACATCTTTGAGTATGACCAATCAGATTGTCTGCTCTCAATCACCATGCCCAGCATGGTTCGTCACAGCTTACAAACCATGCTTTCGGTGGGATACTACAGAAACATCTACACCCCACCAGACAGCAGCACATCTTTCATCCAAGACTACGGTCGAGATGGCCGACTGCTACAGACTCTGCATCTGGGGACAGGGCGCAGAGTTCTGTACAAGTACACCAAGCAAGCAAGGCTCTCAGAGATTCTCTATGATACTACCCAGGTCACATTAACATATGAAGAATCCTCTGGGGTGATTAAGACTGTACACCTCATGCACAACGGATTCATCTGCACGATCAGATACAGGCAAACAGGTTTGTTATGAAGGGGTTGTGACATGTACAATATAAATATTTCCTTATAAATTTTTGGTTGACTTTTGAAAACAGAAGTATCAAAAAAAGAAAATAGAAGCATCAACCTATGCACATCTAGTTCAATAGACTTTTAAGTTATCAAATTTGCTTCCACTGAAATTATCAAATTATCTTCACTGAAAATTTAATATATGCTATGGTGTGCCTGAAAGAGGATTCCTTTGAAAACTACAGTACATTTCTCTCTTTCAGCTTTCAAGAAAGTTGAGCTCTAAGTGCCCAGTCCAGCCATATACACCTTCCCACATACAACCAAATCTTCTCAAAGATGCAGCTACAAGATACGAGTCTCAGTGAAATGAGCTAAAATGCTGTACACTACAGTTGATGATAAAAGTTAGAACTTTCAAGTACATTTTATACTTTGGATTTATAGCATGCCCAAATTCAGTTATATTACTGCTGCTTTATGAAAACGTGAACTTCTGCTTTTGTAGCAAAAGTTAAATGAAAGCATTTTTGTCTATGACTACTGTAGTTTCTCAAATTTAATCATTCCATAATTATACTATGTAATATTGTTCATATTTGGTAACTACTTCTATGAGATGCCCAGGCATCAGAAATCAGAATTCAAGTCATAATATTTTATATTGAATGTTAAAACATCAATAGTAAATAACACTAGGTTTTATGAATTTTTCACATTTATCACCTGATTTTTTTCTGTTTTTTATGCTACCTCCTACAGGACCGCTTATTGGACGCCAGATTTTCAGATTCAGTGAAGAAGGTCTTGTGAATGCACGGTTTGACTACAGCTACAACAACTTCCGTGTCACCAGCATGCAAGCTGTGATCAATGAGACCCCTTTGCCCATAGACCTGTACCGATATGTTGATGTCTCTGGTAGAATAGAGCAATTTGGAAAGTTCAGTGTAATTAATTATGACTTAAATCAGGTGATAACTACTACAGTAATGAAGCACACAAAGATCTTCAATGCCAATGGACAAGTCATTGAAGTCCAGTACGAAATCCTAAAAGCAATTGCCTACTGGATGACTATCCAATATGATAATATGGGTCGAATGGTAATATGTGATATAAGGGTAGGTGTAGATGCCAATATTACAAGGTACTTCTATGAGTATGATGCTGATGGGCAACTTCAAACTGTTTCTGTAAATGACAAAACTCAGTGGCGTTACAGTTATGATTTGAATGGAAACATCAATCTTTTGAGCCATGGGAATAGTGCCCGTCTCACTCCTCTCCGATATGACCTCCGAGACCGCATCACCAGACTAGGAGAAATTCAGTACAAAATGGATGAAGATGGCTTTCTGAGGCAGAGGGGAAATGACATATTTGAATATAATTCTAATGGCTTGCTGCAGAGGGCCTACAATAGGGTTTCTGGCTGGAGTGTGCAGTACTACTATGATGGGCTTGGGCGACGTGTTGCCAGTAAATCCAGCCTAGGGCAGCACCTCCAGTTCTTTTATGCAGACCTTGCCAACCCCATAAGAGTTACTCATCTGTATAACCACACCAGCTCGGAAATTACATCTCTGTATTATGATCTCCAAGGTCATCTGATTGCTATGGAGTTGAGCAGTGGTGAAGAATACTATGTGGCCTGTGATAATACAGGCACCCCACTAGCTGTGTTCAGCAGTCGAGGTCAGGTCATGAAAGAAATATTGTACACACCTTATGGCGATATCTATCATGACACTTACCCAGACTTCCAAGTCATCATTGGTTTTCATGGAGGACTCTACGATTTCCTTACTAAATTAGTGCACCTGGGGCAAAGGGATTATGATGTTGTTGCCGGGCGATGGACAACACCCAATCATCACATATGGAAACAGCTGAACCTCCTTCCCAAACCATTCAACCTCTACTCCTTTGAAAATAACTATCCAGTTGGCAAAGTTCAAGATGTTGCTAAATATACCACAGGTATTTAAATGATATAAAACTTAACGCTAAACTTAAGATAACTTAGTGCTGTTTGTTTTATCAGATAATCTCAATGCCTTTGTAAATGTTTCCTCTTCCTGCCACTCAGCCCACATGTTATTGTGCATTCACTCTCTTCCTTAGTTTTCTAGAGTGAACAAAAAGTACAACTCAACATCAAACATGATGCTTTTGCCTGCTGGTACATTTTTCTTTCCCTCCAAGTTTTTTCTGTGTTTCACTCTTAAAAACTCAAATAAGTTAATTCTTCCTTCCTTCTTTCCTTTCTTTCTTTTATTTTTAAAGAGGAAAAGCAAAAACAAATAACAATAACAAAGACAAAAACAAAACAACTTAAAATAAAATGGTATGGTACTACAAAACAAGAATAGAAAATTAACAATGGTTGTTAGACTACACATTTATATCATCAAATTTGTTGCTCAGATTACCAGATATAGGCATGCAAGACTGATCAAACAATTAAACATTAACTTTCCTTTCAATAAGACATTAGAAATAATACACACATAAAAAAACAAGGAGAAATCTGCAATCTGAGCATTGAAGACAGAAAGTTATTTCTTAAAAGAAAAATTGAAGATTATATTGAATGCAAAAACTCTAGTATCACAGTCCATGTGGTCTTGGAACCATTATCACATTAAGAGTTTCAGTACAGTGGGCTGGGGAGATGGCTCAGTGGAATAAGCGCTTTCCTGGCAAGAACAAGGGCCTCAGTTCAATCCCCGATTCAGCAAAAAACAAAAACAAAACAAGAGTTTCAGTGCAGTAATCTGAGCCTTTGTCTGGGATTATCCACAAATGGAAAGTTTTCCCTGTAAAGGGGACATAATATGATTCAGAGGGAAGTGTATAAGGCAAATTGTATCCCTACCTCCCACTGCCTAAACTGATTGAACATAGGAAGGGCATCTTTCAAAATCTTCAACAAAGGTTGTAAACTATGGACTTTTAAAATGTTTTCCCTTTTCAATGTTGTATCCTACAGACATTGGAAGTTGGTTGGAGCTATTTGGTTTCCAGTTACACAATGTACTACCTGGATTTCCAAAGCCAGAATTAGAAAATTTAGAACTAACTTATGAGCTTCTACAGATTCAGACAAAAACTCAAGAGTGGGATCCTGGAAAGGTCAGTAAAAGTTTACTATTTTCACTTAGCTGGGGGAAAAAACAGAAAAAAAGGAAAAGAATAGTTATTTGGGGCCCTTAAAATAGGAAAAACTAATAGGTTGCTTGATAACTACTTCAGGATATAAACAATGGAAAATACAAACTGAATTTTTAAATTTCTGAAATGGGCTACCTAGGGTGATTATGGATTCTCTATAGAGAAAACTGCTCAGTAAAAGACCTAACTATAGGCTGGGGATATAGCTCAGTGGCATAAAGTGCCTGCCTGGCAAGTGCAAGGCCCCAAATTCGATCCATGGTACTGCAAAAAAAAGAAGAAGAAGATTAAAAAAGAAAGAAAAGAAAAGAAATTAGAAAAAGACCAAAAATATCAATCTTTAGCTGTCAAATAATTTAGATTGGTGCCTGAAAATATTTTGCTAAAGAGTAAATACACATGCACAATAAACAAATATAATGCATTTGAGATTTAGCAGATTATTTTTTCGAGAATCTGAGGTAAAAATAAAAACTAAAAGGAACAGGAATATATGTGTTTGCTAAAAATGGTTTTAGCAACAAAGTAAAACTAAAATTTTGTTAGGAAGACTTGAAACGTATTTTTTAATTTTCTTTAATTTTTAATTTTTTTTGTATTTTAGGGAAGCATCTACAGGGTGTTCAGGGTCTCACTACTAGATCAGACTCATAGCAATCCACTTGTTTATAGCCTCCCAAGAGCTGGGATTACAGGCATGCACTACCACACCCAGTCTCAATTGCCATCTCAGTGTGCTCCAGGGGTGGGGCCAGCATGGCAGGCCCAGGGATCGAACCCCCTGCCCCTGGGCCTGCTTGCAGGCACTTTAATCCACTGAGCTATTTGGCCAGCCCTCAAGAGTTGAAATTTAAATTTAATATTTAAAAGAGAAACGACATTCTTAAAAGGCACTGTAAAATAAAATAAATAAATAAATAAATAAATGAAAATAAAAACATTTGGACCAGCAAGATAGATCAGCAGCATAAGCACCTACCTGGCAAGCATAAGGTCCCAAGTTCAATCCCTGGTACCACAAAAAAAGGAAAGAAAAAGAAAGAAAATTCACATGTAGTCCATGTAAATACATATAATATGTGAATGTTTTTGTAATTAAAAATTCTTTTAAAAGTCTAACTGAATGTTTAAAATTACTGAAGCTTCATAGTGTATACTATGGGATTCATTAGTCTTTTTCTTTGCATATTTGAATATTGCTTAATTAATTTTTTTAAAAAGCAAATAAAAAGATTAGTCAATGTCTTTTTTGCCATAGTTATTTATAAGGTCATAAGCTGTTGAAAGTAGGAACAGTGCCTTATGCATTTCTTTAGGCATGGCTGTGCTTGTTTGACTACGTGCAGTAATCAGATCTATTCTGGGTCCATTCTGGTAGTCAAGTTTGTTAAAATAAGATATCCATATTGTGGAGAAGCTGGACCCACAAAAATGATCTTCCAGCTCTCAAATCCCATGATATCATTTCAACACAGCTTCTTAACATTCAATTCAAGATAAAAGAGTGCTGGGTATTTAGTCACCTGTTAGTCTTTTCCCACTCTGCTGAAGAGGTTCCAGGTTTGGCTTGTTTTTTAATGACTCATCAACAAATTAGAGAGAAGGAAGCCACTTGACCAGCCTTTGTTGTCAATAATCACTAAGCCTGCTTCAGGTGCCCAAGCCTGTGCTGCACTTGCGCTGTGCCCTCTTCTCTCCTAGGTGATCCTGGGGATTCAGTGTGAGCTGCAGAAACAGCTCAGGAATTTCATTTCCTTGGACCAACTCCCCATGACGCCCCGATACAATGAGGGGCGGTGCGTTGAAGGAGGAAAGCAACTAAGGTTTGCTGCTGTCCCTTCTGTCTTTGGAAAAGGTATTAAATTTGCCATCAAGGATGGCATAGTCACAGCTGATATTATAGGCGTAGCCAATGAAGATAGCAGGAGGCTCGCTGCCATTCTCAATAATGCTCATTATCTGGAAAACTTACATTTCACCATAGAGGGGAGGGACACTCACTATTTCATTAAGCTTGGTTCTCTGGAGGAAGATCTGGTGCTCATTGGTAACACTGGGGGGAGGCGGATTCTGGAGAATGGCGTCAACGTCACTGTGTCCCAGATGACGTCGGTGTTGAATGGGAGGACTAGACGGTTTGCCGATATTCAGCTCCAGCACGGGGCCCTGTGCTTCAACATCCGGTATGGGACAACTGTGGAGGAAGAAAAGAATCACGTGTTGGAGATTGCCAGACAGCGCGCTGTGGCCCAGGCCTGGACTAAGGAACAAAGACGGTTGCAAGAAGGGGAAGAGGGGATTCGGGCATGGACGGAGGGGGAAAAGCAGCAGCTTTTGAGCACTGGGAGGGTGCAAGGTTATGATGGGTATTTTGTTTTGTCTGTTGAGCAGTATTTAGAACTTTCTGACAGTGCCAACAATATTCACTTTATGAGACAGAGCGAAATAGGCAGGAGGTAACAAAAAAAATCTCTGCCTTTGCGTCACCAAAGACTGCCTGTTTTTAAAACATAAAATGGTTTATTGTATTGGTTTTCTAGATCAGAATTCTGTATATGTAAATATGGAGGAAAAACATATCCAACTGCCTTTCAATGTGACAAAAGATGGTATTTTAATATTGTTTATTTAAACTCTTTAAGAAATAAGAGATTTTTAGTTCTTGTGTGGCAGTATTCAAAATAACACAAGCAGAACTATAATCTGTGAAAAAAAACACTTTCAGAAAGCACCACTTTAAATTTGCCAAGCCACGCATACGCTCAACTATATACAAAGAACCCAAGGTGCCCTATCTCTATTTTGACAGCAAGTTTTGTATTTAGGTGTTGGCAGAACTTGCAGACTATTTGGAAAGGTGGTGCAATAGTATCTAAACTTTGCATCTCAAAAACTGCCATTCCTTTTACATTTTCTGGATCTACTATAGAAAATTTCAAATGAAGTGTAAAATATCCTCAGCCACCATCTCCTAGAATCTGGAACCATTTTTCCTCCCATCTTGATTATTCCTCCTTGCTTGTTCAAGTAAATGCCATGTTGTTGTGCAGTGTTTTGGTGTGTAGTGGCTGGATTCTGGCTACCATACCTCTCCATGGTGTGGTAAGCAGACTAAGGAGTCACTGTTTGCCATGTGTATGTGATACCAAAGCAGCTGGCCAGTGTGATTTCTCCCATGTAACCTGTTTTAACTCAGTTTTTAGCCAATCGTCAAGCTGCATCGGTGTCATGTAAACATAGCTTTTATTAACCTCGGTAGGAGTTTCTCAGTTCTATATAGGGTGTGTTTTGGTCATAGTTTCACATTAGTGCTTCAGTATTCATACACTAATCCAATGGTTTTGTGCACATGAAAGGTAATTTACTAAAAAGTATGATTCTGACACAAAAGAAGCTTTAGCAGGCCGACATGCCTGGGATGTCAATAAATACATTAACGACTCCTGCAGAAATTCATAAAAGCCAAAACTTTTTTTAAAAAAGCCTAGAAGGAAACAAAAGAAAAATATAGGACCAAAGGAAAAACCAAAGGAGACATCACAGTAGTTGCTACCACATTGTTTTAACCCACCTAGATTTATCTTTCAAATGTACAATTCTATATTAAACCTCTCCCACCTGTATTCAGACAATTGAACTAAAGGAACCCTTTCCAACCTAAAGCATGTCAATTAATTAAAAAGAGGTATACTACTTTTTACAAACAGAACTTATATAGTTCTGCCTTTACTTCTTTATTTTCATTTAATCATTTCTTCACCCATTTAATTGTATTAAAATAACTTTTTCAAAGCAAATTATTTGTTCTGCGATCACTTCCTGGTGGAAGGAAGATCAGGAGTACTGTTAATACGAGCTGCAGTTCTCATTCTCCACAAATCCTGTGGTAAAAGAAGCTCCTGGTTGAGCTGGGAGATTAGTGCCCCATGACCAAGGGAAAGTTTGTAAGATGCTGTGTAATTCTAAGTTACTGCAAATGAAATTACATGACAGTACAGTGTGGCCTGGAGATAATTTCCCGGAGCCAGCTCCTGCACTTCCATCACTGAGTCGAAACACTTATGTCTGTGGGAGAACTGATGGGAGAATGTTCATTTGGATTTTTTCCAGCTACTGCCTAAAAACAGTTTGGGGTCACTGCCTTACTTTATAATGACAGTTTCACTGAAAATATGTGAAGTCAGGGTCCCAGCTCATATTAAATTTTCTAAGGAGTCTGCCTCTTACTATACAAAGAAAGGAGAGGAAAGGGAAGGACCCCAGTAGATAATAAGGGAGGGTGTATTGAAGCATTTCATTTTCAAAATGTTCAGGTTAGGATTGCCACATTCTTACACGTGTGTCCCGAGACAGAAAGATACAGAAAATTCATGATGAATTTATCTCTTGGTATTGCAAGTTTACCAGCACAAGATACTGCTAATCCAGGCTAAAATTTATTTTGGGTTTTTTTCTGAATTAGGCTTGTCTTATAAGGTATAGTATTCAGGTTGGAACTCTAAAATTACTGACAAACCTGTTGAAAATTTGAATACCTCCACACCAACCTAAAAGTAGACCTTAAGTTCCTAGAACCTCTGATGTTCTTTTAAATTAATGGAACAACAATTTGTAGAGTGCATTCATAAATGTGATGATGTATTTTATCACTGATCCAAGATGTCAATATTAGAGTCTATTTTGCTTATATTTTAAGTGATTATACTTTTTGCAATTTACTGATGATGTATCATTTTCAAACTGCTTTAAATATCATTAGAAACAAATATTTGAAGCTTTTACTTAATAGTAATTACCTTGAACTGTGCATTTCTAGTTTGTAATACATATTTAGTTAGTTTGTGCCTTTAGTTTCTTAAATTATATTTGTATTATATTCAGGAAATGCACTTTTTATCACTTATAGCTGTGGTTTTAATACTGCCTTGAACTACTACTGCTGTTCTCTTTACAACTCCTAAAGTTTTTGAGAGAAAAGAAAAAAACAACTAAAAGGCTAGCACTAATGAGTAGTAAATCTAAGAGAATTGTTTTGGAATTTCTTAATAGGAGCATGGAGATATTCAGTAATGCCACTTCCTAGTCAGCTGGATAGAAAGAATGCCTTCATTGACTTGTACTTCTGAAGTTTGAATTAACAAAAAAATCCCCAATATATTTGTAATTCCTGATGAAAGTAAAAGCATTTTCTAGAGGAATGTATGACTTTCTCACACCCAGAAGACGAGTGGCTGACACTGTACAGCTACACACCATTCGAGTAAATGAAGTGAGCACACAGTGGTTGGACTCTCCTATGCAGAGCATTCTGAGGTTGAGGCAGGGAATACTCCATGGTTGGTTTTGTTTTCTCAGTTAGGCCCACTTAATTTGGGTTTGGGTTTTGTTTTATTTTCACTCTTGCACTGTAGTCTAGGGATCCAAATGAGCTGAAAAGTTCAAAGTTTAAGAGATATTTACATGTTTCTTTTTAGTCATTCTAATCATTGTTGATTAGCAGCATGACTCCTGAAGGAAAATGGAATAGAGCTCAATTCATACTAATTTTAAACAAAACATCATAGAAATGTTTTATTTTTAACCCAACAAAATAATGTATAAGATAAGAGTGTCATGTCATTTATTGTCAATTTATCTAGAATATCTATAATATGTAGACTACATATACATAATTTACGCAACATAGCCAAATGTATGAAAATTTGACAATGTATAATTTGGAATTCATGTCCTACTTACATAGAGAAGTATCAAATTAAGTTATAACTTTCATAAGATTTTTCAGCACTGCTGACACAGTTTGAGGCACTCTACCATGTTATTTCTATTCTTTGCCTTTCTTTCATTTTTCACACTAAGTTTTTACCAGACCAGGCCACACTGTAATATCTCTTGAGAGAGTCAGGGCAAAGTCTTTGCATTTATGAAGATGCATTTGTGTTAAGGCAATTTCATGGAGTTATGTGGCAATGGAAGCAAAAATATAGTAATCAACTATTAAAAGAAAATTGTGGTGAGACTGGAGTATTATTATAGCTTGTGGGATAACATGAAGCTACAGACTGGATGCAGCATTCTTGTTTTCTTGAAGGTATTCACATACACTTTACTGACCTGACTAGTACTTCAGATGTCAGACTGCTCTTCCACAGCCTTCTGTAAAGTTCTTTACTGTGCAAAGAAAACAAAAACAAAAAGAAAAGCAAAACCAAAAAAAAAGAAAAAGAAAAAAAAGAACAAAAAAAAAGCAAAATGATTTAAAAAAAGAAAACAACAAAAAAAAGAATTCAACTGCAAAGTAGTGACTATTATTTCAGTGTGTCCTTCATATGAAAGCTATTAAGGACCAAATATACTGCTGTGTGTATGAAGAAATTACTTGCTGAACAGTAACTGAAAATACTTAGCATTAACTTGCTGTGGATTTTGTCTTGGCAGTTGTCACCTTACATTATTTGTCAAAGGAAATGTGTTTGGCACTTAAAAATCTTTCCTTAGATTTAGTGGTGGACTTTAACCTCTTAAGTAAATGTTAGTATATCAGATTGTGTCCTTGAAAAATATTTTACTTGTATGAATCATGACAATGTCTAAATCTTTACTATTCTTCTGGCAAAAGCATCAGTGAGAGAGAAGGAGAGAAAGAGAAGTATAGCCTTTTCATCCGAAAAAAATACTCTATTTAGCTGCTTACTTTCTCTTGAAAAGTGAAGATGTTTACAGTGTATGCCAAGATTTTCAGTTTCTATATAACAACAGTTAGAGGTTCTAATCATACTGAAAATTATGTTATAATGGCCTGAGCCATGTTGCTAGGAAACAATAGGTTCCAATTTTGTATTCCTGCTCTCACTCCTATGCTGAAAAGTGACTGGATACTGTACAGGTACATGTTCTGTGGCTGCAGTTAAATGGTCTTTTGCATTTTGCTCTGGCTTTCAGGCCAGAAGCATGCATTTTTCTACAAGAGCATCACAACACCATGCTGTAAATATTTAAAGTTCAACATTATGTGTCGATCTTTGAAAGAAAAGTACTTTGAATATTTCATTTTTAAAAAATAAAGTTGCAAATGAGCACCGTGTCCCATTTTTTTATTCATGCGCCAAACTGCATTCTCAAATCAGTCTGCTTACCTGCAATAGGAAAAGTGGCTCCCTGACAGGAAACAATAAAAACCAGGTCATCTTGAAAATATAGGTGCAGAATTCAAAAAGGCACTCATTCTAGTTGGACATCTCTTCATTTTCATTCATACAAATAAAATCTTTCATACAAATGAGCACTTAATAAACAAAGAGTAACTGCTACCAGTATAAATGCCTCTAGGCTAAGACATTTTCTAAAAGGTTTCATTCTCTCCTTTTTGTGACTCTTTCAGAAATAGAAAATTAAAATTTGTAGGTCCAGCCAAATAGCTCAGTGGATTACAGTTAGGCAGACACAGGGGCGTGGAGTTCAACTGCGTGCCAGCTCCCCCTCAAGGAACGCTGAGACGGCAACTGAGACTGGGTGTGGTGGCAGATGCCTATAATCCCAGCTCTTGGGAGGCTGTAAACAGGAGGATAACTACAAGTCCAATCTATGCAGTGAAACCCTGTATACCCCTGTACACTCTGTCCTAAATACAAAAAATTATTTAATTTGGAAAAAAAAAGGGGGTAAGAGAAAACTAGGAGACAAGAATGTTCAAATCATTGGCAATGATAATAATAAATATGGGGTGGGAGGAGCATGAAAATGTTTTAGAAAAAAAAAATTTGAGGCCTACACCACAGGCCTTTTGCCTCTTGTTTTCCACAGTGGTACACTTTAAAGTGACACTGAAAAAGCTGGCCAAAAGATCTTCAAAAACTCAACTTCATACTACTGAGGTGCATATAGTCCAAACAGTCCCCTATGAAACTTGGTTTTATAGTATTGCAAAATGCCTTGCTGTACTTTATTCACTGATACACACATACAGATATGATTCATTATGCAGAAGGTAACCTTGATTGTCACAGCATTGCCCATCAGCAAAAGGGGAGGGAAATATTTGTATCACTTGTGCACTTTTACCAAATATATATCCCACCCTTCTCTCCAATCATCAAAAAAAAGCAGGAGCTCCTACATTCGTACATTTATTAAAGACCTTTCTCCGTATTCTTTCCTTATTTGCCCTCACTTTCAGAAATTTAAATATCACCGCAAACATGTACTACCTTAAAGTTATTCAGTACCTCAATAATCCTATGGTGTACAACTTAATTAATTCTATTTGGCAAGTGTAATAATAATACCAGGCTGACTTACATAAGGTTACAGGAGTAATCAGTGACAGAGATGAAAAGCAACTTCAGATCTCATGCATTCTGGATTTAATTCTTTCTATCCATTGCTGAGTGTGGTATCATTTCTCATCATCTTGTATGAGAACAATTTCATTCTCAAGAGATGGTGTAATAT
>NW_004524827.1:1293044-1304467 GCF_000260255.1 Octodon degus | reverse complement strand
CACCACATGCCAGCCAGCCCCGCCCCCTGGTGGGCTGAGCTGGCCACACACACACACACACACACACACACACACGAATAAATAATTTTTTTTTTAATTCTTTAAAAAAATAAAATAATGGTGCCTCATTTACTGCAAGGGCAAACATAGATGACAAAATTGAATTCATAGCATACTAACAGGAAAACCAAGCATCCTATAACCTTGAAATGCTTTAAGGTAAATCTAGGTTTATTATAGGTTCTTGATTACAATCTCAATAGAGTAAATCAAATAAAGCATAAGCTGATGTAGAAACATTCTTAACAGATTTTTGAAAATTTCTAACTTCCTATCCATTCCACCCCAGAAGAATATCTTAAACCCAGCCTTCATTCCAAAGAACATAATCAGAGGTATTCTCTGTAGACTTATTCTGCCTATGCTGTACTTCAAGGCTCCCTGCCTATAACAGTCAGACAATTACCTAACCTTGTCTGCTTACTGACCTTATCTCTTAAGAACAAATTTCATAGGAAATGAACAAGCATTTGATAAGCTGACATGTTCCTTGTAAGCTTGCTATCACATTTTTTTCCCGAAGCAAGGTGTATGCTTGGAAATATATGTGCATTTTTCTACCTTGACTCAGCATTATCTTAGATATGGCCAGGATATGTATTTTCTGTACAGATGCAATGTATTACAGACTGGGAAATAACAAGGATATTCATATTTGGAATGAAAAAGTAAAACAAAAAGCTTGACAAATAAAAGATCAACCAAAGAAGATGGGATAGGGTCATCAATTGGAATGTTTGACAATAATAAATTAAGAAAAGCATTTACATTTTCCAAGGAATCAGTCTAATAAAACAAGATATTCTTCATCAATGCTTTATTAATAACATCTGTCTCTGAATATTGTTAAAGTAATATTTTAAGACAAATTACGTAAATAAAGCTTTCAAATACTTTGTTTCAATATGAAAGACCACTAATGATTCCAGGAAGCTTTTTCAGAAAACTCATAAAAGAATATATAAATGTCATTTGTATATTCAAAAACAAATTAAAATTGGTTACATGTACTAAAATTTAAGCACAACTTACAAATAATTAAAATTTATTGAAATATATGCATTTTAGGGTTCTTTATAGTTACAAACAGCATATTATTATACTCTGTGATTAATTTCTTTTTAATTTAATTTGTGATACATTTAGATATACACAAAGATCACATTCATCATAGGGCACTTGTGTCTGTACATAATATATCTTGATTCTTCTTTTTTCCCATTCCTCACTCCTCCCTTCAATCCCTCTTCCCCTCCTTATTTACCAAAGCTTTGATTTCATTATTTCCCCCTCTTCTCTTTTTCTTTTCCCTTCATTCCGTTCCCCTTTCCCCCTTCTTACTTCCCCTTCCCATTTGAACATTTTCTTCGTGTTTCACAATATCTATTATGCATGTTGGTCCTTATTTACAGTTTTTGTTTCTCATGCCAGAGAAACAGTGTGGAATGGGCCTCTGAATTCCTTTACAAATTGAAATGATACTATTCCTTCAAGAAATGATGAACTGCCCACAATATATTACAATGGCCATACTCCACTATGGTAAATGTTTAGAAATCAGAACTTGCAACATATAAAGTGTAGCAGTCTCTCAGCAGTTTTCTAGATATTAACCAAGTTGCCAGCACTCATGTACAACCCAAAATTCCAATGTCATCCATTTACAATGAAACAGACTTTTCCTATGGACTAGAGTATTTGTGTTGATTCATCTTTCATCTAAACCAGATCTGCCTACACATAAAGAACCTCATTTATGTACTTATCAACTTTTATTATTATTGTGCGCTTGCCTTTTAAATTTCCTTTTATTATCTTTTACTATTACAATTTTCTTGCCTAATAAGACAGTGAGCTATTTAATGGCAGGACCCAGATATTTTTATTTCTCTACCCTCTAGTACCCTATCATGATTGTTGGACAGATGAATTATTTGACTCTTGAAGCAACTTGGCATATAATCAATCAGAGAAGTCATAAATATATAACTGTGAGAAGAAAATACTGTGTAAAATTTTGACTCATAGTTAGCTTTCAGTCACTCAGAATTGTTAATAATTAATGTAACTATAAGCTTTCAAGTAGACTTGTAAGGTTGCCTGATAGGAAGACTACTTACACATCAGTTAACCAAGAGCTCTAGTTGCTGAAAATTCCCTTACAAATGAGGTTTCTACATAGAATGGAAAAAAATTGAGACTGAGATAAATGGAAAGAAGAAAAATCCACATCATCAGATTTCTATATATAATTTCTTTTCCTATAGCATCAAATACAATAATCATTTAGAGCCTATCTTAAATTATAAGATTTTTAAACTCCACATTGCTCTGTGTATTTTACTGTGTAACTTGAGAATATTAGACCAGAAAGTTACTTTCAAATTTAAACAAATCCTTCACTGTTTATTGAGTACGTGTCAGCAGACAGCTTTATAAATCCCCAAAGAACCTATGACACAATAGGTAAAGGAGAACTACACATGACAAAGACAAGGGACTCCAACCACATACTCAATATACACTCAGGAAATCAGTAACTACCAGAGAATATATCATTAAAATTGGTGCTTTGTCAAAAGCTTGGGATTATTTTTATTTATGTTTGGCAAGAATTGACATCAATATTTTATAAAATAGTCATTACACCTTAAATTATTTCCCATTTGAAAATACAGTAACTGAAAATAACCTACAGAATTATTTTTCCCAATTTTCATTTCAAAGCTGCTCATTATGAAAATGTCCATTTCAGCTTTAATATGAGGCAAATGTTTTCATTGCAGAACTACAGTGGTGATACAAATGCATTTATAGCTCACTGAACTGTATTATCTACATTACACAAGACAGCATATATTTAAATTATTGAAAATACAGTACAAGGTGTTTTCTTTTTCATCATGGTGCTTTCAGGAAAACATCAGAATCTCTTCTCCCTAAAAAGAAAAAAAACAAGGACAAAAATCAAGAAAACATAAATTTACACAGCATTAAAATTATATATTATCTCAAACTTGTAAAATTTTTCAATGGCACAAAATCCAAAATAATATGGCAGAATGATATACCTTGAACAATTATTATTTAAAACTGAGTGATAAAGATGGGGATGCTGAGAAGAAAAGAACAATTAGCCAATTTATGAATTATAGTACTATTCATATTTCTAGTCTACAGGCTGACTATTCATTAAGTCAACTCACTACTTGAATCTAATTGTCAGTTTAGGTCCAAGCCTGGGTCCCTATCAAAAACATATATAAAAATGCATTTCATATCATAAATATTTATTGTTTCAATCAAAGAATATCTTCTCACTCTAAACAACTTTCCATAGAGGAGCAGTCACACGTCAAATAACTACAAACACTGGTTTCTTTTCACTGTTCAGAATGACACATTCACTATAATAGCTTTGTTCAGGAGATGTTACAATCTGAGCCCATTTAACAATAAAGTTTACTCATTTAATTCCCTGTGCTAAAATAAAATGCATTAATTTGAGCACCAAAAACAGTTTCCTAAGCAAAAGTAAATGAACACTTCAAGTAGTCTGAATTATCCATCTGACAAAAGTTTTGTGCCTGTATTAGTGAAGTGAAATGGTAGTCATATGTCTACAAGAGAAACCAGAAGAACAACATGCAGTGAGAAATTAAAATGTGGCCAGGTAGAATTTTTGACTAAAAGCTTGTAGTATATTATACTGAGATTATAACACATAAATTAACTATCACTTGCTCTGCTAGCTGAATCTACATCTTCATTGTATTTTTCTTACAGAATTTCCAGTTGATTATATGCATATGAATAGGTGGAGTCCAAACCCTGAGCTTCTAAATCCTGTCAAAAATGTGCCAGCCCCAGCTCCGCCCCCAGGGTGTGATGAGATGGTGATTGAGGCTGGGCGTAGTGACTGACGAGTGCCTGTGATCCCAGCTCTTGGGAGGCTGAAAAACAGGAAATCACTACAAGTCTGATCTGTGTAGTGAGACCCTGTACAAAATACATAAAAAATGAAAAAAATCCTTTCAAAAATGAACAGTAATTACACCTATAGTACCTTGTGTACTTCGAGCTGAGGACTTCTTCTCAACTGGATACTGCAGAGGTATTACAATGCCTTGATCTGGCTTCTGAAATGCTGAAATGAGATTTTTTATTTTCCGGAAAAATCTTTTATGTACCCCTGGTGCCGTCTGGAAAATAAAAGTCAAGCACATTATTTACCTACCTCATAATGCTACCAAAAAAACAAACCCTACCAAAAGTGCAAGGGATGCTAAAAGAGGTAACATTTGTGTAACTTGTTCAAATATTTGAAAACATAAGGAAGAAAAAATAAACATTCCAAAAGAGCTTACTTTGGTTGGCTGAATATCCCTGCAAGAGGAACTAATGAGCTGTCATTTCCGTTCTCCCGAGGGCGGTATTAGTTTGTACAAGCTTTTGCTCATTGGCCTGCCCTTCTTGCCTGCTACAAATCATACATTCTGAACCTCTAAGGGTATACAGGCCATTACCCACAATCAGTTCAGCAACAGAAGGGATGCAGTTAAACATAGAAAAGGCCCAGATCCTACAGGTCATTAATAAAAAGCCCGAAGAACCACAAAAAAAAAAAATAACCCATCATCCCCTTCATCATTCTATGATATAAAATACTGCAGAGGGAATTAAAATTTGACTGTTAGGATGCATGAAATGCACAGCCACTTAGTCCTCATACTCTTTCACTGCATGATATGTCCTACTTCATCCTTCACATTCTTTTCTTCATTAGGAAACTTCCCTATACTCCCCCAAATTGCTGTCTCTGTCAGCACTGCACTATGACAAGGTTTTCTCTAAAACATGAAGAGGAAAGACTGTCTAAGGTCAACTTTATTTACTTGTTTGTTTTTAAACAGATCTTTATCTGAAGGTGACTATTAAAATATATTACTTCCCTGACATCAGGTCTCTTACAAAATATGCCTGAAATCAACAACAATTTCCTGCAGAAGCTTGAGCCAAGCTTTAGGCATCCGTTCAAACTGTCATTTTACATAAAGTAAAACAGTGATGCTGTGAGCAATTGAACAATGAGTAGAGGTTTTGGGTTTTTTTTTTTTTTAAGGAAGTTTTTAGCCATTCCACCTGGAAGATTTTTGAAATGGAAGCTGGGGTTTTTTTAGCATTTATTGAAAAAACATGAAGGTGGGCTTGTAGATAAATAGTATGCTGGAGATAGCACACTGTCCACAGTAACTTTCAGGCATTTTCCACACTAAGATTAGTAATTCTTTGGAGGAAATACTGCAAAAGTGCAGCGGTTCAAACAATTCTTTGGCTCTAAGACAGAATCCCCAAATAGCAAAGCTATGACACAAGCTGAGAATACTTCCTTATACCTTCGTTGGAGCACTTTTTCATTTTCAAAATGCTCTCCCATCTTGACTCCCACTATATTCTCACAGACTGTTGCTTATTGGCTGATTGGTTTATTCACATTTGTCAATAAAAACTTAAGTAGAGGAAAATTAATCAGTTTATGTAGGGTCTCACAGACAACTAGAAACACTAGAATTGCCTGTGCATCCCTTTCATGGTAGGACTGGATCAAGAAGATTCTAGTGAAGCTATAGTCACCAACTAGAGAAGAAAGTATACACTCCCCCAGTGTAGAAAGATTTCAAACCATATAGCATTTGAGCTGTTCTTATGGGTTGTAAAACCATTTGTCAAGAGAATAACCACATTTATGGAGACTGATATGCAGTTAACACTTGCTTGTACACACTGACCCAGGAATGAGAGCACTGGATACATAGAAGCAACTTCAATTTGGGATGCAGTGTTTCCTTAGCAAATTCTGACCTAACATAGCGATTTTCTTAGGCTAACAAGTAAAAGTATCGACTATCAACTGCTATTCTGAACCTCAAATACCCAGAAAAGCTCAAAGGCATTAAAGTTGCAGAGAGGTCTGTACATTCTTAACAATGTACCACTCTAAATTCACATATTAATAAATGATAGTTGACTATGTAAAAATCTGTGAATTAACAAGCAAACTGTTAGCCTAACTCACATAGGCTAAGTTAAGATATTAGGCAGTGGCCTAAAAATTACACATGATATTTGTCTTTTTTAATTCACAGAAACCAAGCTTCAATTTCATCCCATTCCTCAAAAGAAATCTCAGACTTATCTAGGATTTCTAGCACAATCTTTGCACATTCTTACGGAATGCTAGTGCCATAATTTTTTTCTGCAGCATGGAAAACGGAAATGTTGTTCCAAAAAGTAGTATAAATATCTATCATTTGCCCAATTTTAAAAATACATTTACCACAAGAATTGTACCCCTGACAACTCCCATCCTGTCACTGAACTCAGTTATTGTTCCAAGTTGCACATTTCCCATGCTGTCACCTCTTAGTTATCCACAGAAAAAGGTTCTGGACTGCCACTTGTCCTCAATATGCTTTAGAGAAATTTCTTAGAGTCAGGTGGTATGAGCTCTGAGAATGCACACTAATTTAATATTCGCCTTAATAACTGAGAATAACTGAGAAGCTAAATACAGTAATCAGAAAAAGCACAAAATAGTTTTTAGAAAATATAGAATTGTTGAAGTGGTTTGTATTTGGGAATAATCCATGCCAGTCTTCTGCTATCTTGATGCAAATAATGACAATAATATTAAATAAATAAAGTCAGTCTAGACACTGAGATGAGGGACATTTATGTTCCATAAACCCTCTCCTTCTTAGCATAATCACAACAGTGCAGCAATCTGCAATGACGTTATACTCAAAATGGAGAAGAGCAAGTTTAGAAATAAGGCTGTTAAATCCTAAAAAAATCCAAAGTCATTAAATCTTCTGGGGAAAGGGCAGGTGGAAGCAGACCTGGAACATGGATGCTCATGGCCAACAAAACCCACGATCTTTCACTGCTGTCCACTCCCATGTTATAGCTCCCTCGGGATATTATGGACTCTTAGAAATAAGAATAATATTTTATTGACTTTTGTGTGGTTACTAAAATATACAGGTACTAAGAGTTTGACATCCTCTTTCAACTTTTTTTATATTTCCCAAGTCATAGCACTCCGCACATATTTGGTTAAATGACTTTGAGACCAAAATTCTCCAAAGGTCTCTTTTTCTCTTTTTGAAAATCTTTTATCTGAGCCGACCAAATAGCTCAGCGGATTAAAGCGCCTGCTTAGGGGCCAGCCAGATAGCTCAGTGGACTAAAGTGCCTGCTTAGGCAGAGCACAGTGACTGGGACTCAATCCCCAGCATGCCTTGCCCACATGGCCCCCGGTGCACACTGAGATGGTGATTGAGACTGGGCGTGATGGCACGCACCTGTAATCCCAGCTCTTGGGAAGCTGTAAACTGATGGATCACTATGAGTCTGATGTAATAGTGAGACCTCGTGGACCCCGTACTAAATACAAAAAAATACAAGCCCCCTGCTTAGGCAGATGCAAGGGTCAGAGGTTGGACCCCTGGCCTGCCATGCCTGCCCTGCCCCCAGGGCTCCTTAAACCATTGTTTGAGACTGGGAGTGGTGGGGCGCGCCTGTAATCCAAGCCTTGGGAAGCTGAAAACAAGAATTCAGTAGTTGTGAGACACTGTGGACCCTACAGACCCTGTACTAAATAAAAAAAAAATACAATCTTTTTTGTCTTCCTACCCTCCCTTCTCCATCTTATAGCTCCTTCCCCTTTAAAAAAAGATTTCCCTACTTCCCATTATCTATCCTTTATTTTACTTTTTATATTTGGGGGTTCTCACAGAAAAAGCATGCAATATTTAAACTTGTGTGTCTGACTTATGTCACTTAACGTTATAGCCTCAAGATGCATCCATTCACCTGCAAATAATTCAAATATGAACCACAAACAATTTTGTTACAGGAGCTTTAGTGATTTATATCTGATGAATATTTTGGCAGTGTATGATACGAATTTTCCATTATCAAACCAACTTAAATTTCAAACCCGCCTCCCTGACACTGAAACAAAAACAAATAAAAAAGAAGTGTACCTCAGCACTCCAAGAACCCGTTTCTGTCTGGGACACTCGGTATGTATAAATGTAACCTTGATACCTGTGAAAGAATAAATTTTCATTACTGAACAGAATAATGAATGCTCTAAATTTCAACCTACTATCACATATAAATGTTACAGACGAGGCACACATTCCTGAAACCATTGTTTCCATAGCAAGCTAGGGCAAAGGATTTTGACTTGCTTGCATATTGTATATACCTCATCACAGGTTCCAGTGAGCTTTCCTTATCTTCTTACTTTTCTCAATATGGACACTCACATTTCTAAAGATTTGTTTAGTTCAGAAAGAAACTACAGAACTGCACTAATTGGTAAAACTCATGAATTGCTAAAGACTTTTAACAAATCATAAGGTTAATTTTTAGGTTCATATAGAGCCTGAAGGTGAAATTTTCACTGCAATAAGATAATACCACACCCACACAAAATAATGTTAACATTTATAATAGTAATTAGAAAAATACTGTAGTAGTATAAGCTTATAATATTCTAAGAATATAACTCTACTCTTAAAATGCCACTATTGCTTCATAAATACATATTGTAATAGAATATTACTATACTACTGTGTAATAGATTACACTAATATAGTAGTAATCATAATTTGCATTTCAAACAAGTGTTATATCAGAGAATATTATTCAGTCTTAAAAAAGAATTAAATTCTGTCATTTGCAGCAACACAGATGAAATATGAAACTGAAAACCATGACAAGTATGTTGAGTGGAATAAAGCACAAACGGAAAACCAGTGCATGTTCTCACTTATACATGAATGCTAAAAATTGGTCTGAAAGAAGAACACAAGGTAATAGCGGCTATCAGATCCTGGGAAGGGTATAGGAGAGGAGGGAAGAGAGGCCAGTTCATTGCTACAGGGGTGTGTCTCCATAGGAAGAATAACTTTGAATGGTCCATATAGCATAGTAGGATAACTATGGCTGACAACAATTATAATCATATATCTCAAAATAGCTAGTAGAGATGATTTTAAGTGTTCTCAAAGCAAAGAAATGGTAAATGTCTGGGGTTATACATATACCACTTACCCTGATCTGACTGTTACATGTTATATACATGTACTAAAACATCCAAATACCCTGGATATAGGGATGGAATTACCCTAATATGATTGTTACATATTGTATACATGTACTGGAGTATCAGACTGTACTGCACAAATAGGGACATTATGTGTCAAATAGAATAAAACACTCTCAGGAAGAGAAAAGGAGTGCTGCCAATGCACTAGAAAGCAGTTCATCCTTTTTAAATGCAGCAAGCATTCTCTACCATTCAGTTTATATGCACATTGCATGCCTGTATAATTGATTTCTACTATATGCCAAGAGTTTTACACATTATATTAGTTTTCTCAGCTGCCGTAAAAGACTAGTGCAGACTGAATGGCTTAAACAAAGGAAATTTAGGGCTGAGGTAAGAGCTCCGTCTAAGTGCCTTCCTGGCAAGCACAAGGACCTGGGTTTGATTCCTGATACTGCGTGCAGTCCCAGCCCAGTAACTCCAGGTGCACTGTGCTGGCTCTGACACTGGGCATGGTGGTGCATGCCTGTAATCCCAGTGCTCGAGAAGGTGAGACAGGAGGATCACCATGCGTCCATGCTGCTGTACAAAATAAATAAAAATTGTAAAACAACACAAAGGAAATTTATTTCTCACAGTTCTGGAGGATAGACATCCCAAATCAAGGTTCCAGCAAGGGAGCTTTCATTCTGAGGTCTATTCTTTTGACTCGTGAGTAGTTGACTCCCCACTGTACTGTTCAAGCACTGGGAAAGAGAGAAAGATCTTTCGCTTCCTCTTCTCATAATGCCACCAATCCTATTAGATGAAGGCTCCACGCTTGTGATCTCATTTAACCTTCATAACCTTCTACAGATCCTATCTCCAAATACAGTCACACTGGGACAAATGCTTTAAAGATATTTGGATACACGTTTCACTCCATCATTCCATCCCTAGCCCTACAAAATTTATGCCCTTCTCCCATCCAAAATACATTTATTTCATTTCAGTGGCCCCTAAAGTCTTAACTCATTCCAACAACTCTGAAGTTTTAAGTCCAAAGCTAAATCTAAGTATTGTCCAATCAGATATGGGTGAGATTCAAGGTGCCATTCACATTAAGGCAAAATTCCTTTCCACATGTAAACTTATAAGACCAGGTAAGTTATATACTTTCAAAATACGATGCTATGATGGACATACGATAGATGCTTCTATTCCAAAATAGAGATATCAGAGTAACAGAGTGACAGGTTCCAAGCAACTTCAAAACCTAGCAAAGCAAATTTCATTAGATTTTGAGGTCCCAGAATAATCTTTTATTCAGTACTCTGCCCTTAGGTCCACTTGGACAACAGTTTTACCCTCATTTCTTCTGACAGAAGCATAGCCTCATCCAAGCATCCCTGTTGCACCTCATTGTTATACTTTTTAAAAATTACCTTTTATTCATTAATTTATTCAGTACAGGGTCTCACTATGCAGCTCAGACTCATAGTGCTCCTCCTGTTTCAGCCTTCCTAGCACTGGGACTGCAGGCATGTGCCACCATGTCCAGTTTTGGTGGCTGGCAGGGTGCAATTCCAGAGCTGGTGTGGCACGCAGTATCAGGGATGGAACCTGAGGCCTAGTGCTTGCCAAGTAGGTGCTTAGACCACCAAGCTATCTTCCCACTCCCTCATTACTACACTTTGAAACTAAGGTAGAACAGCCTATACACACTCAGGTCCTGTGGCAGGAGCAGAAGCCTTGATGATTTCTGAACTGCCTGCAGGGTCGTTGCCCCTTTTCTTGAAAGATAAAGCAGGTTTTCAGTGAAAATGGTCTACCATACTGCCCTGTTCCCTTTGGTACAAACTGAAAGTGTCTCTATTGCTTTGGTCTAAACTCTACTCCTGGCTTCTACTGAAATAGCTGATTAGCATAGTGGGTAATGCCATATGGACAGATAGTCCAGTCAGTCACACCCTTAGTGTTTTCTCTACAGGTTGCAATATGCAGAGAGCTTTGAAAATCTTTAAGGTCTGGTTCCTTCTTACCTAATGATTTCTTCTTCAAGTCATCTCTTTTCTTTTACTTTTTATTATAAGCAGTTTAGAAGAACCAAGCCACTCTTTTAAAACTTTCTTTAGAAATGTCCTCAGCTGGGGGCCCTGGGGATATAATTTTGAAGAAGAAGAAGAAGAAGAAGAAGAAGAAGAAGAAGAAGAAGAAGAAGAAGAAGAAGAAGAAGAAGAAGAAGAAGAAGAAGAAGAAGAAG
>NW_004524827.1:1271651-1292944 GCF_000260255.1 Octodon degus | reverse complement strand
GAGAGAGAGAGAGAGAGAGAGAGAGAGAGAGAGAGGAAAGGAAGGGAGGAAGGAAGGATGGAAAAGAATATCTTCAGCTAAATGTTCAATTTTCTTGCTTAAAAATTATATTTATAAAGTACTAGAACACACTTCAGTCACATTCTTTACCACTTTATTATAAAGATCATCTTTCTTGCAGATTACAAAAACATGTGCCTCATTCCTATTTGATATTTGACCAGAATAATCTTTAACATCCTTAGGTTCACCAGCATTTTTTTCATGACAATCCAGGCTTTTATCCAATGTGCATCTCAAAATTCCTCCAGTCTCTACCCATTTCCTTGTTCTAAAGCCACTTTTACATTTTTACATTGTTACATTTGTAACAACCTAACTCACTTCTCAGTATCAAAATCTGTATTACTCTGCTTAGGCTGCCATTACAAAATATCATAGATTTAAACAACGTAAATTTGTTTCCCATTGCTCTGGAGCCTGAAAAGTTCAAGATAAACATGTTGGTGGAAAGGCTTCATGCCAGGGACTCTTCTCTTGGCTTGTAGGCAGCTGCACTCTTAAGGTAGGCTCATATGACTTCTGTGTATAACTCTTCTTCCTCTTCTTATAACATCATCAATCCTATCAGATTAGGACCCAATCCTTATGGACTCATTTAACCTTGACTACTTCTTAGAGGTCTTCTCTAGAAAGAGACACACATGAATTTTTGAGGAACATAATTTCGTCCATGGCATATGAATTATCTACTTTGGGCCCTACAAAAAACCTTATTACCTTTATATCATGAAATTTGTTTTATAGATGAGGAGACTGAGAAATAACCAGAGCTAGAGAAGAGATGAAGCAACAAACATGAGACCTGAGTCAGCTCCATTTGACTCTAGAGCTCTAGCTGTTGATCCTCACACTGTAATAGACACATAGATTTCTTATATTTTAGCAAATATGATAATGCTACTCAATTTGTCTTAACTTTTAAAGTTTTTATCAATTAAATTTACTTTAATGGGTACATAAAAACATAAAGTTGTATATATTAATTCAGTACCATGTGATGTTTTGATACATGTACAGATTGTGTAATCTTTAAATGAGGTTAAACATACCCATGTACTCAGACACTATCATTTCATTATGATAAAAAAAAACCTTTGAAATCCTTGCTTACAGATTTCTGAAATGGTATTTGTAATCACCCTATCATCCAATAGCACACCAGAAATTCTTGCTCCTAATTGTGATGGAGCATCCACTGATTAACCTCTCCTCATCCCTCCTTTTACCCTGTCCTTCCCAGCCTCTGGTGCATGCCATCCTACTCTAAACTCCATGGGATCAACTTTCAAATTCCACATATGAGCGAGAGCATACAATACTTGTGTTTTCTACACCTGTTTTATGTTACTTTACGTAGTGATCTGCAGGTCAATCCATGTTGTAGCAATTGACAGGATTTCCTTCTTTATATGAGTGAGTAGTATTCCATTGTTCATACTGTGTATACCACATTTTCTTTAAATATTCATCATCTGGCAGATGTTTAGGATGTTTACATCTCTTGTTTATTGTGAATCCAGCTGCAATTAAGATAGGAATGCAGTCTCTTAGACATATTGATTTCACTTCCTTTGAGATGAAATTGCTGGGTCATGTGGCAGTTGTTTTTAATTTATGGAAGAAATTTCATACTGTTTGCCATAATGCCTGTACTAGTTTACATTCTCACCCACAGTATATAAGTGGTCACTTTTCTCTACATCCTGGCCAGCACCAGTTATCTTTGGTCTTCTTGATAATAGCCATTCTTACTGAGCGAGGCGATCTCTTTGAGGTTTTGCTTGCATTTCTCTGATGACTGCTGATGAGCATTTTTATAACTTACCTAATAAACTTAACTTCAGTAAAAGTAAAATTTCTATGAAGCAAAATTTCATTGGAAAATTATTAACAAGTATAATGGATTTAAATTTTTGAATCTGAATCAACATAGTTTTATTTAATGCATTTTCTGGTTACTATTAATTCATATCAATAAACATCTTTAGTTAGGATATACACTAAACTCTGGTTAATATCAATGTGTTTTAACTTAGAAGAACAAATTATGAAACAGTATTAGAAAGAGAAAGGCATGTCTGAGTCATTCACTACATTTGCCATTAACTCCTTTTAGAATTAGAAGTCTTTAAATAAGCCAATTAAATTACTATTGTAGGCCGCTGAATTATAGAAATATTATAGGCAGTCAAAGAGGGGTAGGCCCTCAAAGGAAACAGCACTGAAGACAAGATTCCTTTCAACTATAAGAGAGACAGATGTCCTGCTGTGGGCCAGACCTCAAGACCAAAAACCAAACAAGTGCTTACCTTTCTAAAGATAAGCATCTGGGATTGATAGTGACCTTGAGGAAGCCAGGAAGAGTCACTAATCCAACCCCTACCAGATAAGCCCCTGTTCTATATTCATGCCCCCTTTGCTATGTGATTTGCTTCACATTTGGTCCTGGATTTAATCAACTTTACCTGGGCAATTATGCTTTTAGTCTTATTGGTTGACCACAGTTTTGTCCCACCTCATGCCCACTTAGTGAGTTCCCATGTTTTCCATCTTAGACCTGTCTCACCTCGTGGTTTCGCACGATAAAAATCCCTACAAAGGCAGATCCCTGGGCAACCCACACAGGTCACCTTCTGTCCCTTTCTCATACAGAAGCTTTCTTTATTCCAATAAATATTCTGCTCTTAAACTCCGTTGTTCCTAAAATTCATTCTTCAGGTTTAGAGAAGATGAACTTGTCCCAAGTATCTTACAGGTTGGGAATTTCCTTCTCCTATACCATTATTGATTTAATTTGTATTCATCAGTACTTACTACCTAAAGAACAAAAAACTACAACATTCTAATCAGGTACATTTGATTTGTGGCATTGAAGAAAAGGTCAGTTTAACTGCTGGTGTGATCAGATGAAATGTTTCACTTTTGTTATGAAGATTTACCAGAATATTTAGATCACATGTAAAATAGCTTGATATATGCCTGCACATAATATGTTGAGTATGGATAAAATATTCCATTGTTAAAGTCTTTTGCCTTTTTCAAAAATTGAAATATACCTTAAAGCTCACTGATCTCAGTACATACTCTACAGGGAGCAAGTAAATAGGTTTGATTTACTTTTTTCACCATGGGAACATGAAACATAGGCTTTAAGTGAATTTCTTACAACTATGCAGCAAAATAGAGATGGAAGCAGAGGAACAGCACAGGTCCTTAGTTTCATTTTCCCTATAGGAAGTGATTAATGGCAATAACTCAGTGACATTAAGAGTGATGTGGAAATGTATTATTTAAAATCTCAGCCACAATGCAAATAAAATAGTAACCAACTTGTTTTCCACATTCTAAAGTGCTTGGTCTCTTAAAAGTATAATGAATCTACCTTCCTGCCATCATTCAGCCTCATTTCATCAAAATAAATGAGTCTGTTTTGAAAATTGTTTCCTAACGAATCTGATCTTATCTCACTTTCAGTTAAGCAGCAGGAACCTGAGTACCACTTCAAAAGTTCTTACCTTCTTCAGTCTCTGAACAAACTGCTGTCAATGACACATAAAGTTTCTCATGATTAATGCATGTAATATTAACAATTTCCTCTCCCTCCCCACAAGCCCCTTGAATTTCTGAATGAGCAAAATTGTCTAACTTTTCAAAAAGCCAGGAGTTTGTGACTTTTACATTGCTGAAGTAACTGACCACAGATTTCCTGTAGCTGATTCTTATTGTAACATATCATGGATTGAACAGAATTAAAACAGTACATCTCAAATTGCATTCCTAGGACGAGAGCATTAGCAGCACCAAGGAGCTTTTGAAAAATGTAGAATCTGATGCTTCAGCCCAGACCTTTTGAATCAGGATCGACATTTTGACAAGATTTTCAGGTGATTTGCATAAACATCAAAGTTACAAAAGAACTGATTAAAACCCAAAAAGAATACTCACCCCATTGGGACTCTTGACAGCAAGGCCTCCGATGCCAAACTTATTTGACCCACTCAGGCCATTTTGTGCTACCTCTACCATATTGACGCAGTCTATGCTTTATGAGTTCAATTTTATTTTTATATAAGCCAAAGCTTTTCAATTTTTTTAGTCTTCATAGAGCAATGTGTTTGAGACATTTTAGCTGTTCTTTTCCAACAAAATTGAATAAGTTTATTTCCTATGGTTTAAATTATGAAAGAGTAATTTTGTAGCACAAAATTAAACTAAAATATTAAATACTCCTTCTAAACCCGTACACTCTCTCCTAGTATGTAGAAAATCGTGGCTCTAGGAAACAAACTGGCAAGATATAATAGAAGTTATAAAAGTATGCATGCATTTAACTAAATGACCATGCTTATCTTTATATACACTAAGGAAACAAATCAAGAGGAAAAAGCAACTTGACAACAATTTTCATAATAGTTCTATTTTAGTAATGAAAAATGGAATTAACCTAAATGCTCCTAAAACTAATGATTCTTCAAAATAAAGGAATCATTTTTGGACATGACCCTAAAAGTATAAGCAAGAAAACGTATGATATATTGCCAACTGGTGGTCAAATTATAACACCCAGCTGAACTGCAGCATGGTGCTGGGTGTGGGCGGCCCACTTGAGAATCATTGCCAGCCGCCTAAGACAGAACTAGAGAAGAAAAGAAGCTGTTAAGGAACTGTAGAAGCAGTAGGGAGCTGTTGATTTTCCTGCAGGAGCTAGTTGTGCTGACTTTCCTGATGGACTCAGCTGTGCTCATCAGAAAAGCTGAGGTCCTTGGCCCTGAGAGTGACTACAATTCACTTTAGGGGAGCTCTGGTCCTTATTTTGAGCATTGCTTCCTGGCTCCAGTGCAGATCCCTCAGCCTACTAGCATGGATCCTTCACCCTACTGGCACAGACTTTCTAGCTTCCACCACTGACTTTGGAGCCTTCCAAGTGCAGATCCTTGCAATAGGCCTGCATGAGGTACTATCAAGAGCTCCAGGTCTTCAGCTGGACTCATGCAGGATATTGCCGTGGGATCCAGGCCCTCTGCTGGATTCTTTGGTCTTTAGTGTGTGGACAGATTTCCTGCACTAGTTTTGAATATGACTCTTTGGGTGACTATTACAAAATAATATTATAATTATGTGTATTATATTGTTACCCCTTGTAAATCCCTTACTACAACAAAAGTAAAAAATAGAAAAATGGGATCACATGAAAATAAAAACTTCAGTACAGCCAAAGAAATAACAGAATTAAGAGACTATATTGAATAAGAGAAAACATTTGTAAACCATATATTTGATACTTAGAATTTATGAGGAATACAAAAACTCAGTGGTTAGAGAACAAATAACCTGAGGCAAAACTGGGCAAAAGATATGAATATACATTTCTCAAAAGAAGTTGTATAGCTAGTTAGCATGTATATGAAAAAATGCTCAACATCACTAATCATCAAAAAAATGCAAATTAAAACTACAATGAAGTATCAACTCACATGTATTAGAGTAGCTATTATTAAAAAGATGAAAGATAAATTCTGGAAAGGATGTGAAGAACAGGAAACACTTTCACAATGTTGGTGGGAATGTACATTAGTACAGCCATTATGGAAAACAGTATGGAGAACCCTCAACACTTGAAAAATAGAAATACTATCTGATCCAATAATCCTGCTATTGGGGATATATGTCCAGAAGAAACAAAAATGGCACATCAAAGAGAATTTTCACTCCCATGTTCACTACAGCATTATTCATACTTGCCACGATATGGAATCACCCCAAGTGTCCATCAACTAATGAATGGAGAAAGAAAATGTCATGTATATATGAATATTATATATATATATGAATATTGTATATATGAACACTATTCAGCCATGAAGAATGAAATACTGCCATATGCAGGACAACTGATGGAACTGGAAATCATTACGTTAAGTGAAATAGGCCAGGCATGGAAAGACAAGTACTATATGATCTCAAGTGTGCTATCTAGAAAAGTTGGACTTCCAGAAATTCAGAATAGAATAGTACTTAACAAAGTACTGCTGGGGAGAAGGGTAGTTAGGATTGGAATATGTTAAGCAAAGAATATAAATTTTCATTTAGAAGGCATAAGTTCAAGAGAGCTATTATACAACATGGTGACTATACACTCTTTAATCATAATGAACTATGTTTGAAACTTGCTGAGTAAAGATTTGAAATGTCCTCATTACAAAAAAGTATGTGAAGTAATTCATGTTAAATTAATTCAATTTAGCCCTCGTACTATGAAAACATGTTTCAAAATATCACACCGTACACAATAAATATATGCCATTTTTATAATTTAAAAACATAGCAAAAATATGGAAATTATAGCAGAATATGGTTCCAAATTATGTGAGAATTCCAATATATTAGAGTCCTACTTTCAAAAAGTTTTAAAACACCTTGGTCTTGTTAACATAAAGTGATAGTATATGTAAAACATGCACACATGAAGATACTACTACCCTGATTAAAACCTCTCAGAACTGCTGTTCCCATATGTGTATAAACTAGAAGTAAATTTAAACTAATGTAAATACATTTTGCATATTATTTCCCCTATGAATTTATTTAAGTGACTAATAGCATTTTCAAAGAAAAGGAAGCACAATTATAATTTGGATCTTCACAAATCAAAAATCAGAAAAATATAATTCACTTTTTAAAATTGTTGTGTGGCCCTTAAGATTATTCCCTTTATTAATTCAGGCAAAAGAAGAATATAATTTTATTTTTAACTCTTTTGTCCCATTGCAATGTATTTTGGACTGTTTTATTATAAGTCTAAATTTTAAAATTTGTCATGGAAAAAAAAATCCAGAAAGTAAATAAACGGTAGAGAATAGTGAACTTTTAAAAATTATTGTAATAGACTGGGATATAGCTCAGTGTCACAGTGCCTGCCTGGCAAATGCAAAGTCCTGAGTTTGATTCCTGGTACCAAAAAGAGATGGTTGATATTAATTTATTTTCATAGCTAATAGTTTACAATCTAATGAGTGCAAAACATTGTTTGTGTAGTTCTTGCTGATAATAAAATATTTTATTTCACTAAAAGCTATCCCAAGCCCCTTAAAAAGTTAGAAATTAGAAAATTAGAAATGGTTCACAAAAAAAGCCACCAACTTACCTCTTACTTTCTCACTGGGTCAGTGTGGGGGGCAGACTTTAGTTTCAAACTAACAAAACCACATCAAGTCCTTCTTTGTACCACTTCAAGGACTACCCCAACAGAGAAGATTTAGCTACATCTGATTTCTTCATGACACTGCAAATATAGCAAGCCAGTTCTCATGCCCCTATATCTCCACAAAGTAGTTCTATTCAAGACACAATTATGTGACTGATCATAAAAAACATTTTATATTCTCAGGAATATTGTCCAATACAGAGCTATCATTATTGAAAGTATATTCTAATTCAAGAGGCTTCCAAATTTCTTATGGCTCAAAGTTTATTCTTTCATAGTGAATTTGAATATTTATGACACTCAAAAGTCATGTAGCTTCGAGAATAATGATAAAATTGTGTGATACTGGTGTTGATTAGTTACAACAATAATTATATTCTCTTCTCTTGAATTGCATGAAAGTTTTATTTGCATATACTTATGCTGTGTAACTGTGCACTGCAATTATTTATAGATCTTTTATTTATATTAAACACTAGTGCTAACCTTATAAATTTGAACCCATGTAACAATCATGACAACTCTCTGAGGTAAGTACTATTATTCTCATCACTCCTTGATTCACAGAGTAGAAATCTGAGGCACAGAAAGTTCAAGTAACTTACTTAGGCAAAATAGCTAAAGGTCAGAGCTGGGATGCACAATCAGAAGATCTGGTTAAAAGATCTGGGCTCCTGACCACCATTTTATGATGCCACTGTCTTTGAGAGAATGAACTCACAGATTGGTTTTAAAGGCAATTTCAACAGCATAATTCACAAAAAGAGAGGGAGTCTACTTGTCCATAGGGCTGGAGCTTTCCACTGAGGGAGACATTGGAGGAGGAAGCTAAAGGAAAGAATACAGGTAGTGAGAGCCCAGAGAAGTCAGCCCAGACTTCCTCTTGCATAAAGCTAAAGGATATCTTCAGACTAATTTTGCAACTTCAATTTTGCATTGTCAATGAGAGTCAACACTTTATTGACTTGCTTGTGAATTGTGATGTAATCAAATTTAATACTGGCCTGGTCTGGAGCCTCACTCTGCCCTGAATGAATTTACTCCAAAAATTAAAAATACTTTTAATAACCTAAGTTATCATGAAGATGTGGTGGCAATACACACACCCACTGGGATTCAAACTTTAAGTGTAAATCAGGTGGTAATTTCTCAGTTAAGGAAGTTGAGGTATAATTTCAGCTCTTTGACACACTGTTCCCCTCTGTTATAACTGATACACTAGAATTTTATTTTGTCACTGGTCCTGCCCAGCTCTCAAGTTCAGTTGTTTAATAGGCATTTTATTCCCAGTCATCCCATTGAATCTTAAAGGGCAAAAAGATAATTATGCTTTTATCTAAAGACATATATGTCAAACAACTTCATTATGTGTCCTTGTGGAAAAATTATAATACCATTTTTTTCCTTCCAAACTTTCCATCAGATAAGTAGCAAAACCAAATATGTACAGAGGTTGCTAATTATAAAAACATACTATTTTCCAAGGTAATATATAAAATATTTTAAATTAATTTCCTCACATAACCATCAAGAAATCGCACTATCTATCTGGAAAATGAAAAGAAAAAACTGTGAGGGTACATATCTACGTCAGTGAGAAGAAACTTTATATACTCACAAAAATCAAAGAAGATAAGGTAAAAGCAAACTATATTAATAAGAGCATTCAGCACACTGAATGAATACCAGAAAAGTACTTAAAATCAGAGCTTTTATGTAATAATAAGTATAATAACAGTTTCCGCTTATGACAAAAATATAAAAAGACAGACATATTTACAAAATATTAACTAGATATAATCTTAACAAAATTATGTATGACCTACAGGAAGAAAATGATAAAATTCTATTAAAAGTTAGAAATAAAAATAGCAAATACAGAGATGAACTATGTATTTTAAAATAGTGAATTCTTTGAAGATGAAATTTTTTTCTGTAATTTATTAGTGACCTTAATGTAATTCCAATGGAGCTTTGCAAATTTAATAGAATTATTTAGATTTCATCTCAATGAACTAATAGGTAAGAATAGCATGGTCAGGAGCAGAGGCGCACACTTGTAATCCCAACACTCAGGAGACTGAGGCAGGAGGATCTTTGCAAATTTGAGGCTAGCCTGAACTACAAAGTGAGTTCAAGGGCAGCCTAAACTTCAGAGTGAGACCCTGTCTCACAAAAAAGAACAACAAATAATTTTTAAATATATTAAAACATTATATTACAACAGTACTATTGGTACAAGAATAAATAGATTAATTGAGCCAAATAGATAAATTAGAAACAATAATATATATACACCCTTTAATATATGATAACATACGCTGACAAAAACAATGAAGAATAAAATTTCCATTTAATAATTTATATTGAGACAACTGCTTACTTATCTGAAAACAAAAGCAAGTTAACTCCAAAATAAAATTCCAAAGATTATAAAAAAGTCCAATGTAACTAACAAAACTATAAACTTATGACAAAAACTGAAGTGAAATTTCATGACACCTCCAAAGGAGAAAAACTTTCTAATCTGAGAAGCAATGGAATAAATAATACATAGCAAAATGAGTGATTGATTGGCTACTAAACTTTTTAAATTGTTTGTGTGCCAAAAAACAGTAATGGCAAACACCAAAGTGAGAAAGCGTATGTGAAACGGATAAACAAATGTGTGTGTGTGTGTGTGTGTGTGTGTGTGTGTGTAGTTGAGAAACACAGTAAGAACCAAGTGATTAAATGAAAAAAGTACACAAACAACCAATCCATAAATGAAGAAATGTAGCAGTTTAAAAACTACTTAAAGACAATTGTCAATCAGAGAAACCTCAAAAGTAAAAAACAGGTAGGTATGAATATAAAATAAAGAATAAGACATCAAATTTCAAGGACTTTTTAACAAAAATGTCCATTTCTAGGGAGGATGAAATGAAATAAACCTTCTTATTCATTACTTATAAACCATGTAAGATTTGATAACCATGTATATGTAAAGAATATTAAATTGTTCAGGGTTTCTGACCTAGAAATTCTAGATTTAGCAGTCATATAAGGATATTATCACAATACAAAGAAAATCTTATTGATAGAAATATTAATCATGGTAAAATGTATAGTTTTTAAAAATGAGGTCAGATATAGTGACACAAACCTGTAATCCCAGCATTTGGAAGGCTGAGGCAGGAGTGTCACAAGTTTAAGGTCAGGCTGGGCTACAGAGAGAATCTCAGGGCAGCCTGAACTTCACAGCAAGATCCTGTCTCCAAGAAAAAAAAAATTATGATTCAAATGTTAAAAACAAGGTAACTGGTTAAGAAAAATGTGGTATATTCACTAGCTACATGGACTATCATGTATACATTAAAAAGTGAGGTCTTAAAATCATTGTAAGAACATTATATATCAGTGAGTTTTTTCATTATAAGTGTGACATGTGGTAGAATGCAATGTCATAAAAACATATATATGGTCAAAAAGCAATTCATTTTACTAAAATATTGAATAAAATTTATATAATTTTAATAATAGTTATCATTATAAAACAGTTTATAACTTTCCCACTGTTCTCTGGTCTATGTTTTTCAAATTTTTTGTCATAAATATGTATAATGAACTATGTTAATAGACATACAAAAATGTAGATCATGTTAGGGAAAATAATTAAAAGGAAAATATTACTTTAAATAAAAGTGAGCAATAGTATAAATAGGAAATCTCTCTTTTGCTTTATGAGATTCTGTACTTTAAAACTAAAAGGTGATATGAGCCAGCCAAGACTGGGAATTCAGAACTGAGAAATAGACAAGCATAGTTCAAAAGTGAAGTTTAAATTGTAGGTTGAAATGTATATGGAATGTGTTATCTCCACAATAAAACTACAGAAACTAAATCTCAACCAAACCTTCTTGATTAATGGGAATAAACAAAAGATAGAAAGAAAACACCTTCTGAATAAACTGCACTCAATGCATGTTAGCTAGCTGTACCTTATTATTCATGCCTGTATGGCAACATGTATGCTGCTATTTCTACTGTATGTCATAAGCATAAGTGTTTTGGTTTAAAATGAGCACACTGTCATTCTCAAATAAAATTTCACTTTGTAATTACAGCATAGTACCAAACAGAGGGAATAAAATGTTTATCCACAGGGACACTCAAGTCTAAAAGACTGAGAAACTCATCTCTCCCACAGTCTGGCTCTTACCCTAAAGTTCCATAAGACATTGCAGCCTTGGTATATAATTCAAAAGGCACAATAAGGAAACTCTCAACTTACCTACTCTTTTCTGCTACTTTTTGAGGAGATTTTCAAAGGGAACTAAGAGTCATAAAAACTGCATTTATTCAAGAATCACATTGGGTAGCAATAAATGTTTGAGAATTTCCAACTTGCCTAAACTATTTTTATGTGTAGTTCTGGCTTATTTGGCCAAGAAGCTAAAGGTTTTCTGAGTTCCGTATTTCACTTACAGATATCTTTTGCAAAAGGCACTACATGAATTATTATTTTTATTTCATAAATATTGATACAGAAGCCTAGAGAATTTGAGTGGCTTCCCAAAATATCACACTGGTTTCCTAATGCCAGCCCAACACTCTTTGCAGTTAAAAAACAAACAAAACAAAACAAAACAAAAAGAACACACTTTGCCTTAGCAGCTTAATCATTTAATTCAAAAATATTGGCTCAGGGCATATTGTGTACCTAACTATGTTCCTGAGACCAGAGACAATGGCTCTGCCCCCGTGGAGACTAAAGGCTCACAGGAAAGCCTCACAGTGTTTGAGTGTGCAAACAAATATCAGAGCACTTAGCTTTTGAACAAAAGTGGAGTGTGATGGAAACAAAGAGAGGGTGTTTATTCTGTGTAGGGTGATCAAGGAGGTCCTCTGGGAGGGAAGAGCCACTGGAAAAAACATGTGAATCAAATGTATGTTTGGTAGAGGAAATAAATGCAAAAACCCTAAATGAGGAGCATTCTTAGTGAGCTTGCAAAATGTTGAGGTGATCAGTGAAGCTTAGCATTTGGTGTGCCTTACTGGAACATGTATTGTCTTCTGCCATCTCTCCTGCTCACGCTTATTTATTTATTTATTTATTTATTTATTTTTTACCAAGGATTAAACTCAGGACTTTGTGCTCCATGTTTCTTTTGAACCTCAAATTTTACCTCTAGATTAAGGAGTACATTCCTCCTCAGGTCCCCCATAAAGTAGCCTATTTTAACCACCAGTCATTCCTTCATCTTCTATTGATAAAAACACCTAAGAATCCTAGTTGGCTTTCATTGTCCTTCCTAGAGTTCAACTCAGAAAAAACAATCACATAAGCACAACCTAAGACGAGGGCCCAAGAGATCAATAGCATCTACGTAGCTACCTTGTATCCTTCAAGATACATTTATTTAGCATGACCTAAAAATTTCCACAAAGTTTGACCATTTTTCAAAATCATTATGCAATGAAAATCCTCTAACATCATCCTCATTATAGTACAATCTTTCTTTATTGGCCCAGTAAGTATTTGAAAATCTCACAATGTATCATCAAGTACTGAACTCACTACCAAGCATTTTCCTTTGTTTTGTTTCCATCTAGAAGCTACTGTGCAGGACTAGTTATTTTCATGTGTGTTTTTTTCCTGCTGACTACAATGTTTGAGCCACGTCTTTCCCTTAGAAATGTCCCCCAGAGTGCTAAAAGAAATCAACTTATAACACTATAATAATAATAATAATAATAATAATAATAACAATAGTTTACAATCACCTAACATTTACTATATCTCAAATCCACTATTCAATTTTACATGTACTGTGTCATTTACTCTTCACAATTCTGTAACATAGATCATAATATGATACTCATTTAATAAATGAGAAAAGTGAAGGGCTAAGACATCAATTTGTTGAGGTTACAGACCCCCACATCTGACTCACATCTCACTAGGTCTAAAATCTGCCTGCCTCGGAAGCCCTGCAGCAAACCTGCAGGTTCATCTGATTAAAAAGGAGCAATGGGCTGAGACATGCCTAGACAATGAGCAAAGCTGAATCACAATAAGGGTGTTTTCCCCCTCTGCTTTTTACAACTGGGGACAATCCTAGTTTTTATTGAAAAGGGTCCTATTTCTGAAACTTCAAGTCTCCCACACAACTTCTTAAAAGGAAACCAAATAAGCAGATCCAGAGAGATAGTTTTAACTCACACACAGCCTCCCTCTCAGCATTCTGACCTAATTGGTATTGCATTCTTAAAGTAGCGGACCCTGTTCTTAGTCTGCCTGTCTCTTCTCACTGAATTTGATGATAATTTGGGATGATATTTCCAAACCCATTTATAGAGAGTAAAGAGAAATCTTTCCTTCTTTGGGAATTAACCGTCCCAAGTCTGAACAGTCAGCCATTCCAGGGCTCCACCTTCTTGTCGCTACTAAACAGAAGTCTGGAACCCAGAGGTCACACAGATCAGTTCTAGGCCATGTTTTCCCAACCCAAAGGACATTCAGTGCAGCTGCCACAAAAGACCTCAGTGAGGCCCTTCTGGAGAGCAGATAAAACCCTATTTAGAGACCTAGGCCAAAATATGTCGCACCACAGCCTTGGGCTGAACTTGAGGAAGCTCTGAGGCCACAGAGCAAGTCATGTAGTGAGCTCCAGAAAGCTCAGCTTTGACCCTCTGCGACTACTACAACAACCCTTGACAGGCTCAAGCCTGACATGTAGCCAGCCAGCTACCACCACCACGTACTCACAGCACACACAGGCAGTACACGCCCGGAACACTTTCGCTGTCCCTCAGCAAATAGCTGCCGTCCAACCCCGTGGCGAGCAGGAGCTTCTCTCCGGTCTCTCTGCTGATTTTGCCATGATACACAGCCACTGTATCCATGGCCTGGTGGATTCCAGCGACTGAGGTGACAGATTAAAAAAGGGAGATGCCACCAACGTGGCTGCCTCTGCCAGTAACAAGTCAACCACTTGACTCCAGTTCAGCCAGATGCGTAAAATGAGACAAGCACCGGAACAACAGGATGTTGTCTACCTGCTTTAAAACCTCCCTCTCAAACTTCAGTTAAAAGGAGCTCAGCAATTTAACACCTGGATTCTGTTGAACTTGTGACAGAACTTGATCCAACTCTCTGAAACAGGATTATTACAGACTGGAGGAATACTGGAAGAAAGATCCTTCCAGCTACAGGTCATACTGCCAATGTAGACCATGCATACAGACCAGAGTGCTTGGTAATGTTTCAGTCCTTGCATTTTCCTCCAGAGCCACCAAAGGTGACTTAGCTTAATTAGTTTCCAAAGGGGTTGACAACAGAGGCACGTCATCATGTAGAGAAGAAACAAACCGGCAAAGTGAAAAGACCAAAAGTTCCAAGATCAAAACACTCAAAGTATCAGTAAAAATCACTAATGAATACGGCCATGAGACTTCTGTAGAATCAGAAGTAACAGGAAAACAACGAATTTGGGGCAAGTTTTTCCTCTCCTTCTTTCTCCTTCTACTTCATGTGGTCATCTTGAACACATCTTGAACAGTGTCTGTGTATGTGTGTGTGTGTGTGTGTGTGTGTGTGTGTGTGCATACATGCATGCATGCGTGTGTGTGTGCGTGCGTGTGTGTGTGTGTGTGTGTGTGTGTGTGTGTAACCTAGGGAATCTCACATGCTAAGCAAATGCTCTACTACAGAGCTATAGATCAGTACTGCTTGAACAATCTTGACCCTGAGCAAATATTGTTTTTTTCTAATACTTTCTTGAAGATCTCAAAGTACTGGTCAAGGTATAAAAATAACAATAAATGTTCAAAGTTGTTCCACTTCCTGGGTGGTCCTTAGATGAAAGAATAAATTATTTATCTGGTGTGTTATCTTTATGTAGATTTGTATGTCATTGGATATATAAGGCTCAGCTTTCAGCATTTTGATGATAAAATCTGTTTCAAAATATTTTTCAAGTGTTGGTAAGTACATTTTAATTGTTCTATGTTGTTTCTAGAAGTATTTCTTGTACAGGTAATGCTAAACTTTCATTAATTTCAAAAGAACTTTTTCAACCTGCATTTCTTTTTCTGAAACAAAGTGTTGTGTATCTCTTAAAAATGCTAAATAATACTTCTCCCAAATCTTCTCCATTTTCACTAAAATAGAGTTTTAATGCCAGAAGATTAATGATCTCATGTGCCTTTAGATGATGGAAAATATTTTATAAATTAGAGTTTAAATACCTAGGTCTATATTGTCTATTATATTTCTTCCACAATTTCAGCAACTAGTTTCCTGAGACCATCACAAGGCTGGTATCTCAATAGGAGAATGATATTAAATCCTCTGTGGGTCAGATGGGCATAGTTGCTTTGAAGCAAAAGCAAATATTTTCTCTCTACCTACTGGGATTAAGAATAATCATGTATGATTTTCAAGGTAACCAGTAATAATTCTCCTACATCAAAGTGCACCCAGCCTTAGTAGTCAAAGGGTAAATAAAAACTTCCTACAGCTATTTTCAACACTAAGAATAATTTTCAAAAAATAAAAAATAAAAGAACATTCAAGGGGACATTTGAGGATGGCTCTGGGGATTGGGCCACGATAGTCTCATAATCTTTCTATTTCACATGTGTTTAACCAACTCCCTCTCACCATTTTTCATACTTTGGGTCAAAGAAGAAATTCATCTGGAATATGAACATAAACTCCAATATTAAGGACTTGAGATGCTAGGCCACTCTGAATGTTATATTTCAAGCAAGTAGTGATTAGCCCAGTGAAGTTAATCACAATATTGACATTTTAAGTATCCACTAAGAAATCAGGGAAAAGGATCCTATTGTATCAGTCTACACAGATAACATCCTACTCATCGGTTGAATTGTGACAGCTTCCAATGTTTCATAGATTAAATAAAAACTAATCTTTTTGTCTTGAACAACTCTGAACAAATGATCCACAAACTTAGAACATAGCATCTTGGGTCTGACAGCATCAGTGTATTGTGCATTTTTTCTTTCTCTGTTTTGTTCTATGTTCCAAAAATAGCACATCCGTCAAAGCATGCAGATACAGTGGGGTTCAGCAAACTAAAAATGTATAACAAAGAAGAGATAAATTATAAGGTAATAATACAATGCTCACATCCAATACCTCATTGTCATTTCACAAGTAAGCTGACAGCTGAACCAGCCCACTAGTGAAGGACTGATGAAAAATACTGACATCTTCACTCTAGTTTTGCACCAGTACTAAATCTGACTTCAGCAAATTCAAAACTTCATGCTGAGCTTAAAGTATAGAAAAAGGAATTTAAATGGCTCTCTTTATTCTATCTCTTGATACCAATCAGAGAAGAGGATAAGAGATGTATCAATGAAGAAAGAGAAAGAGATTGAAAGTAGGCACTAAGAATAAGTATAAACTACTTAGGAGAAGAATAATCTAATGAATTTATTATTCTCTGTTGCTCCCACTTGAATTTAAGGTCCACAATGGTAAGACTTTGTGTTAGCTTTGCATTGCTGTGATAATGCATGCAAAAGCAATTTGAAAGAAGAAAGTGTTCTGGCTGCCAATTTCAGAGACTTCAGTCCATGATCATTTGGCTTCATCACTTTGGACCTGAGATAAAGCCAAAATTCAAAGTACAGAGTATGAGGTTGAGCATGACTGCTCAGCTCTGAGGATCCAGAAAGCAGAGAGTGAGAGACAGCGTGAAAAAGGGTGTCCAGGGGCAAATATCCCCTTCAAAGACCTGCCTCTTCCAATTAGACCCTACCTCTTAAAGTTTCTACTGCCTCCAAACACCACTAGCTAGACATGAAACCTCCAACATATGAACCTTTGGGGTAAATTCCAGGTCCAAACTATAGCATTCTATCTTTGAACCCCAAAAGTTCATGTTTATATCACAATGCAAGTTGCCCCCAGTTCATCTCCAAGGAGTCTCCATAATCTTTATAGTTCCAGGATTGCTCAAAAATCTGAGGCCAATGTTTCTTGTGAAACTCAAAGCATACTCTTTAGTTGTGAGCCTCTACAAAAATGAAACAAGTGACGCCTCTAGCACACAATGATGAGACAGGATAAATGTTCTCATCTGAACTGCAAAAATAGAAAACTCAAGAGAAGGAATTGTACCAAAGCAAGACTGAAACCAAGTAAGGCAAACATTAACTCTTATAGCTCTATGCCTGGCATTCAGACATGTAGTGCCAAATTATGAGCTATAGAAGGCTTGGGCTTTAGCTAGACTTATGTTGAAAATCATGGGAAAGAAGAAGAGCAGAGTAGAAAGATTTGAAATTTTTGTAGTGTGGATAGATAAAAAGCTGCGTAAAGTTGGGGCCAAGGAAGTTGTAGTTGCTGAAGAAATTAGCACCACTGAGAACAGGCCAAGTGTTTTGTGCCTGGACAATAGGATAGATGGGATAGTCCACATGGCCTTTCTCTCTTGATCTAGATCTGCTCGCTGCCTAGTTTTCCTTGGCAAATGTTCCACATTTCTGGCATCTCTAATTTCCTGGAGTCTCCACTGCAGCTTCACCTTCACTTTCACTTTCATCTCTGCACTGCCCTCTCAGTCTGCCCACAGGGACTCTGACCCTGTCACACACTATCTGACCTCCCCATCCTTTGAAACCTCAGGAGAAGGGTCTATGTCCCTATGACTTTTGCATTCTGTATGCATGCAAAATCAGTATTGCTGAGGTATGCCACCAGCTTAAGCAGTAGATAGGCCCCTTTGGACCATGAATTCAGTGGTCTGTGAGTGCCTGAATAACAGAGGATGTTGTGATTCATCCTGGGGAACCAACTTCTTATGTGAACCTGTGTAAGCAGGACACCCCAACACTCTGAAACAGCCTTTCAATTGGCACTACACTTGTACATCCTGGAACCACTGTAGGTGGGGTCTTACTAATTCCTAAAATGCCCAAAAAGCACCTTTCCTTATATCCAAGTACAAAATACTTGGCTTCAACTTAGTGATACTAATCTTTTCAGCAACCACACTTTCCTTGGCATCAACTTTACAGTTTTTATGTTTGTCCAGATTGCATGTTTTTAAAATCTTTCTGCTGTGCTCTTTGCTCATCCTTCTCCTATAAATCTAGCAAAAAAAACAGTAAAACAATGCCACTTCTTGAATACTGTACTCCTTTGCAATTTTCTTCACCTGATAAACTAGTAAATTTCTTTTAAATTCAGGCTCTCAAGTGCCCAGCTAGCTCAGTTGGTAGAGCATGAGACTTTTAAATTCAGCCTCTTATAAAATCTCAGGTGGGACAAAATGTAGATAAATTCTTTGCCAGATTGTAGCATCCATGACCTCTAATTAAATTTCCAGTAGAGTCCTCATTTCTTTCTGAAACCTGATGAACAGGTCTTTAATATGTACATTCCTATTAGCACTCAAGTCTTTGGAGCTCTCACCAGAACTATCCATCAAGTTTTGTTTAGAACATTCTAGTATTCTCAAGCTTGCATCATCAAAACTTTCCAAATTTCTTCCACAAACCAGTTGAGCCATATTGTCTGAACCATACTGTAAGATAGAGCCACAACAACCCCACTTCTCAGTATCAGTTTTTTTTAGCTTCCCATCACCGTGACAAAACATCTGAGAAAAATCAACCAAAATGTGGAAAGATTTATTTGCACACACCCTTTCAAAGACTTCAGTTGATGCTTCCTTGATTGAAACTCCATTGCTTTTGGCCTGAGACAAGACCAAACATCATGGGACAGAGCGCATAGGGAGAGGAGACGGAGACAGACAGACACACAGACACATAGATAAACATATAGACTAGGGACAAAATATCCCTTTCAAAGGCATGTCTCCAAAGACACACAATATTTTAACTAGGCTCAGCCTTCTAGATTTTCTGCCACCTCCAAATACAAAATTCACCAGCATCAAGTCTTCAAGAAAGAGCTTTCTGGGAGACATTCCAGTTCCATATTATAGCACATTTATTCACAAATTTTCTTTGGGGTCTAGCATATAATAGATGTTAAATATATTTTTGAGAGAATGAATGGAATTATCACTTTCAATAAAATAAAAGTGAAGAACACACACAAATATTTTGCATTGATTCTATATGCCTGCCTCTGGCCCACCTTTGAAACAGCTAAATGAATCGAAAGGAGCAGTAATTATGAGATTATACTCTGTGCTTTGCCACTAAATCCCTTCCTGTCTTTGAGGCTTCATCTGTGAAGTGGGGTTTTCTTCATCTGTTAAGTGGGGTTTAACCAGCTAACTGATAAGGTCACCTCTAGCCCCAGCTTTCTGTGCCTTCAGCCAAAGGCGTTTTGTTGGAGAGAAATAGAGGAAAAACATACCAAACTCATTTGTGCACAAGAATCAAGATTTATTTCCTTAAGTCTCAATCAAGTGGGGGAAGACTTTTGTTCTTACTGTTTTAATAAAAATCATAGGGGGGAGTAACAGAATTTTACAGTTTCAAGAAAACTATAAACTTTTAGAATATAGATGTCAGTTAAATCAAATATAAAAGCATTGAAAGTTAGAAAAACTGTCAACCAAGGTTGAAAGTGTCTTCTAATCTAAACTTGTTACTTCCGGAGGTCTCTGAAAGATAGCCAAATTTTATATATAAATGCCCCGTTTGAGGTGCTAATTGTCTTCTTCATGTCAAATGCCTTAGGCTATTCTCAAACCCAAGTGGATTAAAAGAATGATGTTAAGGGTGGTCAGTTTTATGGAGTGGATCTGACATTTCAAAATCTTTTTCTCTAACCTTTCAAAACCAACTTTTTCTTTCGCTAGCTTATCTATAGGTGTGAACTCTTCTGTGACAGTGTTATGATATTGTCACCTGCGGTGAGTTTACATTCTCTCAGCACTTATTAAAATTGACTTCCTTTACAAAAATGAAAGTGGGAAAGTTGAATAGCTTCTTTGAAAATGAGAGCACCTCCTTTTGTTGGGTTTGCCTATGAGGGTATTTTTTTTTTCAGTACCAGGGATTGAACTCAGGACCCTGAGCTTGCCCAGCAAGAACTTATTCTACTGAGCTATCTCCCCAGCCCTATTTTTTTTCTAAGTGAACTTTTGAAGTGAAAAGCTACAGACACAGTTTTTGCTTATAAATATATATCTAACCCTGTTTTAAATATATTTTTCCTTTCAACTTTTTATGACAATTCACTACATGCCAAATACTACAGTAGATGCTCAGGTTAGAGAGAAGAAAACTGAAGTAGCTACCCTCAAGTGGTGTACAGTTTAGGGAAGAAGAAAAAAAATACACAAGCAAACTCACTTAAGAGCCACGATAGAGGAGAAGATGGAACTCCTGGGACATTGCATGGCTACATCTAGCTAAATTTATTTGCTGAACCTGCACAGTCTATTCAAGGTGTTAAGTTTTTTGTCTTTCTATCTGCTACCACAGGGATATATGTGCACCATGTTTATAGCAGCACCATTGATAACACCTAAAACATATGAACAAGCCACATGCTTATCAAATGAGAAATGGACTAAAAGATATGACATTTTTACAAAGCTGAGTACTATTCAGCTGTAGAGAAGGATAAATTCAAGAATTATAGAGGTGTAAACCTTATATTGTGTCCCTAGTATAAGAAACTCAAAGATTAAATAAGATTAAAAATATATAGTAGACTCTCTAGAATTTATAAAGAACTAAGAAACACTAGAGCCCCAAAATTTAAAGACCCAATCCAGAAATGGGCATCAGAGATGAACACGTGCTTCTCAGAGGAAGAAATTAAAGAAGTGAATAAATATATGAAAAAATGCTCCACATTACTAGCCATCCACGAAATGCAAATTAAACAACATTGAGATATCATCTCACCCCAGAAAGAATGGCTATCATAAAGAAATCACCCAACAACAAATGTTGGAGTGGCTGTGGGGAAAAAGGAACCCTTCTCCACTACTGGTGGGAATGTAGTCTGGTGCAACCATTATGGAAATCAGTATGGAGACTCCTTAGAAAAGTTGGACTGGAAATCCCATTTAAA
>NW_004524827.1:1249026-1270413 GCF_000260255.1 Octodon degus | reverse complement strand
AGCACATTGGCCAAGCAATGGCCGTGACTCATCCACATGGCTGATACTGACAAAGGTTCTACAATCTGAGGTACAGGATCTCAGGATAAATCCTGAGAGGATTTCACTGACCTTATCAGATCCAAAAGCTACAACTCTTGTTGCATAGGTGTTGCTTTATCTTGGTCTTAACCATCCAACAGAAAAGTATAAAAACGAAGTAAAGGAAGTAAAGCCATGGTGTTATGTTGAACTGTGGGGGACTCAGGTCAACAATTTCTGACATTGCCTATGAGTTGGAAGACCCAATACTATTATGGACTACTGGGCTCTTTTAGAATATTTTGCTGAGTTAACATACCTATAATATTCAAACAACAGAACTAAACAAGAAAAGGGGATACAGATGAATATCCATTTTGTATCTGTGTATTCAAAATGGTTAAGATAGATATAAATTTACATTCTCTTAATGAATAGAGAGATTTGTTCTAATAGTGTTTGTAAATAGTATATCATGTCTCATTCTTGTGCAGCAATTAACCACTCGGAAGCATGTATGCAATGTGTTAATTATTGAAACTGTCCTACCCATTTGGTTTGGAACTGTCTCATTGCTATTTGTTTCTCAATAAAATTATGGAAAAAATATTTAAAAAAAAACAAACAGTCAAGAAATCTGCATGTTTAAAACATGAATTATTTTATGTATTAATCAGATACCCCAATATTTGACAAATGAGTAGAATGAAATACATTATAGTCGCCTTAGCAGATTTGTAATTGCAAGTGAAATACTACAATCCAGTAAACAAATGGAGGAATTTTAAATGTATTGGAGGGTTACATATGCAAAATTGACATTATTGCATTTTCCTTCTCAGTAATAAGCATTTCATTAAAAAGATGCAATCTCTGATTGGTAGGGAATTCAATAGCATGAGTCCTTTATAGAATAGGTCATATATGTTGCAAAATTTCAAAACTGTTTCAACAATATCTTAAATTTCAGTGATAATGTTATGAAATGCTCAATACTTAGTCCTCTTCTTTCCTGAAACCAATAAATTTCAGCAAAATTATCAAACAAATATATCTCAAGCAAAAAATAAGATTGAAATCCTATGTTTCTTACTTATAGACAAAACTCCCAAGGAACTATTGTCACATTATAAAGACTAAGGTATGATCTAATATTACCTGCCATAAAAGTAATCATAAGGTTCTCAGTTGTATTTGTTGTAACATAGTGCAAGAATGAAAAGTGAAGAATAATGAAGGAAGAATAGACTTCATCTTAAAAAATAAAGATCTGCAGCATGTCTCATTATGGATGTAAAGATATTTTTAGTGGTACCAAGGATCAAACTTGGGACCTTGTACTTGCCAGGAAAGCACTTATGTTGCTGAGCTATATTCCCAGCCCTAGTACCTCTTATTTTAAAAAGAAGGAATGTGAACTTTCTTAGAAATGTTTTCACAGACTGGTGTAAGGGTTGATAAACTGTGTCAGCTTGAGAAGTTAAAAGTTTAACTGAATTGGCTCAGCAATTCCATGCCCTAGGGCATGGAGGACACACCCTAGGGTGTGGAGGCACTCTAAGATGAGGATAAAAAACAGAAAGGATATAAAATAGAATTGAGGAAGGATAGAGCATTCCATTTCCTGGGAGGAACTCTTGTCTTTGCAGTCATCTCCTGACTCTAGCACAGACTCCATGGTTTCTACCTTGGATCCTTCAGCCTTCTGGTGTAGACTCATCAGCCTTCCATTGCAGGTCTATCGGCCTCCTGTTATGGACTTGCATGGAACACCACAGTGAGCTCCAGACCTTGAACTGAATCCTTCAGTCTTCAGTGTGCAGATGCCCTCTGCATGCTTCTCATCCAATACTGTGGATGACCATCTTAAGCCAATCTCATAATTTGTTATACATCTGTATATCTTGTATTACATCTGTTTCTCTAGTAAAACCCTAACTGATACAACTAAGAGTAATTTAAAATCATCTAGCTACCATGGAAGCATTGCAACCCAAAATGATAGATATTGAACTTTGAATCTTCTAAAATTCTTTAGCATTTACTGGCCCTTAGTACATATTAAATGTACCAGTTTTCTACAGAGGCTCTGTTGGAGTGACAACGGGTGACCAACTTATATCACCCAGCTGAACTGAACCAGCATGGTGCTGAGTGTGAGAAGCCCACCAGAGGATTATTACCAGCAACATAAGAGGCAGAACAGGAGAGGAAGAAGGAAGGCTGTTAGGGAAGCTGCTGAAGCTGTACGGAAGTTGTTAGAAGCTGATGGAGAAGCTATTGGGAGCTGTTGGTTCTCTTGGAGAAGCTTATTGTGCTGGCTTTCCTGATGAACTGGCTGCTCTCATTGTCAAAGGAGCTGGAGACCTTGTTGTCACTGAGAATGGCTACCTTGGGAAAGCTCTGGTCCTCACTTTGAGCATCACATCCTGGCTCCTGAGGGGAAGATGATGCACAGTTCATTCTTCAGGAGAAACTTGTCATGTTGGCTTCCCTGATGGGAACTCAGCTTTTGTCATCATCAGAAGAACTCAGGACCTCACTCTTGGCAAGGATGGCTATGCTACTTTTTTTTTTTTTGGGGGGGGGGCTCCAGGTATTTCTTTGAGTGTCACTTCATGGCTCCAATCAGATCCCTCAGCCTGCTAGCACAGATCCTTCATCCCACTGCCACAGACTTTCTAGCTTCCACCAGTGGCCTTCGGGCCTTCCCTATGCAGATCCTTGAAACAGGTCTGCATGAGGCATTATAATGGGCTCTAGGCCTCCAATCGGACTTGTGGGAGGTACTTTTATGAGCTCTAGGTCTTCAGCTGGACTCATGGAGGACATTATTTTGGGATCCAAGCACTCTGCTTGATTCTTTGGTCTTTAGTGTGTGGACAGATCTCCTGCATTTCCTTTTTGTATATGATTCTTTTGGTGACTACTATAAATAATCTTATAATAAATGTGCCCTGTGTTGTATTGTTCCCCTTGCCAAACCACAAACTATGACAGAGGTTTTTCTAACTTGTGTTTGAAAACTTCATGTACTTTTAAGAAAGTAGTATAAATAATTCTGAGATACTGTCAATATTACAAAAAGCCCAGTAAAATGATGTTTGCCTTTCACTCCAATGTATAAAATAATCATGACAACAATCATATAATTTATTGAACCTTCACAAAAATCCTATACTATAAAAGTAACTGTGCTTGTTAGAATATTAACTTTGTGTGAGGGAACTTCATATATGGTTTCTTAATTTTAAATGTGAAAGTAATCATTTACTAATTCATGCCATTTGACATAGAGACTTTCAAAATTTAACATCCACAGGCCCCCAAAATGCAAATGAAGAATTGATGAAAAGACTGACAACTACCTTTTGGTGCACACTTAAGCATACTTCTTCTAAAGAACATGAGGTCATTCAGGTCAATAACAATTCCACAGAATATAACATATTTCCTACTCATAGCAAGAGTGCCTGGCCTGAATGTATTCTGTTAATCTGATTTGTATAGCAATAAAAGAAACTAGAAATTGCTAGTGGAGTTGTTTACCTCTCAAAGAACACTTGGGATGATATGGTGTTTTTCTCCAATCGCTCTATACCTCATGCAGATGAGACTATATGGACCATGATCTAACCTCCTCCTGGAGGAATTCTTAGGTCCATGGAAAAAAGTACTTCCACAGTGAGCAAACAGAGCACTCAAGTAACAGCATGTGTATGGGTGGTGGATATGTTTTACCTAGTCCAGCAACAGTTTCTATGCATATTTCACTATTTCGGCACATTTTTCCTAAACATAAAAAATAAAACATCATAGTCAATGTGAAAATTTGTTAAAAACTAACCTAACTGGGTCATTGGCTACAGTGCATGTAACATTTAGGATCAGTCAATGCAGTTAATTCTATCATGTTCCAGAAGAGCATTTTCACGATGCTTGTACCAGATAATCAGAATCTACCACCTGGGCTGACCAGATAGCTCAGCAAACTAAAGCTCTTGCTTAGTAAGGCACAGGGACCAGGGTTTGATCCTCAACATGTGTGCCAGACCCACCCCCAGGGTACACTGAGATGGTGATTGAGACTGGGCGTGGTGATGCAAGCCTGTAATCCCAGCTCCTGGGATGCTGAAAACAGGAGGATCACTACAAGTCTGATCTGTGGGGTGAGACCCTGTAGATCCTGTACTAAATACATAAAAAAAGTCTACCACCAATGGTGTTGAGAATTTATAGAGCATGTGATAGAAAAGTATGTATTTTTCAACACTCTCATGAATTTAGCAACAAAATCAGTTTAGAAAGTAACAGTTCCATTTCCCTTTTTCATGTATTTGGTACAGGGTCTCACTGCAGCTCAGACTCACTGTGATACTCCTGTTTCAGCCTCCCCAGCACTAGGATTAGCCCGGTCTAGGTGGCCAGCTCAGCACACCAGATGGGGGGGCAGGGTCAGAATGAATGTGGTGCCAGGGATCGAACCTCAGTCTCTGCACTTCTCTAAACAGGTACTTAATCCACTGAGCTATCTTGCTGCCCTCCATTTCCTATTTTGCAACATGAGTCTGAAGCCTGAGAGGTCTCTTTTCCTAACCTCCATCACAAAAATACATATAAACCCATATTAGACTTATATAGCTACATTTTGTCCACTTAAAAACTGAGTAATTCAGACAGATTTTGGTAAGTAGTCAAAATGTATTTTATGTTAATTATATTAAACTCAAATATATTTTAATAAGATCTATTTACTGGCTTTACAACTTTTAGAGTTCTGGTGACTAATATAATAAATGTATCTACCAATTGGCAGCCTAAGTGCTCACATATTCCAAAACTTGAGAGATTCTAGAAGCAGCTCCAGAGTCAGCACTACCATTATGCCTCTAAATCCCTCCCTTACAGTCATTTCATTGGGCTTGGAAATTAATGGCCTCCATTAATATACAAATACATTACTCAGTTGATGTAAAAGATTATGATAATATGATATAGAGATGAGTACAGATATCAGAACCAGCAAAATTTTATTTTGCATGTAAAATAAAGGCATTAGTGCCCACTTTGAAGAATTATAAATATGGCTATCTATAATATTTAGTTACTAAATGGCATTATATGCTCAGAGAATCTGGTACACAGTAAAAAAATGGAAGCTCTCTGATAAGCCCTTGTATTTATCACCATAGCTCCCGCAGCAGAATTCTTAAAGTGAGGAAAGTAAACTAACATTTGTTGGGACTCCAAGAAATTCTGTAATATTGATGTTACAAGGGCAGTTAGTAACAGAACAAGCATCTGAACTCAGTTCTCCCTAGTACAAAAGGCCAGGCTGCTATCGTAGAATCCTATCCTTTATGTTATGTACCCACCTTACAAGAAAATAGTTATTAATGATCCTCAGGGTTTCAGGTTACTTTGAAAAAGGTCAGCACTGAAATACTATATAATCATATCTAAAATATATAAAAGCTATGCACAGACTGAGTCTGTTTTTTCTACAGGCCTAAATGTGTGCCAATGAACAGTAAAGTATGTTTTGAAGACACAAAAGAAGCAAATGTAGTGAGACCTAAAATGTCCTGTTAATACATGAAAAATGATTACATTATAATATCCCCAAATTCCATCTTGTTCTGTTTTGCAAAGCTTGCAAGGAACTGTTAGCATACATGAACATCACAAGCCTATCCCCCAATCCAGGTATTATAGCTTTGGGTTTGATGTCCCTGAGGGACAGACATTGCACTAAATAATCCTGATTGTTAGCTTGACTGAACTGAGACTCCCGAAGAAATGACTGGATTATAAGAACCTTGACCTCATTAGTGGGTTAACTCATTAGTGAGTTCATATCTAATTGGGCTATTAGGAGACTGGGGCTTAGTTGGAGGAAATGGGTAATGGGTGTGTGACCTGGAGGAGCACACCATGTCCTAGCCCTCCCTCTCTGAGGCTCTTTCCTTTCCTGGTGCTCTCCCTCCTGTTTCAGTGAAATAGCAGGTCTGCTGCACCACACTCCCTCCACCATAATGTCTGCCTTGGAGCCAGCCAAATATGGGCTGAAACCTCTGAAAGTATAAGCCAAAATACACCTTTACTCCTTTCATTTGTGGATATTACCGGGGTTTTTCCCAGTAGTGACCAACATAAATCTCTTCTTCTCCAGCACTCTTTCTCAAGTAAGAAAGGCCCTCCCAATAATCACAAGTCTAAGGGGAGTGAGAGTGCTGGTGAAGCAATCACTTTTGTTCTCAGCTCCATTCCTGCCCCTATTCCAAGCAAGTAACTAGCTTCCACACTCCTTAGCCTCACATGAAATACGTGCTATAAGCAGTGTGGCTGCTTCCCAGAATCCAAAGCACAGAAGAAAAACAATACTGCCTTGTCATGCTGCCGCTGGGTACCAGGACCTCACTCTACCTGGCTATGTCCTATCGCCCTCCTGCCCACCACCAGCCTTGCTCCAGGGAAATGCAAACCATCTGGCCAGGTAAGAGGAAGCTCCTTCCCAGCCCCACCCTGTGCCCTACTCCCCAAGCCACATTCCTTCCAGCCTCCTCCACAACAGGCCTTTATGGTTCCAGGCCAAGGACCTTGACCAGCCCTGGCCCTGACCCTGTAAAGGCTGCTCCTCCCCCAGGTTCCCCATTGCCTGGCTCCTACATTGGGGCCACACCAGGTCAGGGACTCCCCTCCCACAGACAGATCAAGACCATGTTGGTCTGAGCATTTGAGATGAGGTGTTGCATCCAACACGTGGGACAGGCCTGGCCAAAGTTTGCACATTAAAGCAGGGAAGTGTGGGGCAGGAGGCTTTCACAAGACAAGGAGCTGGATGTAACAGTAGAAGCCTGTAATCCCAGCACTCTGGGAGGCTGAGGCAGGAAGATCACAATTTCTAGCCCAGCCTGAGCAACTTAGTGATTTAGCAAGAACCAGTCTCAAGGGCTGGGGAGATGGCTCAGTAGAATAAGCACTTCCCTGGCAAGCGCAATGGCCTGAGTTCAATCCCCAGTTCCACAAAAAAAGAAAAAAAAAGTCTCAAAATAAAATAAAAATTAAGGTGGGTTTGCTGGCACATGACTGAGATCCTAGCACTCAGAAAACTGAGAGAGCATTGCTGTGAATTTGAGGCCAGCCTGTACTACATTGTGAGATTAAGACTGCCAGCCTGAACTACAGGAGACCCTCCTGTAAATATAAAAAGTGTTGGGGATAGAGTTCAGTGTGAAGCTCTGGGTTCACCACGTAGTACAAAAGAAAAGAAAAAAGCCACAAGAAAATGCCCTTAAGAGGAAAAAAAAGTAGGGAGCAGCAATAAAATAGCAAGCTGCTGCTGAATGGGTAGACTCTCCTGAGAGGCCTGGAGAGGAGAGGGGGTGACTTGGCATCTTTAGGCATCTAAAAGCAGAGATGGAGCCTGATGGGATGGTGAAGGCCTATAATCCCAGAACTAGGGAAGTTGAGGCAGAAAATTGCAGTGATAATTTTAGGCCAACATGGCCTACAAAGTGAGTTTGGGGCCAACCTGAACTACATAGCAGAACCCTGTCTTGAAAAAAAGCAGAAGGGCCAGCCAGACAGCTCAGTGGACCAAAGCGTCTGCTTTGGCAGAGTGCAGCAGCCAGGGTTTACTCGTGGAATATCAAGGGATTTCAAGGAGATTCAGAGAATGGCTTTCTTATCCACAGAGGGATGCTAGGCTCCAGGCAGTAGTACTCCAGCCTAGACAGAGTCCCTGTATTCCACCAGCCCTGGATCAGCAGACAGCCCCATCTTCAAAGAACCGAGTGGACTTGGAAAGTGAGCTGAGCAGGTAAAATCACACTGGATTTAAGGCCCCTCAGAAGTGTTCCCAATTCTTAGATGACTTGTGGAAAGAGAAGCCTTCCATCACTGAATGATATTGAACTTTCCCTCACCTTAGTGAGCATGAAGACGAAGATTTGAGCTGCTACTTCTGAGAAAACCTGCCCTGAGATATATACCATACAGCAGATATAATACAAAAATTCACAGTTTATTACTAGCTAGATCAAAACCCCTTGACATAGTGAGGTTAAGCTCAACTGCTTATGTTATAGGGTAATAATATCATTAAGCTTCTCTTCTGGGGGGTTAACAACTCAAGTTTTCAGACCAAAAATTGGAGAAAAAGAAGGGCTGCAAGGACAGCCAGCATTTTGGCCCTAGCCTTTCAAGGTCAGTGAGGACTCAAGACATAGGAGAACCTGTACTGTAACATCTTGTAACTCAGTTGTGTCCCAAATTTTCTGATCAAAGAGATTATGGGGACACAGAGGAAAGTGATTGATGATGTAGAGTGTGCCTAAGGAGAGTCACCTGAAGAGAAAACATTCTCTCAGACTTTCACAAAGAGCAAATTGTTCTAGCAATGGCCGTGACTCATCCACATGGCTGGCACTAACAAAGGATCTACAAAGTGCAGTACAGGGTTTCGGGGTAAATCCTGAGGGGATTTGATTCAACTTGCCAGATACAAAAGTTACATTTCTTGGTATATAGGTTTTGCTTTATCTAGGTCTTAACCATCCAGCAGAAAAGTATAAAAATGAGGTACAAAAGGTAAAGCCATATTAATATGCTGAGCTATAAAAGGCTCAAGTCAACAACTTCTGACATTGCCAGTCCTATGGATAACCCACTACTATTATGGACTACTGGACTATATTGGAATATTTTCCTGAGTTCATGCACCTACAATATTTAAATGGCAGTGGAATACCTTTCTCTGACAAAACTAAACAAAAAAGGGGGATTCAAATGATGGACCATTTTGTATCTGCATAAATAGGATAGAGATACAGCTAGTTTCTCTTAATTCAATGAGAAGAAAGATTTGTACTAATAGTGTTTGGACAGGATATCAGGTCTGAATCTTGTGCTATGAATAACTACTATGATGACAATAATATCAATGTATTAATTATTGAAACTGTCCTATTAATCAGTTTTGAAACTGTCTCATTGCTGTTTGTTTCTCAATAAAATTAATTTTTAAACAACTCTGACAAAGCCAGTGAGATAGCGCAGCAGACTAAGTGCCTGCTTAAGCAAGCACAGGGACCAGCGTTTGATCCCCAGTACAGCAGGCTGTGCCAGCCCTGCCCCCTGGCATGCCGAGCCAGCCATCAAGACAAGGTGTGGTGGCACATACCCGTAATCCCAGAGCTGAGGAGGCTGAAACTAAGAGAATCACTACGAGTTAGAGCTGTGTACCAAATACATTTTTTAAAAGATGTCAAAAACACCTGACAACAACTAATCTTAGTCAGCTGGAGGAACTCAGGGACACCTTTTGTTCAGACAAGTTAGATCTAACTCCTGCCTGCTCTTCCTAGTACAGTTCTATTTTTAACTCAATTAATCCTTGCAAGAGAAGCATCATCCATATACAGCCCAGGAGCCTTAATGTATCTTTATAACCCATTTGGTTTTTCATGCACTGGTGACTGGAAAAAGGCTTGGGATGGGAGCAGTCATTGGCTGAGGACTAGAGTGTATAGTCAGCTCTCCTCCAAGTACTGTCTTTCTTTAAGAAAACCACTGGAAACCTGGTGGATAGCCATGAAAAAGGCTCAGACTCTCAAAAGGGAACATCAGCAAAGCATCAAAGCCTGTGCTTTCACAAGGCTACCTTCTTGATCTCTGCCCACTGCTCCTTTGTCTCACTTGAAATGAAGGCAGTGAGCAATTTAGTCACACCAATCCATCCATGAAACTTGCTTTCACATTTCCCCTCAGAACTGCAAAAATGGATTTGGGTGTTATTTCCACTGGTTTTACCCAAGGTATGATATATGCAAGGCAAAGACACTCCTGATTTAATGTGTATCCTAAATTACGCTCTCTTGTCGTCTAACCAAACTCACCAAAAAGATTATGATGAGTACACCAGATAATATCATATAGTTCTAATTCCTAAAAATTAAGCAATTAATAATTATTTGTTTAATGAAATGAATCAAAGCTTTTGTCACATATAGTATTTAACCCATCAAACTCTTCCAGGTTAATCTTGTCCCCATAGAGAAATTTAATTCTAACAAAACTATTTTGTTCTCGATTGTTCCCACAGTGAATGTCAGGGAAGCTCTTCTTCCAGGAGCTGACTTTTCACACATTGATTCCAAGTGGGGCAGAGGGAGGGGGCTCACTGACGTCTGAGTCTACCAGAATCAAAGTGTTACTGGTATGTCTTCCAGCTCTAGAGAGATTTTCCAATGATACAGGTTCAGCTTTTTTAGCAACAACCAAATATGATAGGAATTAGACACAAAAAAACAAGAACCCACCTATAAAATTTAAAACCCCAAAAGACGTAAACATGAACACTGTAGCAGTTTCCAAAATAATGATAGCATTGTTAATAAAAGTGGGGTTCCTAAAATTCAGCATAGCTTGAAATCAGATGGCTGTTGTCAATCAAACAGATGACAAGCTTTAGAAAAGAGAGAAAGCAACAAAGGGGTGAGAGAAAAGGCTTCATGACTTCAACTTCTCCAGGGCATCCACCAGTCAGTAACAGCCATCAAGAATCCACCACCTGCAAAATTTACATCTAATTAGGAGAAATCCTCAGTTTAAAGACTGTAATATTCAGAGTCCCTCTTTGTTGAAGTAAACAAATATAATAAGAATATAAACATATACATAGTTGTATGTATGTGTGCCCACAATGATAAAAAGTGATTAATTTGGATAATGGAGTAATGAATTACTTATTTTTTCAATGATATTTTAATTTCAAATTCTCTGTGAAATAAGTAAATTGATTTTTTTTATAAGAAAGAGGACTTAGAACATTTCTTTAGAGTACTTCCATTCTCACTTACCTTCCTGAAATTAGTGAGTGTGTCCAGGGTCAGCATCTCCACTCTCAGCTGCTGAACGGACCTTCTTGCACTTATAACAGGCCCTGCGCCATGGAAAATTTATCACTCTACACCACATGCAGACCCAACTTACTGGGCTAGAGCATGAAACACACTTCTGTTGTTGGGATTCCACAGCTTTTATTGCTTGTGCTTTCTTGGCTTTCCCCTGCTGGGGCTGCTGTTTCTTGGGGCTTTCTCTCACAGCTTGACTCCAGCTCTTCTGCACAGTGGTCTTGATTCTCTTTGTATTTTCTTCCTGGTTGTTATTTCTCAATGCTGAGGCTGTCATACACTGGGGTCTTTCTGCATCTTTCTGGGTGGTACTGAACTTTGAGGATATCCCAACTTGAGCTTTTTCTACACATCCTTGGGTAGGGCTTTTTCCAGTCCCTGGAGATGTCATTGGCTGAATGCATTCAGTATCATTTCCCCTGATAGGGCTCCTGCTGAGGCCTAGATAAGTCATGCCCTCAGCCCTCTCTATATATTTTGCCTGCTTGTGAGTAACACTGAAACCTGGGGGTGCCTTACCCTGGTCTCCCTCCTCACCTTCTTCCTGCATGCACTTTCTGCTGTTCCTCAGGGAAGCTATACCCTCAGGCCTCCCTTGATCTCCTTGGCTATGATGGCAATTTTCTCCGAGGAAAGGCAATCTCTGGAAGCACAGTGGACCTTCTTCTTGGTTATGGTTCCCTCTGTCCTCCAGGTGTGTCATTTCCAGGGACATCTCTGGATCTTCCTCTTGTATCCTTCTCTGAGACCTCTGAAGATCTTCTTTCTGGCTGAGGCTTCTGTTGTCTCCTGGGAGGACTGATTCTTGTAGCATCACAGGGTCTTCCACCTGGTCATAGTGACTCTGGTCCCACAGAGGTGCCATCTCCTCCTGGGACCCTCCTGAAGCAGATAGACCAAGTGCGTAGATTCCCACAGGGGGCATCTGAAATGGGACTCCAGCCTCTTTTTCGGTGACTATTATAGGTGCTGGACATGGCAAGGATGGTAAATTCATTGGGAAAGGTGCATGCAATGGGAAGAACTGAGGTACTAGGGCTGGAAAAGGAGACAGCATATTTGGGCCCCACAAACTTGGCAGGTAAACAGCCCTTGTTTGGTTTGGTACTGGAGTTTCAGAAAATATGTTTCCATGCTCTCTCATAGCCCATACATCTCTTTGCTGCTCAGAATTTATGGGCCAGGCTGCAGGCCCAAATTGCTCAGCATGTGTCCCAGTTACTATACCTTGTGCTAGCGGGACAAGCTGCGCAAACTGTTCATACTGGAATAGCTTCTCTCGGAATGCATCACACTCACTTTGTGCCCGCTGCAGGGCAGATCTTGCAAGGGACAGCTGTGCCGTGGCCTGGTCTCGCTGCTGGCGCAGCTGCTGCATCTCTGATGCCAAGGCCCAACAAAGCGCCTCTCGGCTTCCCAACTGTTCCTTCAGCTCCCTGACAAGACGCAAGTGTTGTTCCCGCTGTCTGGCAAGTGCCCGCACTGCCAAGGCTAGCGCACTCCAGGCACATGCCCTCTTGTGGTTACGCGGCATGTGCTGGTCACTTAAGGTATTATGAAGGCCATCCTCTATCTCATTCCAGGATCGCAAGTGGAAGATCGAGTAGAAGTCTTGGCCCCCACCATTCATTAAAATTTCATCGTTGATAAATCGTACCACCTCAATGTAGCGAAAACCATTGGCGGGGTCCGCAAATCCGACGGCCATGGCTGCTGAAGCTCTGATATCAATAAAAAGGCTGCTGCTGTCAAGCTGTTTCCCTCTACCTCCCAACTAAGTTCTTCATTAGTCCTTTGCCACTCGTGGGTTTGGTGAGGTCTCCCACTTCCCTCTAACCTTCATTCCTACCAACAAACTCGATCCTCTCACCACAGCAACCTCTCTCTGGCAATGACACGTCACAGAGAGACGCTCTACAGCATGACGTCATGCTATGCGACAGAGAGACGCTCTAAGCAGGCGTCAGGCTTTTGTGCCATCATGCCACAAGGACTACTGGAACTAGACTTGTCATAGCGCCACCTACAAGAGAAAAGACAGTGTGACAGACATGGGGACTGCCAGCAAACCAATAGAAACTTTGGTTTCCAAGACCTTGGGAAGGGTAATACCCAACATGGTAGAATGGACCTCTAGTCAAGGAGCTGCAGTTGGATAGGTGAGTACATAAAGGTGGTTCTTATCTCAGCTTCATCTCACCTGTATTCAGTTACTACTTCAGATTTTCATAGGATCAGGTATGCTCTGAATATTTCCCTCCTTGTCCTGAAAAGATTAATTGAGAATCCCTGTCATATCATATAATCTAATAGATACGTAACAAGCATTTTACAAAATGTGACAACTTTTCATGAGGAGAAAACCTAAACAAACTAAAAAAGGAAAGGACCTTCTTAGCCTGATACAAAGCATGTATGAAATATCCACAGCTGACATGAAACCCACCTACTCCAAGATCAGGAACAGATGAGAATGATACTTTCATTATTTTTATCCAACTATGGCCCAGTACTCTTAGCCAGGCATGTAAATTGAAAATGAATGAGTAAAACTAAGCTATTTCTATTTGATGAGGACATGATTCTATAGTAGAAGACCCCAATGAACCCATCACTGAGGGTAATAAACAAATTCAGCAAAGTGACTGTATATAATATCAATAAACAAAAATCAATGATGTTTCTATGCACTAGCAGTGAACAACTCCACTTCCAGAAAATTATTCCATTTATAATAGCATCAAAAAGGATAAAATACTTAGGAACAAATTTAACCAGAGTCAAAAGATGTGTACAATGAAAGCTATAAAATATTGCAAAAGTACTTGACACCTAAAAAATGGAAAGACATGCAATGTTTATGTGTTAGAAAATTTGACATTTTTAAAAATAGCTATAAGCCTCAGAGTGCTCTAGATTCAATGTAATCTCCATCAGAATTCTAATTGTATTTTTTGTAGAATTTCAAAAGCTGGTTCTAAAATTAATGTGAGACTGACTATAAGTGTACCCTAAATAGCCCAAACAGTCTACCTCTTTCAAGAATCTTTTCATGACCACTCCACCAATACTATAATTAGTTTTGTATTCTTCTTTCTCACTATTTGTGTTCCTAGCAACGAACCTGGTTCTCACTACATGTAGTGAGTACTCACAAATGCTAAAGGTAACAATGGCATAAATAATGACATACGAAAAGGAAAGAGCAATAAAGAGTATACCATGATTTCTATAATCATTAAAATTCAGATTGAAAAGTAAGTGTATATAGCCATGTCATGGTTCTAATCCAAGAAAAGACATACACATTCCTAAAAATATTTTACCACATCCAAAACTGTTGCATCTTTTGGTAAAGTGCTTTCATATACTGTTAAACTTTATAACAACTTCAAACTATTTTCAAATGAATGTGACAACACTTCATAAATGTCAAGGTGCTTTAAAGTTATTAAGTTTAAAATACTTTGGCCTTTAAGACCATTATGGAATCAATTTCTACAGTATTGAAACAGGAAGGTGATATATAATGGCTTATGAAGTGGTATTTAAAAGGTAACTTGACTGAGTTACCCTTCTTGATGAAACTATGGTAATATCACAAATACCACACTTTATTTTGCAGATGAGCAAGTTTGCAAAGTATGAATGTGTGTTTACAAGAGAGTAGAACAACTCAATTGCATAAATTAATCAATCTGAGAAACCACATTAAAAACATTGCTAAATTTTACATGATTTTCAGTAAGTTCATATACTTTCAATTTTAGTATAACCTCTGTCACAAAACTTTCATAACAACTTTAAATGATAATAATTGGTGATAAAAAAAGGAAAATGACATTTTAAAGTTCATCATATTAGTATGTCTCGACACTTGTGCAGATTTAATCTCCCAGGAACCCAAGGTGGTAAATACAATAAAGAAAAGGCATATACAGTAAACATAAGCTGAGTATATGCTGAGTACTGAGAAACAACTTTCGTACTGCTTCAGAAAATTTATACCATTTATTTTTATGCTGTCTTTCCTTCTGCTTTGTGCTCACAGTGATTTTTTTATAATTTAATAATTTTATTGAGAAAGAAGTAGCAATGAGACAGTTTCAAAACAGGTTAGTAGTACAGTTACAATAATTAATACATTGCATATTGTTGTCTTTGTAGTAGTCATTCCTAGTACAAGATGCAGACATGATATCTTGTCTAAACACTGTTAGTTCAAAACCTTCTTTTCATTGAACTAAGAGAAAGTAACTGTATATTTATGCTATTTTTATATGCAAATATATATTTTTCTACTACAAAATGGTCCATTTATATCCCCTTTTTTGTTTACTTTTGTCAGAGATGGGTATTCCATTGCCATTCATATATTGTAGGTGCATGAATTCAGCAGAGTGATCCAATATAGTCCAGTAGTCTATAATAGTAGTTGGTCATCCACAAGACTGGCAGTGTCACAAGTCCACAGTGATCAATCAAATACAACTGCCCAACAGATACACCATGAAAGGTGCTAGCTTAGTGGTTATTCTCAGAAATACCAGAGTGATGTTCTTTGTTTGTTTTCACATGTGAGCAAAAGCTCATTATCAATAACACAAGTATGAGTATAGCTGAACACAGTGTCACATTGTAAGCAGATAAAATTTAGTCAATTTCATCTGACCTGTGTGTGTGTGTGTTATTGTACATACAACAAAATTAGCCATAACAAGTAAGTAGACTTAGATTCATTTTATGAAAGCTATTAGTTTTATTTTCTACCTCCTTGATTTTTCTCTAATATGTGCAAATAACATCATTATTGAACATTTTCTCCAAAACCATTCACAAATTTAAGTCTTCTCACCTTAACCCTGGCTATAAATATAATTATATGCACAACTTCTTATGTCTGCTCACATTTCAAGATGCCCCAATGAACTCAAGAAAGCAGAGATTCTGAGATATTAAGCACTAACCTACTAATTAGCTGTTAAGTCATGCTTGGATCATCATGCTTGGCAGGGAAGGATGGGACAGATGAGTCACTACACAAATACGGTAGTGTGAAACAAAGTAGAATGGACTCTGAATTGTCAAAACTGAGAGGCTCTAAATGTTGGAGCAGAAGGTAGAAAGCTATAGCAGAAACAAGCAACTGGGAGGCAGATTTATGAGTAGATAATTACCTTAGGAAAAGCATATACAGAATAAGTTATACAGAATGACTAGGGGCACTGGTCATATGAAAAATCAATGAGCCAGAATTGGATGAAATTAACAGGCCCAAACATTTTATAGAAATAAGCTATCAATAATTTAACGTCCAAAGTAAATTTACACCACTAATTTAAGTACATTTATACCAGAGTGTAAAATTAATACTATTGTAGTTTTGGCCTAATTGCAAGAAGAAAACTCTTAAGAACACTGAAAAGTCAGGGATAGAACAGCATAAGCACTTTCCTAGTAAGCACAAGGTCCCAACTTCAATCCCTGGTACTGGAACTACTTACAGGTCAATAGGCTATATCTGATGGCAGAACAAACAAAATGTGTCTAATTTTCACTGGTGAGGGTAATACACACACACCACGGCCACATTTTGAAATGTCACTTAAACTGTCATTTTCTTTTTCTTATCACTCCCTTGAACTTTGAACAGTAAAGTGCAGGTAGTTACTATAAAGGGATACGCAACGAAGAGAAGTCGGACTTTGCTCTCATTTTCCTAACCTGTGGACAGGTCTATAAAGCTAATGACTTTCCTTCCACATTTGGCTCAAGGATAAAAAGAGAGGACTGTGACTTTTTTTTTTTTTACCAATTCTGACAGTACCTGAGTTCCATAATCTGCTGCTTTTCCAAAGGCTGTGACTAGAAAAACAGCAGAGTATTTGAAGTACTATTTCTTTCACTGGAAATCTGGAGTTGATTCATACTTAGAAGAAGCCAAATCACAAAATGCTTTGTGCCAGATAAGGTAGTCATTACTCACCATCCAAATAAACATGAACTCACACAAATACACAAACTCATACATACAGATCCTGCCCTCCATAGTGCACCATAATAAAAAGACAACATCCAACCATGCTCTCACGCTGCCCAATGGGCACCCTCAGAGCCCTGTTCACTCATCAGAGTTCCTTCTTCTCTGAAGTGCCGGATGTCATCTCTGTCTGGAATGTACCTCTTCTCATTTGCCCTTACTGACCCACAGCAGCAAACATGTTTTTGACATTTTACTGCTTGTTGTAACAACAATTAGAATATAGGGGGAGTGGTTATGAAGCAAAAAAATTGGTGTAAATTATTTTATTTGGTCCTCTAAGTCAATGATTCACAGGTACAATTATTATTCCTGCTTATAGACAGGGACATTAAGACTGATGAAGGACAAGTAATTTGCCCAGTATAACACAGCTAACAAGTAGTAAACTTAATATTTTTGTAAATCCTTTGTCATATTTGCATTAGGTCTTTATTTTTAAAGAAATGTGATAGTACTAGTGGCACAACTAAAGCTCTACTCTATTACTATTCCTCCTTTGTTGCCTTTTCCTCTGTGTCTAACAGCAACACAAAATTGTCACATATCTTCCTTGTTTTTTTTAATTTTACATATTTTAATTTACTTTTCCTCTCAAACACATCTTAAAAATGACATTTAGACATAGGATCACAAATACACAAAAAACCATGACAGCCTCTACTTATTTCAGGAAGGGACTTCACCTGATTCCTTTAGTTGCTTTGCATAAAATTCAAAGCTTTCAGGGGACTCAGTGAAAGGAACAGACTCTCCAGTGTTCTTCAACAAAAGTGCATAATGTTTTAGAAACAGGTCATTCAATTTCATCTTTTTTGCATTCACATGCTCATACAGCACTTTAGCAGATGCTACGGCATTGTCCAAAGCATAGCTTCTCATGGTGGAAGTGTAGGCTTCTTCCTTGTCATGTAATTCAGGAATCAATTCCAACAAAGATGTCAGAACTGGTGCCTTGCCTCGTTTCTGAGCGCTCCTAATACAGAACACCAACAGAACTGGGGTTTGTTCAGCAATTGCACCATATCTCTGTAGAAGAGCTCTGGCATCATCCATCTTGCCTGAATCCACAAGATGAAGGAAAATATCAGTGACTGGTTTGTAAACTGAAAACTGATTGGCCAATCTCTCTGCCATGATGCTGAATTTTTCAACTGCTGTTTCCATCTGCTCCTGTACTGCTTTTCTGAATAAGTATGACAAGTCAAAGTACTGAGGGCATGACTCCATTGGGCTCTCAGCTATGGTTTTTATTAATAATATTGCTTTGACACAGCTAAAGAACAACAACATGGATGTTGCCATAGAAAACATTGAAAATATACTTATATCAGGGAATCTTTCTTGTTTTTAAAGATATGCATCTAGAAACACTTTTATGTAGTATTACCCCTGTGATAAAATAGTATAAACTAGTTTCAGATTTGCATGTTTCACTTCACATGACATTTTCTAGATTGTTTTATATTTATACCTGTAGATTAGCTCACTCATTTTAACTACTATTTAAAAGGTCACATTGTTAATGTGCATTTAGGTTATTTCCAATATTTTCACCATTGGCAACTGTTGCTATTAACAATATTGTCAAAAAACAATATTGTGTATGACTCATGATTACATCTATTTAAAAGTGGAATATCCTTATTCCTACATCTGTAATTTTATTAGATACTGCTAAATTATTTCCTAGAATGGTCTTAAGAGGTTATGCTACAGTTCAGATGCAAAAACAGCACTTCTGTATTCCAGGAAATTACTGAACAAGTTCATCTTAAATATGATAGCACAGTTCAGACAACTAATGCTTAAGAGAAATTATGTAAGATAATGTTTCTGAAGCCCAAACAGCCAGGAAATGGGCCTATAAAATATGGATCTTGGGGCCAGGCTCCAGATTTACTGAATCAGCTTCGCTAAGGATGACATCACAGAGTGCTCACTTGGTATTCTGATGCAATTTATCTGTGAACCAGAGTTGGTAGACCACTGGTGTCATAGTTACTTTTCTCATTGCCGACACAAAATACCTGACACCCCAAGTTAAGAAAGGAAGCATTTATTTAGCTCAAACTTTGTGAAGGTTCAGTCTATAGTCAGCTAGACCCAAGGCACAGTGTCATGGCATAAGGACAACAGTTCAAGGTGGCAGAAGACAGCAGGAGCACAAAGGGGGAAGAACAAGCCTCTTTCCCTGCCTTATATTGTAAGCACACTACCCCAGCCCCAGGGTGAATGTGGCACTCACACAATGCCTATGCCCTCCTCTTGCATAGGATAAGAATTTTTAAAAGTACAAACATTGGCTCCCTTCTTAGTCACTTATTTTAACCTTTAGACTTCTTAAGTTGACACAATCTATCTATCATTACTATCCACCCCTTGTCACCTTGGCAACAAGACACATTTCTTTAAACCTCTTTCCAGATACTAAGATATGTTTGTATGTTTCACAACTTGAACATTATAACCTAGATTTAACAATCCTTAAGAACCAGTATTAAGTCTATCAATATGGTATTATATCATATTATAACCATAACTTTTTCCCCCTCATCCCCCAAAGACTCATATGCATCCCTTTATGTGAGAGACATTTAATCCATCTCTAACAGTTGCAAAAATCCTAACAGTTTCAGCACTGATGAAAAGTCCATGTTCCAAGTCTCCAGATGTAAGGAAAACTCTTAGTTTTAAGCTGCTATACAAATGAAAAGTCAAACACTTCCAAATTTCAATAGCCTAAAATAAACATTTTCATTCCAAAAGTTACCAATAAGGAAGTACAAAGGATTGGGACAAAGAAAATCCAAAATCCAGCAGAGCAAACATTAAAACCTACATGAGGTTCCATGTCTAGAATCTGAAGCAATCTGTGGCAAATTCTGAGTTGCAAATGGCTTGCTTAAGTGACTGGACTCCTAAAGCACTTCTGGTGGTTGTACCCCCTCAGCTTCTCTCTTAGGCCTGCTTTGCTTGTTCTATGTAGCTTTACCTAAATGATCTATACTCCTTGCTTTCCCAAACTTCTGGGGTCTCCAATGAGTCTTTGGCTGCTCACTCACCACTTCACACACTGCCCTGAGTGGCACACCGCTTGCCTACCAGGCCTTCTGAAATAGAGGAGGAAGCCTTCTTAACCACGTAACTCTTATATTCCTCATGTACCTAAAACCAGTGCCACATGAATGATGCTAAGGTCTGCTGCCAGCTGGAAAAGTAGCCAAGCTATCTTCTCTCTTGACTGTAGGGGTCAAGTGCCTGGGTCACTGGGCACTCTGAATCCAATTCTGAGGAACAAATTTTCTACATTGCCACTATTCAGGAATGTGGTACTCTGTGGCTTCTCCTCAAAGCAAAGTCTTTCACTTTTGTAGTTTTGAGGCTCCAAAGGGCAGAGACTTGCTATTTCTTGTGATGGCCTCAGACCACCTTTTATAGTCTAGCATTCTTTCTCAGCAATGGAGATCTCCTCAACTCTATCTTTGCAGTCCACAGCTTTACTGGAGCATCTTTCTAGCCAAAATTACATTTTAAATGCTCCTGCTATGATTTTTCCTCTTGATTTTCAATATGTTGAGGGCTAAAAGTCCTCAACATTACCTATGCCGCAGCCTCAATATTAGACTACCATGAAATTTCTTCTGTCAGGTTAATTACTTCCCTCTTAATCTCAGTCTTGGACAAAGTCTATGGACACAAATTAAATGCAGATAAACTTTCTGTCAAGTCATAACACACATCACCTGGAGTCTAGCAGCCAATGAAGTCCTTCTTCCTAGCAGAAACCTCCTGAGCCTGATCTTTATCAACAGGGTTTCTATCAGCCTTCTGGTCCTGTGAGCTCTGACTGGAATCTCTCATACAGAACAACCTAAGATGCACTAGCACTATGCTTTCAGGCAGCATCTCTAAAGCTTTCCAAACTCTTCCCACAAGCCATTCCCAAAGATGCTTGAGCCACATGATGAGACATAATCACAGCAACAACCCCATTTCTCTGGTTCCACTTTCTGCCTCAGTTAATTTTCTTTTTCATTGAGACAAAATACCCAAAACCCCAAATCAAGGAAGAAAATGATTAGTTCACACTTTGTAGAGATTCAGTCCATAATCATCTGGCTCCATGGCAGAGTAGCATGGCACATAGACAACATTTCAAGGTGGCAGAAGACAGCAAAAGCAATAAGCAAAAAAGGGGGAAAAACAAGCCTCTTTCCCTCCCTTACACTGTTTTTTTTCATAATTTTATTGATAAACAGATAGCAATGAGAAAGTTTCAAATCAAATCGGTAGGACAATTTCAATAACTAACACACTGCATATATTCTTCTTAGTGGTTAATTGCTGTACAAGATGCGGACTTGAGATCCTATTTACAAACACCATTAGAAGAAATCATTCTATTCA
>NW_004524827.1:1247566-1248160 GCF_000260255.1 Octodon degus | reverse complement strand
CTTCTCATGTTTGCACATAAGTCAAAAAATCTCACCATATACAAACTTGAAGAAGGACAGTCCCAAAATATTCCTTTTCCAGTCTCTTGCTTTCATTCACCACCCCCTTCTTCTTGAACATGCACCTACTTGAGAGACATCATAGCCATAACTGGCATGTCATGACAAGCAGATCATATTCAAAATACCAGAATGACAGGCACTCCAAACATGAAACCAATATTACAAATTACCATCTGCAGTGCAGTAGCTTAGTACACAGGTATCAGTATATACAGTTAGTCAGGGTGAGAATCTTTCCAATTAACTGCTACAATAAAAAATCTTCTGAATATTCTCAGGATCATTGCCTTGCCCATCTTCTACATATAACCGTACAGCTGGACATTGTCATGTTTCCTAGCTCTTCTCCTTTCCCTCTCTTGATTAGTTAGTCTGTGAGATCCTGCTTTCCTTTTACTTGTATTGTATCTTTCTATTTGTATTTCTCCGTTTGAGATCTTATACTAGGGAGACTATACGATATTTACACATGTGTGTCTGGTTCATTTCACTTATGAGTATATGTTCAAGTGGCATCCACTTCAATATAAA
>NW_004524827.1:1228974-1229975 GCF_000260255.1 Octodon degus | reverse complement strand
AGGATCACAAGTCCGCATCTTGTACAGCAATTAACTACTAAGAAGAATATATGCAGTGTATTATTTGTTGAAACTGTCCTTCCGATTTGATTTGAAACTGTCTTATTGCTATCTGTTTGTCAATAAAACTTTGAAAAATAATAAAAATAAAAATAAAATAAAATTATTTCACCCTTCCATAGAAAAAAAATAAAAAATAAAAGTTCTTCTCCATAAGCATGAATACACATATATCACTATAAATGATATACCTACAAGAAGATACCTACAAGAGGAATAGATAGGTTGAATACAATTTCTAGTAATAGTTATTGAGGAATCTCCAACTGATCTCCATGACAGTGTTACAAGTTGACATTCTCACCAAAATGTAGTAGAGTTTCTTTTTCCCCACAGCCTACCTAGAATTTGCTAATATTAATTTCTGATGATAATCATTCTTTCTGGAGCAACATGGAACTGCAATCTATTTTTCCTTTGCACTTTTGTCATGGCTAGAGATGTTGAACATTATTTCATGTATTTACTGCCCATTTGAATTTCTGCTGCTCAGAAGTGTCTATCCAGTTCAGTGGTCCATTACTTGACTACATCTTTTAACTTTGAGGCTCTATTTTTTCAAATGATTCATATATTAAAAATATAAATTCTCTGCCTAAGGAATAGCTAACAAAGATGTTTCCCCTTTCTGTAGGCTGCCTCTTCCTCTCCCTACATTTGTCACTTCTGTTGCCCACACTTTAATAGAATTTTTAATCTCCTGAATTTTTGTTTCATAACTTTTAATGCACTATAATTCTTAGCTAAATTGGAATTTCTTGTTTTGTGTCATTTGTTTAGTTCATCTAGATTTTCATTAATGTATTCTGTAAACACTGAGTGTTTTGTTTACTATATCTATTGTTTTTCAGTTATAACTCCGTAAATTTTCAGAGCACCTAACTGTTCTAATTTTATTTCCTCTTAGTTTTTTTTTATTTTCTCTGTATCAGTGTGCCATG
>NW_004524827.1:1225102-1227069 GCF_000260255.1 Octodon degus | reverse complement strand
CAGCTCTACAAAGTTTGGACTTATCCAGCTGTGTCTGGCTTGGGTCTGGCTGTTGTGCTCAGCTCCTTCCCGCTGCTGCCCTTGATGTTGAACCTGTTGTGCCCCTGTGGCAAGATGTTCTCCCTCTGGACTAGCTGGGTGGGTCTATCCTCTACACTCTCTGCAGGGATTGCAGCTGCAGGGTTACACCCCAGGTGTGTATGCCAGGCCTGAACTGTGCCTGGAGGGGGCAAGGTGAAGTAGGGGGAAGAGGAAGCTCTCCTACACACTCAGCGGACCTGGGCTAGGACTGGGTCTTGGGGTTCCCGGAACGCGGCAGAAATTCCTACTCGGTGGGTGGGGTGGGGCAGGTCCTGCAGAGTGGTGGGGGGCGGCCCCCAGGGGTGGGAGAGGGTGTGTCCCATGCTGCGCCTGGGCTGGAACTGGTCCCTCCATCGCAGGGTAGCAGGAAGCTCTCCCACACACTCACCAGACCTGGGCTAGAACTGGGTCTGCCCTCCTTTATATTGTAAGCAAGCTTTGGCCCCCAGGGCAAGTGTAACGTTCAATCTCCATACACTCCTCTTGCACAGGTTGAGGATGTTTACAAAGTAAGGACCCTGGCTCCCTGCTGAGTTGCTTAGTTAAACTTTTAAACTTCTAAAGTTGACACAGCATTGTGACATATACTGTGGCAGGTCATTTGACATCTTCAACTATATATTAGGCTATTAAAAGCAACACATGGCTGCACTAGCTGATCACCTTTACACATTATCATAGAACATGTGCTTGTCTTTTACAAATGGTTGTCATAGAAAAGCCATATTAGATTTGGAAGCAGAAGAGCTGAAATTATATATGACTGTTCCACTCCATGGCATTGAACTAAGGAAATACTTTTAACTACCTAAATTCATCAACAGCAGATAGAAAGTGGAAAACTTTATGCTTTTAATATTAAAAAGAGAGAAGGTAAGCATGGTAGCACACATGTGTAAGCCTACCACTTAGAAGGCTGAGGCAAGAGGATGGCTGCAAGTTCAAGGCTGCATAGTGAGTCCAAAGACAGCCTGAACTACATAGCAATACCCTATATCAAAAATGAGCAAATAAGTAAGTAAGAAATAAATGAAAGAGATAAGTAGGGGCAAAGTCTGTGGTGCATTCTAGTCCTCCTCCATTCCAAGAAGTAATAGTGAGAGTTAGAAGTGTTGACAAAAGCCTGATAATTTTCACAAATTTGCTTCAATTAGACATGTGGCTTATAATTGGAAGAATAAAGTTTCCTAATTAATTGAATGAGTTTTGATAACATTCTCAGAATTTTTCAAATTCATTTAAATATTCTAATATATTCATTTATACAATATAATACTTTTATATCTCATTAATGGCTGAAACATGTAATCATATACATTTTTCATTTCAAATATTGATTATTTGGGTCTTTTTTATTTTTTAACTTGCATTTTTATTACAGAACATTGGTAGTACACAGTGATTGTGTTCATCATGGGGAGTTGGTACATACACATAACATCTTAATTCATCATTCTCTTCTCCTCCACCACCTCTCCACTCCCTCTACCTCTTTGGCCCTTTCCCTTTCCAAAAGATCTACCACCCTATGTCATGTTATCTATTATTTTGCTCTTTTTATTTGTATTTTATATTTCTCATATAAGAGAAACTATATATTATGGAAGCCTGAATGTCATATTTTTCACTTAGCATTATGATCTCAAGGTATATCTAGTTTCCTACAAATGATTTGATTTTACCCTTCTTTATGGCAAACTAATACTCTATTATGTATAAATATATTTTCTTTATCCATTCATGTCAGTGGACATACAGGCTGCATCCTAAATTTAGCATTTAAAAGTTGTTCTCCAGAGTTTCCTGCTACCCTGCGCCGGCGGGACCAGTCCCAGCCCAGGCGCAGCGTGGGCCGGACCCTCTCCCAGCCCCTCGGGCCGCCCCCC
>NW_004524827.1:1210963-1217097 GCF_000260255.1 Octodon degus | reverse complement strand
GTGTGTGTGTGTGTGTGTGTGTGTGTGTGTGTGTGTGTGTGTGTACATGCATGCACTGAGATTTGCAGGTTTATTTTTATTATATTGGAAAGACTTTGTTGCTAGTATAGAGATCTCTTTAGAGACTCATTTTCAATTTTGCACTCTGTGCATGGTTAACTATACAACTGTCCCATGATTTAATTGCTTTGAATAATTTGGGAGAAGAAGGCAATGTAATTGGCCCAGCATCCACTTATCCAGGAATGGACTGCAGTATTGTTATTGACACAAGATGCTCAAGATAGTGGCATGCAAATAAAACTAATTAATAGCAACAACTGTGACACCTTGAAATACCAACCAAATCAGCATCAATTATAGAATCAATAACAAGCTGGATATGGATATTCCATAAGAACCAATAATGTATATCCTTAACCATAGAAAATAGATCTATATTTATAGCATAAATACAAAAAACAAACCAAATATTGACATTCAGTAGATCTTTCCTAAATACAACCACTTCACCTTACTGAAAATATAAAAGCATTCAATGGTAATAGCATAGAGGTAACTAAATATCTAAACATTAATAAAGATTAATGGTTAGACTAGTAAAGATACAGAAAGTGAGAAACAAGAGTGTAAAAGAAGTAAAATTGGAAAAAAGAAAAGAAAGTCAACATTATCACAAATGATAATTCACGTAGAAGTCATACACTGCCTTACCTGATGGGATGAGTTGGTAATTTAACTCTGTGTTCTTTACATAATTCCATAACCCCTGTCCAATAATGACAAACTATCACATAAAACAGATGCCAATTGACAAACAGGCTACAAAATACATGACCATCCAAAATCAGCAAATTCAGTTGGGTATATTGCCTCAGATCTGTAATCCTAGCATTTGGGATACTGAGGCAGGACAATCACCATGAGTTCAAAGCCATCCTGAACTACATAGTGAGACTCTGTCTCAAAAAATTCTGTGAAACCATAAAAAATAAGGGAAGACTGAAAAACTGTGACAGATTGAAGAAGACAAAGAAAACATGATAACCAAGTGCAATGTGGTATCCTGGATTGGCTACTGGAAAACAAAAAAGGATACTAGTAAAACAACTGGCAAACTCTGAATAAAATCAGTATCTTAGTTAAAAATGATAAACAAATTCTAGGCACTTAGGTTCTATAAGTATACTATAGTTACCTAACATTGAGCTTTACTTATGATAGCTACAAACTGGAAATAAGTTAAATGTTCATCAATGGTAGAATAGATAAATAGATAGTAATACATTCATACAATAAAAAAGAGTAGTATGAGTAAAAATGAACAAACATAAAAGATCACTGAATCTCATATACATAATGCTAAGTGAAACATCCAGACATAAGAGTACTTTCAGTGTGATTCCATTTATATGACAATAAACAACATATAAAACATATATGGGAAGTTGAAATGGAGTTTTAAAATTTGTCACAACCTTTCTTGCAGCTTCTACCATCAAGTAGATAGAACTTATTCTCCACCCCTAGAATCTGAAGTGGCCCTGTGACTTGCTTTGACAAATAGAATGCAGCAAAAATAATACTCAATTTCTGAGAACTCCATTGCTGCCCCTCTTAATATGTGAGATATCTATGTAAATCATCCCAGTCTACCCTCTAGGAAAGACACATGGAGAGAAGGTAGGCTATGTGATAGCCAGCACCAACCACCAGACACATGCATAGACCAGCCAGACCAGGTCAAGCTGCCAAATGACTACAATCACATGAATGACTCCAGTTGTTACCAGCATAACTGACCAGCTGAGCCCAGCCTAAACTGACACACCAAATTGTAAGCAAAAGTTATTTTGAGCTACCAAATATTTGAAGGCTTTGTTAGTAATAGATAGTCAATACAATGATAGAAGACTAATAATTTCCCCTATGGTATAGATATTCACTGAAGAGGAATGTATAAAGTATTTCTGAAGTGCTGGTTATATATTTCATACCATAATCTCAGTAGTGCTTATTCAAGTGTATACTTACAAACTAAATGGACACATATTTATGTAAAATTTCACCAAGCCATCCATTTAAAATATAGGTATGTTTTATATACTATAGTTCAACAGCCTGTTTTAAAGGCATTGTCCAGTTTCTCTTGGTTCTTCCTGAGTGTGGAAAACAAAATAATATCTCCCAATGATGTCCAAGTAATTGGAATTTATGAGTATATTAGGATCCATGATGGAGAAAACTAATATTGCACATGAAATTAAGGTTGGCAATCCGTAGAGAGGAGGTTAGCTTGGATTACCCAGTAGCACTCAATGTCTTTAAAAGTAGAAGCAGAAAGCAGAAGAGTATAGTTAGAAAGAGATGTGACAAGAATCCAAGAAGTACAACATTACTGGCCCTGAATGAAGGAAACCACAAGCTGAGTTATGCAGAAGCAGGAAAACAAAACGAATATATTATCATCTCTAGTTATCCCTGACAATAACTTGATTTTCGCTAATGAGAATCATTTCAAACCTATGAATTGCAAAATTATAAGATAATAAAATTATGTTCTTTTACATTACTCAGTCTGTATCAGTTTGTTACAGCAACAATGAGAAAAAATAGTGGGTCACTGTTGCAAGGAAACTGACCTCAATGCATCTTACTATAGCTTAGTGGTCAACCATTTCCATTGACAATCAATTACTCCTCAAAGATTTCAAGAAGTCTAGATGAGACAGCACCAGAACTGTTTTTTTGCATAGCCTCCAAAACCCAAGATGACAATTGGGGCACTCTTTAAGCATGTAAATTTGTGCATCTCATCTTTGGTTTCATGTACTACTATTACTATCTTGAATTTTTTTTCAGAACCAGGGATTGAACTCAGGCCCTTACACTTGCCAGAGAAGCACTTATTCCACTGAGCCATCTCCCCAGCCCCACTATCTTGAATTCTTAATAATTTTTATACAAATGAATATACATTTTCATTTTGTACTGGATATGAATTATATTATTGGTCCTACCATCATCCCCTTCCTGAGCACCAGGGTTAGCCCAGCAGACAAATCTCTCCTTAAATTTTTGTTAACATAATTTTATAGGTCCTAGGGTCCTTTCCTGACATTAGGCCTACAAAAGGGCCACTTGTTTACCTGACCAATCCCCTTAGCTCCAAATTTCAAAACAAAGAAATTGCAGTTCCTTCCATGGTCTTCTCATAGGGATGACCCTATTCTCTCTATAGACTTCTGCAGAACTTAGTGACCAACATTTGTACACTTAGATGGTCTCTCAAAAACTACTCCCACATGCTCCTCTGACTGCGTGAGTAGAGAGTAACTGGAATATCCATTTTGCAAAGAAAGTAAAAGTAACTATCACTTGTTAGACCCCCCCCCATGCATATAGAACAATAAATATTAACAAGTATCATGAGAAAAGGGAGCTATGTGATCAAGGAATTTCTTCAAACTAAGATTTTAAAATGACATTCATTTTCTTGAATACTACTCGATTTAGTGTTTTAAAGGACATATGACCCTCCACAGTAGGGGGGAAAGAACTTTATAAATGTATTTTGAACCTGGGATTGTGGCAGCCTGGGAGGCTGAAGCAAGAGGATCCTAGGTTTGATCCCAGCCTAGACAATTTAGCAAAACCGTGTCTCAAAATAAAATACAAAAGAGCATAGCTCAGCAGACTAAAGCACCTGCTTAGGCAGACAAAGGGACCGGGGTTAGATTCCTGGCATGACATGCTGGCTCTGCCCCAGGGGCACACTGAGACAGCATCTGAGACTGCACATGGTGGCACACACCTGTAATGCCAGCACTTGGGAGGATGAAAACAGGAGGATCACTATGATTCCAGTCTGCATAGTGAGACCCTGTAGACCCTTGTACTAAATACATTTTAAAAATACAAAACAGCTGGACATGTAGCTCAGTGTAAAGGCCCTGAGTTCAGTCTCTAATACTAAACTTTTTTTCTCCATAATTTTATTGAGAAACAAATAGCAATGAGACAGTTTAAAATCAAATTGGTAGGACAGTTTCAATAATTAACACATTGCATACATTCTTCCTAGTGGTTAATTGCTGTACAAGATGCAGACTTGATATCCTGTTTACAAACACCATTAGAACAAATCCCTCTATTCATTAAGAGAATGTAACTATATATCTATTCTAGCCATTTTGAATACACAGATACAAAATGAACATTCATCTGTATCCCCTTTTTTTGTTTAGTTCTGTCATTTGAAATTTTTTAAGACTGGAAAGGTACCCCTTTTTTCCTAGGGTTCTCACAGGGCTATTTCTCCATGGAAAATGGTTTGAAAAATGATTTCCTAACCAAAGCCCTTACCAAGCTAACAGATTCATTATTTATCTCCTTTTCAGTTGACATTTACAATGACGAAATCCAGCACACACATAAGTAACATTTTCTTTGTCTAATTCCTCCTTACTCTGTCCCTCTGATCACATATGTAGTCTGTGTAGGACAGCAGCCTAGGTTATATATTCAAAATGATGCTTATTGGGTGGGATGTGAGAATGATGATAGCTAACATTTATTGAGCACTCTGATAAGAAGTACTATGCATTTGTCATATATAATCTTATATAATGCCATGGCCCACTTTTTTTTGGAGGTATGTTGAATTAAGCCCAGGGCCTTGTGCATACAAGGCAAGAGTTTAAGCACTGAGTCACATTCTTAGCCAAACTTGTCTATTTAACATATCTTCCACATTTGTAATTCAAGGAACCTCAATATATGGGTGATAAATCTCAATGGACAAAGTTGAGGGGAAACTTAGCATTGTTTTAGTAGGAAGCATTCCCAGGGCACATCTATACCCAAGGGATTATGGAATTCATTTTCTATATATGAAATAAACAAGGTTTTTTTTTTCTAAATCAATAGCAAACTACTGGCAGCTTAATTGTAAACCTATTGAGGATAAGTTGAAACACCTGGCACTTGTACCATTCAAATACACATCAGTGCCACTAATGATCCTACTGTTCAAGATGACTAAGATTTGCTCTAGAAGTTTGGAACTGATTACTCAAGAGAGTTTGAAAGAAAATACTAGGAGAATATGCATTCAACCTCTGAAGATATTCTCAGGTCATAAAATATTTTTGTGAACACATCTAAAGGATGTTTAAATAATGAAATATTGAACATGAAAATGAGTGCTCATTTTTTCTCTTTGATATGACAAATAATAAAGCCAATGTAATGACTGTTGCTCCTACAACAAATGGCTTTGGAACCCAAATTTCTTTGGGCTTTTTCAGCCTTCAGATAATATAAGTTTTCAATTAAATACAGTCAACAACAAAATTTGACAGTTCATGCATCCAATATACCAAAACCCTAGCTTCTTTAAAATTCCTTCAAGCTCGGCTGAGGGGCGGGGCGGGCGGAGGAGCCACTCCGGGGAACGGGAGGGCGATCCGCCGCGGAGTTACAGGAAAGTTGGTCCGAGTTCCCGGAGTTTCCCCCTGTGGTTACTCGGGATCGGCTGCCCGGAGGCCCTGCTCGGCTCCTTTCCTCCCTCCGGCCTTCAGGGTCCGCTCGGTCCCTGCTTCTGCTCCGGGCCGCCATGGAGCCACCGCCGGCGCCTAGGAGTAAGCTAAAAAAGCTGAGTGAAGACAGTTTGACTAAGCAGCCTGAAGAAGTTTTTGATGTCTTAGAGAAGCTTGGAGAAGGGTCTTATGGAAGTGTCTTTAAAGCAATCCACAAAGAATCTGGTCAAGTTGTTGCAATTAAACAAGTACCAGTTGAGTCAGATCTTCAGGAAATAATCAAAGAAATTTCCATAATGCAACAATGTGACAGCCCATATGTTGTAAAGTACTATGGCAGTTACTTTAAGAACACAGACCTTTGGATTGTTATGGAGTACTGTGGAGCTGGCTCTGTCTCAGACATAATTAGATTACGAAACAAGACATTAACAGAAGATGAAATTGCAACCATTCTAAAATCTACATTGAAAGGATTAGAATATTTGCACTTCATGAGAAAAATACATAGAGATATAAAAGCTGGAAATATTCTCCTCAATACAGAAGGACATGCAAAATTGGCAGATTTTGGAGTGGCTGGTCAGTTAACAG
>NW_004524827.1:1207137-1209058 GCF_000260255.1 Octodon degus | reverse complement strand
ATTAAAAAATGACAAAAATATTTCTACTGAACTGTGCAAAGCTTGGGGACTGAAAAGAAAAATACTAAAACCATTAAAAAGTTACTCATTTCTAAGCTGAATGAACATTTGTATAATTGAACTGGGACCAGTTGTTTCCTAAGCTACATATGGCCATCTTGACAGTGTTTGTTCTTTTATGTATTTAATTACTATGTGGAAGTCATAAAGACAAATAAATTTTACTGTGCCACCCAAAAAAAAAAAATTCCTTCAAGGCAGGAGTGGTGGTGCACACCTGTAATTGCAGCACTTTGGAGGCTGAGGCAGGAGGATCTCTGTGTGTTCAAGGCAAGCCTGAGCTACATAGTGAGACTCCGTCTCAAAAAGACAAAAGGAGAAAAGGTTCCTTCAGACTGTTTCCAATCATTCCAAGAAAGTTCATATTGCCTCTGAGCACATACACCAGATATATCCAATCAGTTACTATATTGTTGCTGATTTTTCTATCTTCTGCTTATATCTCTCCCTCTCTACTGTCTTATCTGAAAATCATGGAAACCAGGACTAACCCCTACTGGACATCTTCCACCACCTCGAACTAGGGGCCTCAATGTCTAATTGCAGCTGAAACAGTGGAGTCTAAAAGCATCAAAGCTGCATACTACTCTGCTGAAAAAATGGAGGAGAAGACTGCCTGCGCTCTCTGTTAGTCATATTTCCATCGCTGTGACAAAATACCTAAATAAAAAAAGATGTCTCAGTTACTCTTCTCTCATTGCTTGGACAAAATACCCAACACCCAAAATTAAGGAAGGAAAGGTTTATTTAGCTCACAGTTAGTGGAATCTTTAGTCCATACTGAGCTGGCTCCAAGGCAGAGTGGCACATGGCAGAAGGCAGCAGTTCATGGTGGCAGAAGACAGTAAAGATGAAAGGGAGGAGCAGCAGCTGTGGGAGCTAGAAAGCCTCTCTCAGTTCCTTATATTATTTCAGGCTCTCTGCCCCAGGGTGGGTGCAGTACTCATGCCCATAATCCCAGAAGTGGATCATGAATTAATCACAAAGAGTAGAAGCCACCCCAATGACTATGTAAGGCTTTCAGTGACACCTAGACACAAACCATAACAGAAGAAATATTTACTTTGGCTCAGTTTCAAAGGTTTGAGCCTATGTTCAGCTAGTTCTGACTGTTGCCCTGAGAAGAGAAAAAATGGTGAAAAAATGGTGAAAGAGTGTGACAGATGAAAACTGCTCAAGGAAGTACTAAAGAGTACTAAAAAGAGAAAACAGCCTGTGTGTGTGGGCTTCTTCTTTTTTTCTCTTGTTCCTTTTGGGCCCCCCTCTATTGGTGGTATGATCTACATACATAGGGAGCTGCACCCCTTAGTTTCCTGTCTCACATGCACTTTATGTGCTTAGCATTTCTCAGTCCAATAAAATTGGAAATTGATATTAACACCAAGAACTAGGGGGAGGGGAAATACAAAAACTGTGCATGTGTTATGTGTGTGTGTGCTAACACCACAGGATGAATATGAGTGCTGTATAATACAAATATGTACTAGTAAAAAACTTTTAATTAAAAACAGAAAATGTACACTATGCATCATTGATCACTTTCTTCTGTGGCCCTCAAAATCTTCTTGATCAGAAAATTTGGGACACGACTTAGTTAGTGTATGTCACAGCAGAGTTTCTTTTATGTCCTGAGTCCTCACTGACCTTAAAGGACTAGCGCCATATTATTGTCTCTTTTTAGCCCATCTACAAGTCTAATTTTTGGTCTGCAAACTTTAGTTGTTAAACATCCAAATGAGACGCTTACTGATATTATTATCCTCTAACACAGGCAGTTAAGCTTAACATCACTATCTGTCTGAATATCACATACCTTAGACATAAATGAAACTGCTATTTTCCAACAACCATGGATGCTCTA
>NW_004524827.1:1204082-1207037 GCF_000260255.1 Octodon degus | reverse complement strand
ATATAAAATATTTAGGACAGATATGCAGCTACTTTCTCTTAATTCAGTGAGAAGAAATATTGTACTAATAGTGTTTAGACAAGATATCATGTCTATATCTTGTACCCTGCATAACTATTATGAAGACAATAATATGCAATATATTAATTATTGTAAATATCATGCTAACCTGTTTTTGAAGCTATTTCATTGCTATTTGATCTTTTTTCTCATTAAGGTAAGTAAAAATATTTTAAAAAACAAAGTGCAATCATCACATATTCTATTATCTTTCTCAGTTAAAGGAGAGAAAGTATGGAATATGATTAAAGTCTTATCACAAGCATGGAGATGTCATTTTTCATCATAATTTACTCAGTCTCATATGGATATGGGCAATGATTACAACCTTTTGTGATTGTATTTTCCTTAAACAAGGGTTCCAACAAAGACAGGAAGCAAGAAAGCAAAATATGAACACCTAAAATGTACAAGCTCCTCCATGAGGATAAACCTAAGTAACAGGTATGTAGCTGCATGTAGAGAAAGTGACAGTTAAAGAACATTGGAATTTTACAGTAGAAAGAAATTCAAATAGCTCAGACCATAGAATAACGAGAAAAATGAAATACCCCAGCACCTCCCACCCCAGCTCCACAGCTGAGGGAGGGGCTGTCTCTACTCTGCAGAGGTAAAGGTGAAAGATAGGGTGTCAGCAAGTTCTCTCAGGACACATGCTGTACCTTACAAGCTATGGCCTAAATCCAAGAGAATATGGATAAACAGTTCAATGAAATAACTGTAGCATATGAGTGAGAAATTGAGGAATAATATAAACATGTTGAAAAAGAATCAACTGGGAGTCTTGGAAGCAAAATGCTCTATAAGTCAGTTAAAAATTCAGTTTGAGGTCGGAGCTGCTGCCACAGAATCCAGGTCTGAGAAGCATGCACTCCGATGCTCACCCCACATGCATTCCTGGTTCCCTTTGGCTCTAAATTCCCAAGATGGCCAGTCTCAAGGATTAGCTCATTGTGAATCTCCTTAAGGAGGAAAAGGTGCCCTAGAAAAAGGTCACAGTTATCAGGGTTAGTGCTGTTGGCGTGGCCTGTGCCATCAATATCTTTTTTTTAATTAATTTTATTGAGAAACAAATAGCAATGAGACAGTTTCAGAACAGGTTAGTAGGACAGTTACAATAATTAATACATTGCATATAGTCTTCATACTAGTTATTCATAGTACAAGATGCAGACATGTTATCCTGTCCAAACACTATTAGTACAAATCTTTCTTCTCATTGAATTAAGAGAAAATATCTGTTTATCTATCCTATTTTGTATATACAGATACAAAATGGTCCTTCATTTTATTCCCTTTTTTTGTTTAGTTTTGCCAGAGATGGGTATTCCATTGCCATTTAAATACTGTAGGTGCATGAATTCAGCAAAATATTCCAATATAGTCCAATAGCCCATAATAGTAGTGGGTTATCCATAGGACTGACAGTGTCAGAAGTTGTTAACTTGAGCCTTTTACAGCTCAGCATATTAATATGGCTTTACTTTTTATACCTTGCCTTTATACTTTTCTACTGGATTGTTAAGACCAAGATAAAGGGAGCCAGGGAGGTGGCTCAATAGAATAAGCATTTCCCATGGCCATTGCTTGTATCTTAATGAAGGACTTGGCAGATGAACTTGCTCCTGTTGATGTCATGGAAGAGAAACTGAAGGGAGTGATGATGGCTCTCCAACATGGCAGCCTTTTCCATAGGACATCCAAAAATTGTCTCTGGCAAATGTAACAACAATTGTCTCTGTAATGTAACAACAAACTCCAAGTTGGTTATTATCACCTTTGGAGCACATCAGCAAGAGGGAGAGAGCTGTCTTAATTTGATGTAATGTAATGAGAACATCTTCATGTTCATCATTCCTAATGTTGTAAAGTACAGTCCCAATTGCAAGTTGCTTGTTGTTTCCAACCCAGTGGATATCTTGACCCATGTGATTCGGAAGATAAGTGGCTTTCCCAAGAACCATGTTACTGGAAGTTGTTGCAACCTGGATTCATCCCGGTTCTGCTACTTGATGGGAGCAAGGCTGGGCATGCACCCACTGAGCTGCCATGGCTAGATCCTCAGGGAGCATAGAGATTACAGCGTCCCTGTGTGGAGTGGTGTGAATGTTGCTGGTGTCACTCTGAAGAATCTGCACCCTGAGTTAGGCACTGATGGGGATAAGGAGCATTTGAAAGAGGTTCACAAAGAGGTGGTTGACAGTGCTTATGAAGTGATCAAACTAAAAGGCTAACATCATGGGCCACTGGACTGTTGGTGGCAGATTTGGCAGAAAGTATAATGAAGAACCTTATGAGGGTGCATCCTATTTCTTCCATGATTAAGGAGCTCTATGGAATCAAGGATGCTGTCTTCCTTAGTGTCTCTTGTGTCCTGGGACAGAATGGGATCTCTGATGTTGTGAAGGTGACTCTGACTCCTGAGAAAGAGGCAAGTTTGAAGAAGAGTATGGATACCCTGTGGTCGATCCAGAAGGAGCTGCAGTTTTAAAGTCTTCCAGTGTCACCAAGTCACTGTCTAGGCTATAGGAGAGCTTAGTTGGAGTTGTGCCAGTTGTCCTTTTTATCTGACATGTAATTGAAGCAGCACTATTAAGATGGCCTGGGGAAAATGCCAGTTTCTGAAAGTTAGAAGTACAAAAAGTTCACGAAACCCCACAGCCCTGTCCTGATGCCGGATGGTGCTGCACTTGTAGTCCTGGTTAGTATGAAGTATCAAGGCATCTCTGAGACACCTGGTTGTGCAGGCTCTAGTTACTCTTCAAACAGGTGTGTGTTACTCTGTTACACAGCTTCACCCACCAAGTCTTGTGTGACCTTTCCCCAGTTGGTCACAGCCTGGGATCCAGTGTACAAATCCAATACTGCATGTCTTGTGCATAACTGTTTTAAAGG
>NW_004524827.1:1198362-1203982 GCF_000260255.1 Octodon degus | reverse complement strand
ACGTTACTGTATAGTTTAAAAAGATCTACCTGTGAACAGTGTCACCAACTACAATACCAAATAAACCTTGAACAGTAACTACTGTTAAAAAAATTCAGTTTGAGAGGAAAATCACTATGAGTCCAACCTGTGTAGTGAGACCCTATAGACGCTGTACTAAATACATTTAAAAAAATTCAGTTTGACATTCTCAATAACAATCTAGGTCAACTGGAAGAAGTATATTGGATCTTCAAGTCAGATCTTTCAAGACATTAAAGTCAAACAGAGATGCCTTTAAAGTAATGAAGAAAGCATTCAAGATGTCTGAAATACCATTAAAAGATCAAATGCTCCCATCACCAACGTAATTGAAGTGGAAAAAGTAAAAGTTTAGGGGCATAGAAAACCTATTCAGTGAAATAACAGCAGAAAATTTCCTTATCTTGAGAAAGAGATGGGGATTGAGGTACAGAAGGACTTTTAGAATCACAAATAAATATTACCAAAAAATATCTTAAACATGACAGATTACAGTCCAACTATCAAAAGTATGGGACAAAAATGACTTTACATATGCAAGATAGAAACACCAAGTCACGTTAAAATGGAAAATCATTACACTAACAGCAGATTTGCAGCAGAAACTATAAACTCTAAGAGGTTGTGGAATGGTGGTTTTTCAAGTCCTGAAAGAAAATAACTATGAAGTAAGATTACTGTGCCCAGCAAGGCTATTCTTCAGAATCAAAGCAGAAATAAAGACTGCCAAAAAGTAAAGCATATACTAAAAAAATTCCTGACCTTTAGCCCACTCTTACCAAAAGATGCTTAAGGGCAAACTGAAAGTGAAAGCAAATAGACCATAAAAAAGCTAGTAGAAGTAGTTATATATGATAAAATATATTTTAAGACAAAAACTATAAGAAGAGACAAAGACACAATGAAAAAGAAAATCAACAAAGAAGGATGAGGGTTAAATTACACTACAGAACAAAGGGACTTAACAGGCATCTACAGAATATTTTATCCAATAGCTGATATTCACATTCTTTTCATCATTGCATGAAACTTTTTCTAGACTAGACCATATAATAGGTCAATAAGCAATTCTTAACAAATTCAAAATATTGTAATCATATTTCATATATTTTTGTTTACAATGGAATGAAACTAGAAGTCTACAGCAAAAGTAAATTTAGAAGTAATACAAACAAATGGACATCAAACAATGAGCATTAAACAAATGGATGGGTATTGAGGTAGTCAGATACAAATTTTTTTAACTCCTTAGAATGGAAGGGAATGGAAATACAAAATAAGAAATAAAAACTGTGGGATACAGCAAAAACAGTTGTAACAGATAAATTTATACTAATAAGTCCTCACATCAAAAAAGAGAATGATCTCAAATAAATAAGTTCATGATATATTCCAAGACTGTAGGAAAGCAAGAACAACTAAATCCAAAAACAGCAGAAGAAAATCTAACATAGCAAAATAAGTAGTGTTTTAATTCACCAACAATGAATTTGTTAGAAAGAAAGAAATCAGGGCTGGCCAGATAGCCCAGCAGATTAAAGTGCCTGTTTAGGGAGAACACAGTGGCCGGGGTTCAATCCCTGGAGTGCTGTGTCGGCCCCACCCCCAGGGTGCACTGAGACAGAGATTGAGTGCACCTATAATCCCAGCACTTGGGAGGCTGAACACAGGCAGATCACTATGAGTCTGATCTACATAATGAGACTCTTAGACCCTGTCCTAAATACAAAAAGAAGGGGGCCTGCCCCTTAGCTCAGTTGTTTAAGTGCCTGTTTAAACAAAGCAGTCAGCCTCAGGTTGCTGTGGTTCCATCCCCAGAACTCAAGCCAGCCAAACCTGCCCTGAAGGCATTCTGAGCCAGCCAGAAAAAAAATACAAAAAAAAGAAAGAAATCAATACAAGGATGTTACACATAATAGCACATATTTTCAAAAACCTTTTAAAAACCCTAGGTTTTTAAACACTGAACTAAGGAAGTGAAAGACCTCTATAATTAAAATTACAAAATATTATCAAATGGGTATTATTATTAATAAAAACAGCATTACAAAATAATAAAGTATGCATGCCCATGATCATAGCAGAATATTTCATAATAGTTGATGTATGGAATTAGTATGGGTGCCCATAAACAGATAGATTAAAGAAAATATTGTGTATCATCTATATCCATAAAGAACAATAAAATCCTATCATTTGTATTTCCAATGAATGGAATATGAGGATATCAATTTAAGTGAAATAAGTCAGACACAGAAACAAAGTATCATATTCTCTTTTTTATTTATTTTTATTCATTTTAATGAGAAAAAATAGCAATGAACCAGTTTCAAAGCAACTTAGTAGGACAGTAACAATAATTAATGCATTGCACATTGCTGTCTTCATAGTAGTTATTCAGAGGACAAGGTGCAGACATATCTAGTCTAAACATTATTAGTACAGACCTTTATTCTCACTGAACTAATAGAAGGTACCTGTATAACTATCCTATTTTGTATATACCTATATATTTTTTTAACAATCCTTTAAAGATCTCTCGAAATACAGCTTCCCTAACAACAATGGAACACCCATCTCTGAAACAACAAAACAAAAAAGGGGCATGTGTTGTCTTTTACATGTGAAAGCTAAAAAGGAAAAATGAGTCAAGCATGTTGAAACATGCCTATAATTCCACCTACTGCAGATAGTAAGGCAAGAAGACCACAAGACTAAGGACAACATAGTAAGACCCTAAAATTTATAAACTTAAAATAACAGCATCAAAAAAGGATTGTGAAGGACGTAGGGGGATAAGGGAAGACATGATGGAGTCATAATACATGAGCATACAGAAAAATCACAACAATCCCACTCATCCATAAGGTTTTTTTTCCATAATTTTATTGAGAGACAAATAGCAATGAGACAGTTTAAAATCAAACTGGTAGGACAGTTTCAATAATTAACACATTGCATACTTTCTTCCTAGTGGCTATTTGCTCTGTAAGATGCAGACATGATACCCTATTTGCAAACACTATTAGAAAAAAATCCCTCTATTCATTAAGAGAATGTAACTATATATCCTAACTATTTTCAATACACATATAAAATGGACATTCATTTACATACCCCCTTTTTTGTTTAGTTCCACCATTTGAATATTATAGGTGTGTTAACTCAGCAAAATATTCTAAAAGAGTCCAGTAGTCCATAGCAGTATGGGGTCTTCCTCTTGATTGGCAGTGTCAGAAATTGTTGACCTGAGTCATCCACAGCTCAACACAACACAATGGCTTTAATTTTTACACATCATTTTTATACTTTTCTGGTGGATGGTTAAGATGAAGATAGAACAAGACCTATACAACAAGAGTTGTAGCTTTTGGGTCTGATAAGGTCAGTCAAATGCCCTCAGGATTTTTCCTGAGATCCTGTACCTCAGATTGTAGAACCATTGTCAGTGTCAGCCATGTGGATGAACCACGGCGATTCCTTGTCCAATGTGCTCTCTGTGAAAGCCTAAGTGAATGTTTTCTCTCCATGTGACTCTCCTTAGGCACACTCTACATCATTTATCACTTTCCTCTTTGTCCCCATAATCTCCTTGATCAGAAAATTTGGGACACGACTGAGATACATGATGTGACTCTACAAGTTCTCATATGCACTGAGTCTTAATTGACCTTGGAAGCTAGGGCCAAAATGTTAGCTTTCCCTGTGGCCCTCCTTTTTCTCTAATTTTGGTCTGCAAACTTAGGTTATTAACCATCCAGAAGACAAGCTTATTGTTATTACCATACAAGCTAGGCTGCTAAGCTTAACCTCACTATCTGTCTGAATATCAAACATCATAGGCATAACATGGAACAGGTATTTTTCATCAAGTATTGATATGTTGAACTTTAAGTCCCTACAGAATATGATGAAAAAAACATTTAAAAATTAAAATATATTTTAAAAATAGGCATAAAGAATCATATAATTCTTATGTTTACACATAAGTCCAGAAATCTAACCAATACAGCCTTGTAGCAGGACAGTCCTGCAACATTCCTTTTCCTGTCTCCTGCCTTCATTCACCACCCTCTTCTTTTATAACAATCATCTACCCAAGAAACAGCATGGCACCAACTGGCATGTCATGACAAGCAGTCCATATTCAGAAGACCAGAATGACAGGCACTCCAAGTATGAACCTACTATGATAAATTGCCAACTTCAGTGCAGTTGCTTAGTTTACAGGTGTCTAAATATATAGTTAGTCAGGGTGAGAATAATTCCAATTAACTGCTAGATTCAAAAATCTTTGGAAGATTCTCAGCATCATTGCCTTACTGATCTTCTATATATAACTTTATGGCTTGCCACTGTCATGTTTCTAGCTCTTCTCTTTGCTCTCTTGTCATCGGCTAGTCCTCAAGTTCTTGCTTTCTTTTACTTGTATTATACCTTTCTATTTGTATTTCTTCTTTTGAGTTCTTGTACTAGGGAAACTATATGATATTTACACATGTGTGTCCAGTTTATTTCACTTATGGGTATATCTTCAAGTGGCATCCACTTCAATATAAAGGCTTGCAGTTTATCATTTTTTATAGCTGAGTAATACTCCATTGTATAAAAATTGTAGGAGACACTTCCAGATCCTTGTTTCAGTTCAAGAAGCCAATATTTGTAATCCCAAAGTTATGTTATTGGAATCCCATCAAATTGATTCCAATCTACCACTTACAATGCAACCCATAGCAAAAATAAAGACACTAAATTATATCTTCAATCATCGGGGAGTCAAGGGGCTCTAAGTCTAGCCATGAAGATGGCTTTCTGGAACACAGAGAGTGATCCAGTGCCTCACCCAGTTTTATTCAGTGGGGGAGTGGCTTGAGGATTGACTGAGAACTGTGGGAAAGAGACTACTATGAGCTGAGCTAGGTGTGTGGCCTAAATTTACCACTGCGATATGCAGAGAGGATATGCAGAGAGAGTAATCTGCATTACATAGTATCTAATGTTTTGGTAAGTCTGGTGCTTCAGCTTTGGTGTAGCCTTTCAAGCCCCAGGAAGTCATAGCCTCTGTCTGGAAGCTCAAACCCAGCTGGCACCATGGAGCATTAGCTCTAACGTCCTGTCTCAACCCGGCTCACATTAAAGAGCAGCAGGTATAGGTTACCAGGGAAACACACACGCCACCTTCAAAGATTATCACCGGCACCTCAGCTAGACCAATATACAGTGCTTAAGGCCAATGGAAGGATAAACAGAAGTCCTAGCCAGCTCTGTACATAACAATACAAGGAAATGGGGTCAGGCTCAGTCAAAATGGAGACAATCGCTCTTTGTTCAAGGAGAGCTGCTCAGGTGGTCCTCCACAAAAAAATACCACATCTTTTTCATCCATTCCTCAGGTGATGGGCATCTTGGTTGTTTCCAAGAATTGGCTATCACAAATTGTGCTGCTATAAACATAGTCACACATATATCACTATGCTAGGTTTTCAGATCCTCTAGGAAGGTTTTCAGCAGCGGAATAGTAGGACTAAATGGGATTCCCAGTCCAACTTTTCTTTTCTTTTTTTTTCTTTTTTTTTTTTTATTTCTATTTAATAAAATT
>NW_004524827.1:1196083-1197966 GCF_000260255.1 Octodon degus | reverse complement strand
TTTTTTTTTTTTTTTGAATTTTTTTTCAGAACCAGGATTTGAACACATGCCCTTGCACTAGTCAGGAAAGCACTTATTCCAATAGCCATTTCCCCAGCCCCAAAAATGGCAGAAGGATATTTTTTTTTCTGGCTGGCTCCAAATGCCTTCAGGGCAGGTTTGCCTGGCTTGAGTTCTGAGGATCAAACTACAGCAACCTGAGCCTCACTGCTTTGCTAAAGCATAAACTTAAAGAAATGGGGCACCCTTACTTCTTTAATTTTATCCTCAGACAAGTGTGTGTCCATCTCAGATGCCATTTCTTGAATTGATCTTTAAATTTTGGGGCCCTAGTGTTTTTTAATTCTTTATAAATTATAGAGAGCATACCTTTGTCTGAGTACTTATTTGTCATGATATTTTCCAAATTTTTGGGTTGTCTTTTCACTTTCTTGGTAATTTCTTTTGACGTGAAAATACTTCTCAATAACAGCAGGTCCCAGTTGTTAATCCTGCCAAGTGTTTCATGTGCGATTTGATTTTTGTTCTTGAACTCTTTTCCTACCCCTATATCTTCAAGAGTTACTACTACTTTCTACTCCAGGAGATTTAGTATTTCTGTTTTAATATTTAGATGTTTAAATCATTCTGACTTTAGTTTAGTGCACGGTGATAGACCTGGGTCAAGTTTTAGTTTTCGCATGTAGAGAGCCAGTTTTTCTGGCACCAATTGTTCAAGAGCTATCTTACCTCCAGGGAGTATGTTTGGCCATTTTTCAAAGATGAGGTGGCTGAGTATGTTTGTAGGGGTTTCAGCATCCTTTAACCTATTCCATTGATCCTCAAATCTATTTCATTGCCAGTGCCATGCTGATTTTTATCACAGTAGCCTTGTAGTATAATTTCAAGTCAGGAATTGTAATGCCTTGTGCCCTGTCTTTAATGCTTAGGATTGTCTTTGCCATTCTAGGCCTTTTCTGGTTCCAAATAAATTTTAGGAATGATTTCTCTAGCTCTGTGAGGCATTTTCGTGATAGTTTGATAGGGATTGCATTAAACCTGTACAACAATTTGGAAGTATGGCCATCTTGAACTTGGTTCTTCCTATCCAGGAGCATGGGATATCTTTCCATTTTCTGAAATCCTCTATGATCTCCTTTTTCAGTGTACTGAAATTTCCCTTGAAAAGATCTTTGACTTCTTTAGGTAGATTAGTTCCAAGGTATTTCATTTTCCTTGGTGCTATTGTAAAAGGTATTGTTTCTATAATTTCCTTCTCAATGTGTTTGTTGTCTGTGTAGAGGAATGCTATTGAATTCTGGGTATTGACTTTATAACCTGCTATGCTACTGAATTTCTGTATTAATTCTACTAGCTTCTTGATGGAGCTGGATAAATCCAAACTTTTTAGATCTGCACCTGAACTTCAGTACATGCTAAGGTTATACCTACAACGAAGATCTACAACAAAGGTCAAAAGACAGTACTACACAAAATGAAGAGAAGGAACAAAATGCAAACACAGAACACAAGCCCACCAGTAACAAGTACAGAGGACACAAACACAGAAAAATTTGGGAATCACACAGCCGAAAGCAATGAATCAACGGTTTCTGACATAAAGAAACAACTGCAGAAAGGTATAGAGGATCTCAGATTGGAAAGAAAAAAAGAAATCCCTGAATTAATAACATCTGCAGTAAAGAATCAAATGCAGAAGCATATGGAGAAAACCCAATGCCCACCCAGAACAAGTGCAGCGGACATTAGCTCGGCTCAAATGCATGAATTAATAGCGTCGATATTAAATAAGCAACAGCAGAAATTTATAGAGGAACTCAGAGCACAATTCTTTTCTGAAATAAAAAAAGAACTGTCAAAACTCATAGCATGTGAAGTAAAGA
>NW_004524827.1:1194714-1195614 GCF_000260255.1 Octodon degus | reverse complement strand
TACTATACCGTGAAAAATTCTCTTTCAAGTTTGATGGAGAAGTGAAATACTTTCATGACAAAGAACAGCTAAAGAATTTCATGATTACAAAACCAACCCTACACAGGCTACTGAAAGATGTTCTAGAGAGTGACCAAAGTGATAAGAACTCCACGAATGAAATCAGAAGCAACCAACTAAATAAGGCAAGCAATTAAACACAGGAGAAAAAGAAGTAAATGACAACAGGTAAACAACATGTCAATCTTAAGTCAATACATCTCAATTCTAACCACCAATGTAAATGGACTCAATTCACCAATTAAGAGAAATAGACTGGTACAGTGGATTAGGAAACAAAATCCAACAACATGCTGTATATAAGAAACACATTTACCTCATAAAGACATTCATAGGCTGAAAGTCAAAGGATGGAACACAATACTACATGCCCTAAAGTCAAAATGGAATAAAGATCTAAACATTAATGCAGACACTAAATCTCCTGTAAGAGAAAGTAGGAGAAACTCTTGAAGACATAGAGGTAGGCTAATAGTTCATGAACAGATATGAAATCACACAGGAAACAGCTGAAAGAATTAACAACTGGGACCTGCTCTTACTGAAAATTGTTTTCACGTCAAAAGAAATTACCAACAAAGTGAAAAGGAAAACCACAAATTTGGAAAAAATCATGACAAATAAGTACTCAGACAAAGGTCTGCTCTTTAGAATTTATAAAGAATTAAAAAGCATTAGGGCTCTAAAATTAAAGACCCAATCCAGAAATGGGCATCTGAGGTAGGATTTTCTGCCGAGTTCCGGGAGCCCCCAGACCCAGTCCTAGTCCAGGTCCGGTGAGTGTGCGGAGAGCTTCCCGCTAACCTGCGCTGGCGGGACCAGTCCCAGCCCAGGCGCAGC
>NW_004524827.1:1172584-1173895 GCF_000260255.1 Octodon degus | reverse complement strand
TTGCATTCTCTTAATGAATAGAATGATTTTTTCTAATGGTGTTTGTAAGTAGGATCAAAAGTCTGCATCTTATAGAGCAATTAACCACTAAGAAGAATATATGCAGTGTATTATTTGTTGAAACTGTACTTTTGATTTGATTTGAAACTGTCTCATTGCTATATGTTTATCAATAAAACTTTGAAAAGAAAAAAAAAGAAACTCACAGAGTATATGTGTTAGCTCAAGAAATGCTGGCTCTTATAAAACAAGATAGAAAGCAATAATGCTAAAAGTGTTGTATGTTTCAATTTTGGCAAAATGGCACATCTTAACCAACAATGTACTTTTGCAAGCCAACTTATTAACTCTAACACCTCTGGAATTTCCATGAACTGTAGTCTGGGAAGTAATGAGGCTGAACTGGTTCTTCGTGAACAATGTGAAAGGATAGCTAGTGGAGTAGACATTGTTGGTGTAAATATCACAGACAAGGAACTCCCCTGTCAGGAAATGGGAAGTGACTCCACCTGGGCCCCTCAAAGATGAGGGATGACCCCAGTGGGGAATCGAGCTTTCAATCAGATTTCTAATCAAAATCTCAGTCAGACTTATCCAGTTCAGAACCAACAACAGGCTCACTCAAGGAACTTGAAGGATCACATGATGAGAGCTACTAGTCATCCAAAAAGTAAAACTCATTGAGAGTGACAAGACAGTTGCCACTCCCACTGGGATTTCAGGACTTCCACCAAAAAATGCTATTTGCTTAACTATGTGGAAAGGCTCTTTGAGTTTAAAAGGTCTCATTGTTATACCCAGTATTATTAATAAATATTATTAAAATGGAAAAAAGAGAGATAACATGTCACCCCAGAAAGAATGGCTATAATAAAGAAATTACCCAACGACAAATGTTGGAGAAGCTTTGTGGAAAAAGGAACCCTTCTCCACTGCTGGTGGGAATGTAGACTGGTGCAACAGTTATGGAAATCAGTATGGAGACTCCTTAGAAAAGTTGGTCTGGAAATCCCCTTTAAACCAGCTATTCCTCTACTGGGAATTTACCCAGAGGATCCAAAAATATCATATCTTAGGGATATATGTGTGCCTTTGTTTATAGCAGCAGAATTTGTGATAGCCAAATCTTGAAAACAACCAAGATGCCCATGACTTGAGGAATTGTCTGAAAAAGATGTGGTAGTTTTCCACAATGGAGTATTGTTCAGCTATTAAGAATGATAAACTCGAAGCCTTTATATTGAAGTGGATGCCACTTGAACATATACTCATAAGTGAAATAAACCAGGCACACATGTGTAAATATATAGT
>NW_004524827.1:1164957-1167277 GCF_000260255.1 Octodon degus | reverse complement strand
AAAAAAAAAGAATTTCCATGTACCAGGGCCTGGGGATTTGGCTCAGTGGCAGAATGCTTGCCTAACAAGCTGGAAGCCCTGGATTCAGTCCTAGGAACCAAAAAAAAAAAGACCTCCACTAAAAAACAATTCACCCAAAAAATAAGGTAAAATAAAAAATATTGGCTAAGAATTTCCATGTACCAAAGTGTTTGCACTTTTTCCAGCAGAGACGTATAAATCATAGGTATAAGCTCTAGGCAAACATAATTTATATAATTTTATCCCATATTTGTGACATTTTTCTTTGATATATCAGTAAAAATGTAGATGTCCTTATCATAAAATCGTGCCATCATCCATCTCTATGTTGTTTCCATGCTCTACTGCATTCTTGAATGTAACAATAATTTCTCCCATAATTTTCTAAATTTATTCAATGGATCTTTGGTTCTACATGTGGTATTATCAGAGAAATGTAAAGAGTTCAAAATAACCAAAAAAGAAACACAGTACATGCCATTCTTTATACATCTATTGGCATACATGCTATTTTCAGATCAGTACATCCTAATATGTGATAATGGCAATATTCCCATAATTAATAATATATATATACACAAGTTTTCATCTCATTAATTGTAACAATTCACAACACTGCTGTTTTCAACTTTTTGTACAAAAGCTATATGTATGGCATATATATTTATTTTTTCAAACATAATTTTGAGTATAAGATATGAATAATTTATACAGTGCAAAAGGATCCACTGCAATGAATAATTCATGTTAGAAGTTCTGCATTTCACACCTATGTGTATTCATGTTCTATCACATTCTGTTTTTGGTTGCCATTCTTCCTTTTGGTATTTTATTTCCGATATAAATCTACTTTGTGTTCATTGACTGTATTGGCCATAAGATTGCATTCACCTAACTCTAATGTGTCTTCATCTGAAGAGTAATAGACAGGTTGTGACTTTTCCTCTGAGGAGATATAATTGTACATTCATCTGCTGAATCATCCATTTTCTATGTTTAACATTCTATTGAGAAAATTTTTTACAAAACTGAAATACAGTTAAAATTGACATATGAATAGATTTTAATATACATTTGTGCATACAAACTTAAATATTAGTTACAAATGAAAATGAGAACTACTGTGGAAAATACAAAGTAATAATAAAAGAAAAATTTACCACTGAGCTTAGTAATGATCTAGCCATGAAAAAACAATGACTGTTTTTTAGCATCTTATATTAACAAAAGAGCATACACAGGTTAGCTATCTCCCAACAGACAACTCAATTTCTGTTAGGGCTGCTTGGCAACAAAATATGCAGGTTAAATTGGAGTACCTGACAGTGAGACACAAAAATTACAGCTCCATTGTAAATGTGTTAACACCCTTTATTTTTGGTTTTGAGCCATCATCTAAAACTCAAACAGAAAATGCTCCATTTTAATATCCACTGTATGAGACTGTATCAACTACTACATTGTGAGCCCCCAATTATCATGAAATAAGCTTCATTTGTGGTTATGTCCCAAGTGCCCAATATGGTACCTAATCTGGGTATGGTGTTCAGAACTATTTGTTGAGTGTAGCACAATTTTTTTAAAAAAGTACCTGTACTTCTTCCAATGCCCCTAGGATTCATTAAAACTATGTAATAAACTTTTAAGATTACATGCAATGTAATGGCAGAAATTGAGAGCACAAACATTAGAGATTCCAATACATTTCTGGAAGAAGGAAAGTAGATATGGGAAAATCAGAAGATGAAACATAAGGAAAGTACTCCGCCTATAATTTGTTCAGAAGAAGTTACAGGAGATGGGATCAAACCTTCTTGACAGAACCCAGCAGATACTCTGGGTTCTGGGTCAACAAATACAGAAACTATCAGGAAGGAAAATGGGCATTAAACTGTAGAATTAACTGAAGATTTCTAAACAGACTTGCTGCATGGTGTCTCCTCCACCATATGCCTCCAAAATCCCCTGCCCAGAGTACCACAAACTGGCCTTCACCAAAAAACAAAAATAAAAATAAGGACATTTATTGACAAACAATGCAATGGAAAAAGTAAGACTTCCACTTTTTACACTAGTTTCTCAAAGAAATACTCATCCTACTAATCCTTTAGAGTTCTTATGGCCAGATAGCCAATTCCTAGCCAATTTACCCCAAAATAAAATTTGCCTAACAACCAGCAACTCCTGCCTCATTTTATAAATGATGTAGAGTGTGCCTAAGGAGAGTCACATGGAGGGAAAACATTTTCTCAGGCTTTCACAGAGAGCACATTGGCCAAGCAATGGCCGTGACTCATCC
>NW_004524827.1:1162201-1164857 GCF_000260255.1 Octodon degus | reverse complement strand
AAACCAGGCACACATGTGTAAATATATAGTTTCCCTAGTATAAGAACTCCAAAGAGGAAATACAAATAGAAAGGTATAATACAAGTAAAAGGGAAGCAGGATCTCAAGTACTAACTAATCAAGAGAGGGAAAGGAGAAGAGTTAGGAAACATGACAATGTCAAGCCATACAGTTATATGTAGAAGATGGGCAAGGCAATGATCCTGAGAATCTCCAGAAGATGTTTTTTCTAGCAGTTAATTGGAAAGACTCTCACCCTGACTAACTATATATACTGTTATGAACTGAGCTACTGCACTGCAGATGGTAATCTGTAATAGTAGTTTCATGCTTGAAGTGCCTGTCATTCTGGTCTTCTGAATATGGCTGCTTGTCATTACATTCCAGTTGTTGCTATGAAGTCTCTCAGATAGATGGTTGTTCAAAAAGAAGAGGGTGGTGAATGAAAGCAAAAGACAGGAAAAGGAATATTGTGGGACTATCCTGCTTTAAGGTTGTATATAGTGAGATTTTTGGACTTATGTGTAAACATAAGAAGTATATAATTCTTTATGCCTATTTCTTAAAATATACTCTAATTTTTAAATGTTTTTTATCATATTCTGTAGGGACTTAAAGTTCAACATATCAATACTTGATGAAAATTCCTGTTCCATATTATGCCTAAGATGTTTGATATGCAGACAGATAGTGAGGTTAAGCTTAACAGCCTAAGATGTATTGTAATAACAATAAGCTTGTCTTCTGGATGGTTAACAACCTAAGTTTGCAGATCAAATTTAGATGAAAAGGAGGGCTGCAAGGAAAGCCAACATTTTGGCTCTACCCTTCCAAGGTCAATTAAGACTCAGGACATATGAGAATTTGTACTGTAGAGTCATGTAACTTGGCAGTGTCCCAAACTTTCTGATCAAGAAGAGTATAGAGCTAAAGAGGAAAGTGATTGATGATGTAGAATGTGCCTAAGGAGAGTCATATGGAGAGAAAACATTCTCTCAAGCTTTCGCAGAGAGCACATTGGCCAAGCAATGGCCATGACTCATCCACATGGCTGACACTGACAAACAATCCGAGGTACAGGATCTCAGGATAAATCCTGAGGGGATTTCACTGACCTTATCAGACCCAAGAGCTACAACTCTTGTTGCATAGGTCCTGCTTTACCTCGGTCTGAACCATCCAGCAGAAAAGTATAAAAACAAAATATAAGAAGTAAAGCCATACTGTTATGTTGATCTATAGGGGACTCGGGTCAAGAATTTCTGACATTGCCAGTGAAGCAGAAGACCCAATACTATTATGGACTGGTGAACTCTTTTAGATTATTTTGCTGAGTTTACACACCTATAATATTCAGATAATGGAACTTAACAAAAAAGGATATACAGATGAACCTCCATTTTGTATCTGTGTATTCAAAGTGGTTAGGAGAGATATATAGTTACATTCTCTTAATGAATAGAGGGATTTGTTTTAATGGTGTTTGTAAATAGGATATCATGTCCGCATCTTGTACAGCAATTAACCAATGGGAGGAATGTATTCAGTGTGTTAATTATTGAAACTGTCCTGCCAATTTGAATTGAAACTGTGTCATTGCTATTTGTTTATCAATAAAATTATGGAAAAACAATAAAACATCAAGAAATCAGCCAATAATAAATGCTGGAGAGGCTGTGGAGAAAAAGAAACATTTCTGCACTGTTGGTGGGAGTATAGACTGGCACAACTATGGAAATCGGTATGCAGATTCCTTGAAATCTAGGATTGGAGACCCCATTCAAGCTAGCAATTCCCTCCTGGATATTTTTCCAGAAGAATTAAAACCTCATACCACAACAATATATGTGCATCCATGTTTATAGCAGCACAATTTGCCAAAGCTACGTCCTGAAAACAACCCAGATGCCCATCAACTGAAGAATGGATAAAGAAGATATGGTATTTTTACACAGTGAAGCATTATTCAGCTATAAAACAGGATAAATTTGAGTTTTTTGTTCGTAAATGGATGCAAACTAGGAGCATGCTCTTAAGTGAAATTAATCAGACCCACACATTCAAATACCATATAGTCTCCTTACTGTGAGAACCTGAAAGAGAAAAGTAGAATCTGAAGGGTACAATATATAATGAGAAAATGGAATGCACTTATTCAAAAGAAAAGAGTTACTGGGTTGAGGAGACAGACAGGACAGGGTGTGGGGGAAAAAGATTTATCTATGTATGGAAGCAGGATGGTTTGGACAACTGTACCATGCATTTCTGCTGGTCTATGGAAAGAAACAGCAAATGCTTTAATTTGTTTTGTCTCCTTCTTCAATTGTTTCTCCTTTTTCTCTTCTTAATTTCTTATACATTTCTTTCTTTTCTTTCTTCTTCCAATTTTACATGTATATATCTTATAATATAAATAACTGGAGCCAGTGAAATAGGTCAGTGAACTAAAGTGCCTGCTTAGGCAAGCTTAGGCAATCACAGAGACCACAGTTCAATCCCTGGCAGCAGCACATGCCATGCCAACCCCCGACCCCAGGGCATGCTGAGCCAGCTAGAGTCCTGCTATACTGACATATGTCTGTAATTCCAGTGCTCTAGAGGCTTAAAGCAGAAAGATCACCATGAGTCTGAGCTGCATAGTAAAATCCTGGAACAA
>NW_004524827.1:1152041-1156483 GCF_000260255.1 Octodon degus | reverse complement strand
CTACTGGACTCTTTTAGAATATTTTGCTGAGTTTACACACCTGTAATATTCAAATAACGGAACTTAACCAAAAAAAAGGTATACAGATGAATGTCCATTTTGTATCTGTGTATTCAAAGTGGTTAGGATAGATATATAGTTACATTCTCTTAATGAATAGAGTGTTTTGTTCTAATTCTGTTTGTAAATAGGATATCATGCCCGCTTCTTGTACAGCAATTAACCACTAGGAAGAATGTATGCCATGTGTTAATTATTGAAACAGTCATACCAATTTGATTTGAAACTGTCTCATTGCTATTTGTTTATCAAGGAAATTATGGGGAAAAAAAGAAACTAGACTAAAAGGCTGAAAGAAAGAAAAAAAGAAGAAAGAAAAGTATCGTGCATGTATATAAAAGTCTCAGTTAATAAATGAGGTCTGAGAAGACTTGATTTTATTAAAAATTTTCAATCATTTTCATATACATCTACTGCTACACTCTACTTTTTGCCTATATTATAAGCTTTAGCTGTTGTCTGTCTTAATGTACTTCAAATATCCCAAGCAGACTACAGGCTCATTGACAGAAAATACATGAAAATGGTATGCAAAGTAAAATACTAATTTTCATTAGTGATTTTTGAACAAAATTTCCTTGCTATATTGAGTGGGTATGAGATACAATGGTATGAGAATAAACTCTGGGATTAGATATTTGATTTAAGTTTTGACCCTATCAAATATTCTATATAGAGAGCTGTGTGCAGTCAACTTTTAACATCAGTGTCCTCAACCATATAAAAGATTATAGTATGTTCTTTTCAATTTCCATGAATATTGTAGGCATTACCTGTGTAATGTCTACATAAAAAGAAATGTTATTCAATTATAATTTTACTAGTTCATTTACAAACTTGTAGATATCTTTGATACCCTAATACCATTACTGAGAAAGAAAGTCTGCTGAATACAGAGAATAGAATAGTTGAAAAGATCAGGTCCTGATCTTATAGAGCTATGGCATAGTTGGACAGGTGAAAATAAAATCCCAACAATGTTAACAGCAACTCAAAATGCAAAATATATAAATTCAAAGTGCAAAAAAAGAATATCATCTCTACAAATATCATTTAGAAAAATCACTAAACAGCTACAAATAAAATACAGTTGTCCCTCACTTGTCCTGAAGGGTTCCAGACACCCCCTCAGTAAGTGAAAATCAGCAAAGTAGTGGTAGCATACTTATTTAATAGGCGTTACAAACCATTCCCACACTCTTATACACCTTTCTTATGCTTTTAAAAACACTTCTAATGTTCTTAAGCATTTTCTAAACTCATTTAGCATTTTCTAAACTCAACATATGCAATCAAATTACTATGTAATTTTTTTCAAAGTTTTATTGACACAGATACAAAATGGACATTCATCGGTATACCCCATTTTTTCTAAGTTCCGTTATTGAATATTATAGGTGTGTAAACTCAGCAAAATATTCTAAAAGAGTCCAGTAGCCCATAATAGCATTGGTCTATCAAGCTTAACCTCACTATCTCATTGCATTTCAAACATCTTAGGCATAATAAGGAGCAGGTATTTTTCATCAAGTATTGATATGTTGAACTTTTAGTCCCTGCATAATATGATAAAAACATTTTAAAAATTACATTATATTTTAAAAATAGGATAAAGAATTCTATACTTCTCATGTTTGCACATAAGTCCAAAAATCTCACCATATACAACCTTGAAGCAGGACAGTCCCACAATATTCCTTTTCCTGTCTCTTGCTTTTTCACTCACCACCCCCTTCTTCTTGAACATCCACCTACCTGAGCGACATCATAGCAGTAAACATTTGTATTTCTTAATTGAGAAGTATCTGTTTATTTCACTTGTCCAGTTTTAAACTGGGCCTTTAATTTTGGGAGGTCTTTTTTGAGTTATTTATATATTCTAGATAGGAATCTTTTGTTTGAGGAATAGTTAGCAAATTTTTTCCATTCTCTTACTTTTCTTTTTCAGTCTGTTTGTTGTTTTTTCACTGTGCAGAAGCTTTTTAGTAAGATGACATCACAGTTGTTGATTTCCATATTATTTCATGTGTAACCAGTGTTCTATTCTATAATCATTACCTATGACTATGACTTAGAGTTTTATCTATTCTATCTTCATAAAATTACTTAAATTTTGACATTTAGTTCTTTAATTCATTTGGATTTTAGTTTAGTACAAGGTGAGATACATAATTCTAGATTCAGTGTTTTACATGTATATAGCCAGTTTTCCTGACACCATTTATTAAAGAGGCTAACTTTCCTCCAATGTATGTTTTTGGTGAATCAAATAGTTGAATGCCATAGAATTGTTTCTGTATCTTCTGTTTTGGTCTATTGATTTTTATATCTGTTGTTGTTCCAGTGCCATGCTGTATTTATCACTGTAGCCTTGTAATGTAACTTTAATTCAGGGCTTGTGTTGCCTCCTTTTCTCTTATTACTCATGACTCTTTTTATTGTTATAGGTCTCTTCTGGTTACATGTAAATTTCAGCATTATTTTCTCCAGCTTAATAAGAATGCTGTTGGTAGTTTGATTGGGATTATAATAAATATATCTATCAATTTTAGAAGTATGGACATTTTGACTATTTTTGTTCTCCTATCCAGGAAAATGGAAATATTTTTCCATTTTCTGATGTTCTCTTAAGTCTTGTTTTTCAGAGTTCTGTAGTTTTTGCTCTAGACATTTTTAACTTTCTTAATTATACTAATTCCCAAGTGTTTAAATTTTCTTGATACTGTTGGGAATGATATTTTTCCCTAATTTCTTTCTTAGTAAATGATCAGTAGAGTACAATAATGGTATTATTTTTGTGTGTTGATTTTGTATCCTCCTACATTTTTTTTTGTGAACCAAGGATTGAACTCAAGCCCATGCAGTTGCCAGGCAAGTGCTTATTCTACTGAGCCATCTCCCCAGCCCCTCTCCTACATTGTTGAATTTGGTTATTATATGGGTTTCCTGTATAGAGCATAAAAATTTGACTTCTTTTCCTATGCATAAAACTTTTATTTCTTTTTCTTCTGTAATTGCTTTAGCTAATGTCTAGAGCACTATGTCAAATAGGAGTAGTGATAGTGGGCACCATAGTCTTATTCCTGATTATAGAGGAACAGCTTTACATTATGTTCTTCCTTTAATATGATGTTGTCAGTAGGTTTTTAATGTTTTTTTGCTTTTATCAGATAGATAAGGTCCTTCTACATCTGTTTTCTTCAGTGATTTCTTCCAAAAAAGATTTCTGTTTTGTCAATGGCTCTTTCTACATCAAGTGAGATGATCATGTAGTTTTTGTTTTTGTTTCTTTATGTGGTACATTACACTTGTTGATTTGTAAATGTTGAACCATCCCTAGACTCTTGTGAGCAATCCTACTTGGTCATGATGAATGATATTTCTGATGATTTGTTGCATTCTGTTTGCCAGTTGAAGATTTTTACATTTTTATTCATTGAAGTAATGAGTCTACCCTTCTCTTTTTTGGTTGTATCCTTTTCTGATTTTGAAATCAAGGTTATTTAGCTTCCTGAAATGACTTGAGATTACTCCTTGCATTTCAATTTCACTAAGGAGCTTAGAGAGTATTTCTGTAAAATCTTCCTAAAGTTTTTGGAAAATTTAGCAGTGACTTAAAAACACTGTACCACAGTAATATGTGTACCCATATTTATAACAGCACAATTTGTAATAGCTATGTCTTGGAAACAACCCAAGTGCCCATTAATCAAGAATGGATAAAAAGGATGTACTTTTAATAAAATGGAGTACTGTTCACCCCTAGAGAAGGATAGACTAGAGGCATTTATAGGTAAATGGATGCAACTTGCAGATAACAATACACAATGTATTAACTATTTTCATTATCAAATTGTATTGTTTTGAAGTTTTGTTTTTTCCATTCAAAAAACTTATAGAGGCAGGAAAAAAACCCAAAAAGGAAACAGATAAAGGCACAAAATTTTATTTCCAAGTGTGTTCAAGGTACTTGATTTGCCAAGACACCCTTTGATAAGGATGTCTATTGTTTGAGATTTCCTTTCAAGTAGTTTCTGTTAACTTCTAGTTTTCCTAGGCATTAATCATACTTTATTATCTACAGTATCTGCATTCCTTGTTTTTGTTGAACATTGTATTAAAGTAATTCTAAAGATCATAGTCTCATCCCTTCCCTTGGGTTCTTGTATATACAGTAGTCCCTCACTATTTCACAATTTGATTTTCATGGACTCATTGTTATTCAAGTTTTCAAAAATAATAATCTAAATTATTTATCACAGAATTTTCACTATATCTTGGGATTTTGCAGTACTGTACAGTATATGTGTGTTGTTAAAATTACATAGTAGAGACCCACTCCTAGCCCAGGTCCGGTGAGTGTGCAGAGAGTTTCCTGCTAC
>NW_004524827.1:1148713-1151941 GCF_000260255.1 Octodon degus | reverse complement strand
ATCTGCTATTAGAATATTTTAGCTAATGAAAAACTCTCCTTGAATGGGTCACTTTTAACTTGATAATTATTTACCAATTTCAATAATCCCCACCACTCCACCCACCATACAGTAATTTTTAAAAAGCAAATATGATCATATATTCCCCATATTTATATTTGGTTCTTTAGATCCTCTGTCACTTTCAGAAAAAAAATCATTTCCCATGCAGAATTCTAAATGTTATCTCATCTCCTCCTCAACCCAAAAGCAGGGTTACTCCACTGTGATTCAGAATCACTAAACCACATGGATCTGCCCATAGTCATGCAGTTCCGTCTCCATGGAAAGTCTTGTCTTCTTATCCTTTCCTGACAAATTCCTTCTTATTCTTTAGGACCCAGTTCAAGTAGTATCTCCTCTGTAAGAAAGTAACAGACTCTCTGAGAAGAATTTATTACTTTCTCTTACATACTCCCCACTTACTGAACCATGACAATACAATACAGTGTGGCCTTACATGAACTAGTTTATTGAATAAGCTAGGCACAGTAGGGTGTAAACAAGAGCATTACAATTCTTTCACACCACTGCTTCATACTACAAGCTCTGTGGAAGCATTTTTCTTCACCACTGCATGAAATTTCAGCAGATCTCATCTTTTCCAGGAACAGTCAGATTTTTAAAAATAGTCTTGCTTTTAGACATTAAAATATTGTAGTTTAATATATTACAGTTTTAATTTATTGCCCATTTCCAGACTTTATGCCTCCCCCAGCTCAGGTCTAAATGAGCCAGAAAACTTGTGGTAGTGAAAAAATAGAGGACATGTTAAGTTTCCTCAGTAATCCATTTCTTCTTCCTATCTCTCTCCTACAAAACACACACACACAAACACACACACACACACACACACACACACACACACAAATACACTGTCCTGTCTCCAAATATGGCTCCAGATTTATGACAATGAGAAGGACTAAACATAAGATAGGAATCTTTCCTTGGTGGATTTATTATAAATCAGTCATTAACTGAAAAATTATATCAGGGGTCCAAAGCCAAAACTTTAGAGGGTTCCTTCCAGCCCCTTGTCACTGGAGATCTCTCAATTTCACTTTCTTGATCTGGAGAAGTTTTCCTAGCCAGCTTCTTTCATCTACTCTGTTCTGTGTTACCACTGGTTCATTCTTCTGATGGAATTACTTCATACCTCTGAGGATTCCTCTTAGAAGAGATCTCCTACAAGATACCCAACTGGAGCTTCCTATCAAGAGACTATACCTGACCCTGAGACACAGAAAGCTTTGTTCATATATTGAAATGTACATCTTCCTACAAATGCAGCCTTTTCTCTCTCTCTCTCTCTCTCTCTCTCTCTCTCTCTCTCTCTCTCTCTCTCTCGTCTCTGTTGTCATAGGATGCTTTACCCATGGTTTCTCTTACTTTTAGAATTTACTTTCAGTTGTGCATCAGTTGCCCATTTGTGTGATTGTCAATCCCCAGGGAATACACATGAAGCTGTTGTGGTGTTCATGTGTAGCACCATCGCACATGCAAGAAAATCTCCTCCTTTCTCCTTTATCAAGAGGTACTTCATAGCATTTCCATGCCTCTTCATAACTATCCACTCTTGCCAAATTCCTTTCATTCAATCCTTTGCTTCTCACATGTATGTTCAAGGTAAATGATGGAATAAGTGATGGCCATAAGCCATGTTTCAAAACTCATCCTTTAGAAACTATTTAGGTGGCTTGTCATCCCTCCTGAGAATACTCAAGTTTTTAACATGTTTCACCAGCTTAAACTACTGGTAATACATGCATAACTGTCCCACCATGAAGCTTCTACCACTACTGGCACAAATGTATCTAATCATTTTTATTGGCTTTTTCCTAATTAAATTAAGAAAACATCTAAAAATGGACCAAAGCTAGTCTTTTTTTGTTTGTTTTTAAGATTTTTTTATTCATTACAATGAGGAAAAAGATAAAATAGTAATGAAACAGTTTCAAAACAGGTTAGTAGGACAGTGACAATAATTAGTACATTGCATATTGTTGTCTTTGCAGTAGGTATTCAGAGCACAATACATAAACATGATATTGTCTCTAAACACTATTAGTACAAAGTTTTCTTTTTATTGAACTAGGGGAAACTACCTGCATATCTATCCTAATATCTATCTATCTATATCACTACAAATGGTCCTTTATTTGTATCTTCCTTTTTTGTTTTGCTTTGCTGATTGGGTGGTCCATTTATGTTAGAGAAATTGTACTGGGGGAAGTCTTCAAAGGATGTTTTCATACTTCATGCAAGTCCAAATAATATAGGTATTTGAACTCAGCAAACTAACTCAGTATAGTAGAGTATAACACTACTGTCCATAACAGTAGTGTTACCAGCACAAATGGGAATTGTCCGAAGTCATTGACATGAGCCTCTTACAGCTCTCTAACTGTTCACTATTTATTCATATTACAATATTAGAAAATTCAGAATTTACCTTTGTAGATCTTCTATAGATTCCTTCCTGTTTTGACTTCTGACTTCCTACAAAGTCTTCCCTAAACTAATCTTGTGGTTTCTAATTGCAAGTCATCATTATGAGCTCAGAGGTACTCAGTGAGCAAGAGTCACATGGACAGAGCCTGATGTCTCTGCTCTAGGGCTCCCAGGCTTCTCAAGCATTCTTGCTTGTGACATCTTCTCATGGCCAAAGCTAGTCTTTTGCTTGAATTTGAATAACTATTAACCAAGTATAAATATTAATACTTATCACAATATTAAAATTATTCTATTAAACAAATGAATTTCCTTAAGTAACTGAATTATGATATCTGATATGCTAACTCAACATCTTTGTATTATTGTAATCTAAAACAAGATCAAATTTTATGTTTCCAGGTTTTCAGTAAGTGTACATGTATGATTTTTACAAGTTATTAACATGAAAATGGTTCTTTTATCAATCCATTTAACAAACTTTGTACCAGAATGATTTTCAAAGTTTATGATTTCTCTTTGTCTTTGACTATAGAGTTAAAAATTATGTACTTGGCTGTACTGTTTCACAAAAATACGTTTCTCTTTATAAAATTTCTTTTACAAAAGGAACATACTCATATAATGAGAATAGGGGTATACTCATTTAATGTGCAGTATTCAAATAATAAGTCATTCATTAATTTCAAAATAATATTTAAGAATTTCCGAGTCCTAGCCCAGGTCCGGTGAGTGTGC
>NW_004524827.1:1142313-1142876 GCF_000260255.1 Octodon degus | reverse complement strand
CTAAGAAGAATATATGTAGTGTGTTATTTGTTGAAACTGTACTTCCGATTTGATTTGAAACTGTCTCATTGCTATCTGTTTATCAATAAAATTTTCAAATATAAAAAAAAGAAATTAAAAAAAAGAAATACAAATGGTCAATAACACATGAGGTAATGGTCATCATTAGTGACAAATAAAGAAACTCAAATCAACATTGAGATTCCATCTTATACAAGAAAGAATGACCATCTTGAACACATCATACCATAACAAATTCAGGTGAGGCATTTGTTACTATTCACAGATCAATGTGTTGGGGCGGTATCTTGGTTACTTTTCTCTCATTCTTGGGACAAAATATGTAACACCCAAAATGAAGGTAAGAAAGTTTTATTTAGCTCACAGTGGCGGTTTGAGTTCATACTCAGCTGGCTCCAAGGTAGAGTGGCACATGGCATAGAACAAGCTTTCAAAGCTGTGGCAAAGTGCAAGAGCACAAAGGAAGTGGCAGCAGCTCAGGCAGCTAGATATAATATCTCACATCCTTAGTTATTTTTTTTAAATATTTATTTATTTATTTA
>NW_004524827.1:1137832-1142213 GCF_000260255.1 Octodon degus | reverse complement strand
GCTACAATACTATATATGTTTAGATTTCTAAACTCCTGTGTAAAAATATGTAATTGTTTATTCCTATTTTTTAAATATTTTTTATTTTTTCATTTTTTTCTGCATATCCTGTAGAGACTTAAAGGATAACATATCCATACTTGATGGAAAATAACTCTTCCATGTTGTCTAAGATGTTTGATATTCAGACAGATAGTGAGGTTAATCTCAACTGCCTATGTTCTAGGGCAATAATAATAAACTTCTCTTCTGGAGGGTTAACAACCTAAGTTTGCAGACAGAGAATTAGAGAAAAAGAAGGGCTATAAGGACAGCCAACATTTTGGCCCTTGCCTATCAAGGTCAGTGAGGACTCAGGACATTCAAGAACCTGTACTGTAAAATCATGTAACTCAGTTGTGTCCCAAATTTTCTGATCATGGACATTATGTGACCACAGAGTAAAATGATTGATGATGTACAGTGTGCCTAAGGAGAGTCACATGGAGAGAAAACATTATCTCAAGCTTTCACAGAAAGCAAACTGGTCAAGCAGTGACCGTGCCTCATCCACATGGCTGACACTGACAAAGGATCTACAAACTGCAGTACAGTTTTTCAGGATAAATCCTGAGGGATTTGACTGAGCTTGTTAGATACAAAAGTTACATTTCTTATTATATAGGTCTTACTTTATCTTGGTCTTAACCATCCAGCAGAAAGGTACAAAAATGAAGTATAAAAAGTAAAGCCATATTTATATGCTGAGCTATAGAAGTCTCAAGTCAACAATTTCTGATATTCACAGTTCTATGAATAGCCCACTACTATTATGGACTACTGAACTATATTGGAATAATTTGCTGAATTCATGCACCTACAATATTTAAGTGACAATGGAATACCCATCTCTAAACTAAACAAAAAAGGGACACAAGTGAATGACAATTTTTTATCTGTATATTCAAAATAGGATAGATATACAACTACTTTCTCTTAATTCAATGAATAGAAAGACTTGTGCTAATAATATTTGTGGACAGGATATCATGTCTGCATCTTGTACTATGAATAACCACTAAGAAGGCAACAATATGCAATGTATTAATTATTGAAACTGTCCTACTAATTGGTTTGGAAACTGTCTCATTGCTATTTGTTTCTCAATAAAATTATATTAAAAAGTAATCGACCAATAACAAATGTTCTAGGGACTGCAAGGAAAAAGGAACCCTTCTCCACTGCTGGTGGGAATGTAGACTGTTGCAACCATTATGGAAATCAGTGTGGAGACTCCTTAAAAATATCGTACTGGAAATCCCATTCAATCCAGCTATCCCGCTTCTGGGAATTTTCCCAAAAGAACTGAAAACATTATATCATAGTGATATATGTGTGCCTATGTTTATAGCAGCACAATTTGTGATAGCCATATCTTGGAAACAACCAAAGTACCCATCACCTGAGGAATGGATGAAAAAGATTTGTTCTTTTTTTTTCCAATGGAGTATTACTCAGCTGTAGAGTAAAATAAACTTGAAGCCTTCATATATAAGTGGATGCAACCTGAATACATACTCATAAGTGAAATAATTCAGACCCACATGTGTAAATATCATATTGTCTCTCTAGTGTAGGAACTCAAAAGAAGGAATAAAAATTGAAAGGTAAAGCAGTTAAATGAAAAGAGAGAACTTAAGGATTAATCAACGAAAAGAGAGCAAGGAGAAAAGTTAGGAAATATGGCAGTGACAAAACCCTACATTTATGTAAACAGTATTGTTAAGGCAATGGTCCTAAGAATCTCCATCAGGTTTTTGAAAATAGCAGTTAATGGGTAGAATTCTCACCCTGACTAACTCTATATGCTGATATCTGTGAACTTAGCAATTACAATGAGTATAGCAATGTGTAACACTAAAACCGTGCTTGAAATACCTATCATGTTGGTCTTCTAAATGCATAGTGCTTTTAATGTCATATCAATTATTCCTATACTCTCTTTTAAGTAAATGTATGTTTTTTAAAAAAGATAATAAAAGAAAACAAGAAACAAGTTAAAAAAAAAGTCATAGAATTGTCCTGCTATGATATTGCATATGGTTTCATTTCTAAATTTCTGTGTAAAAATTTGTAGTTGTTTCTTTTCACATTCTGTAGGGATTTAAAGTTTAGAATACCTATGGTGTTGGAAAATAGCAGTTCCATGCTATGTCTAAGGTGTTTCATGTGCAGACAGATAGTGATGTTAAATCCAACTGCCTCTGTTACAGGGTAATAACATCATTAAGCTTCTCTTCTGGAGGGTTAACAGCTTAAGTTTGCAGACCAAAAAATTACAGAAAAAGAAGGTCAACAAGGACAGCCAATATTTTGGCCCTAGGCCTTCAAATTCAGTGAAGACTCGTGACATAAGAGAACCTGTGCTCTGACATCCTGTAACTCACTGGTATCCCAAATTTTCTGGTCAAGGAGATTACGGGCCCAAAGAGGAAAGTGATTGATGATAAATTGTGTGCCTAAGGAAAGTCACCTAGAGAGAAAACTTCTCTCAGGCTTTCACGGAGAGCAAATTGTTCAAGCAATGACTGTGACTCATCCAGATGGCTGACACTGACAAAAGATCTACAAGGTGTTGTACATGATTCAGGGTAAATCCTAAAGGGATTTGACTGACCTTGTCAGATACAAATGTTACATTTTTAGTTATATATGTCTTGTTTTCTCTTGGTCTTAACCATCCAGCAGAAAAGTGTAAACACAAGGTATAACAAGTAAAGCCATATTGATTTGCTGAGCTGTAAAAGGCTCAAGTCAACAACTTTGAACAATTCTCAGCTGTGCTGATAACTCACTACTGTTATGGACTATTGAACTATATTGGGTTATTTTCATGAATTCAAGTACCTACAATATTTGAACTGGCATCAAGTTTGAAAAGATCCTTTAAAGACTTCTTGAAATACAGCTTCTTTAACAACAATGGAACCCCTTTCTCTTAGTTCAATGAGAAGAAAGTTTTGTACTAATATTGTTTAGACTAAGTATCATGTTTTCATCTTGTCCTGTGAATAACCACTATGAAGACAACAGTATACAGTGCACTAATTATTATAACTGTCCTAACCTGTTTTGAAACTGTTTCACTGTTATTTTGTTTTCTCATTAAAATGAATAAAAAAATGTTAAAAAATTAATTTACTAACAAAAAAAGAAAGGTTTCCCCTATATATCTTTCTAAAAAGTGAGCTTGTAATATAGCTAAATTCCAGGCATTTACAAGGCTACAATCATCTTCAACTGCATTTATGCAAGCTCCTCAAGGATAATATCCTTTCTAGGAGTGAATAGACAATTTTGAACTTCCAGAGTTCATGTGCCTTTTTCTCTGTGACCTAAAACAAGTAAAGTAAGATCTTAGAAGATCTTTAGATAACCCTTATAAGTACATTGATATCTAGAGGACTTACTCAGACTTATAAATGTTAATCTTAAACCAATCTTTGACTTAAATGAAAGACACACAGCATTACAAGCTGCTGTTGAATTTTGAGATACATATGATATTGTTAATTTTAAATAGCTAAGAGATATCCAGTGGAACTACCTGTACCCACTGGAGTCCAAATAGTCAGCCCCCTGCTGGCAAGAAACTAAAAATGACATTTGGTTTCAAGTGTGTATTCTTTTTTTTTTTTTTTTTTACATGCCAACAGTATGTATTTATTATTCATGAGCAGTCAAGACTTACAAAGGCTGTTATCAGTATAACCATGTATGAAATATCACTTAGCAACATGGAGTGAAAAGGACAGTTATATATTTATATTAAAAAAATACACATACACACTCTCAAGTGCATACCGTACACTGCTACAAGAGCAGGGGGCATCAGGCTGCAGAAGTTCTGCTATACATAACATATTGAAGGACCTCAAGCATAAAAATTATACTTAAGTTGCAAAAATAAAGTTTCTTTCTTTAAACATTTGATCTGAGCTCAAGCAAACAATGAACACCAATGATTTGATATAATTTCACACACTTGAAAACAACATACAATAGTCAATAGCTGCAAAAACAAACCCTGAAAATATGAAAATTATAGGAGTGAACAATGCATTTAATTGAAAACAAGTTTACAGCAGATCTGGTACATCCTGGCTCTCAGATACTTAAGAATCTTAATTTTATTCAAACTACAAATTAAACCAGAACAAAATGATAGAGAAAAATCATTAATGCATACAGGGCATCAGTGTCCTCTAAGTTTCTTCATACACCTGCACTAGTGCAGGCGCATCATTTACCTGAAAAACCGTAGTCACAAACTGAAAGAATACTCATACAAAACTATTTCCTTCTTTAAAAAGTGCCACATACCATATATCTCATTAAAACA
>NW_004524827.1:1130951-1137732 GCF_000260255.1 Octodon degus | reverse complement strand
GCATGTGGTGCTGGGGATTGAACCGCGGTCCCTGTGTTTTGCTTAGCTTAGCTTGTTCTAAGTAGGTGCTTTAGACCACTGAGCCATCTCACCAGCCCCCCACATCCTTAGTTATAATGTAAGTTACCTGCCCCAGAGCAAGTGCAGCATTCACACCCACAGTAATCAATCACAAACTCCAGAAGCCACCCTATAACTGCATGAGGCTTTGGGGAGTCAACTAGACACAAACCATAACAGGTGGGATACACTTCTACACTGTTAGCAGAAAGGTAAACTAGTACAAGCACTAGGGAAATCTGTATAGAGATTCCTAAGTAAACCAAAATTGGAAATTCCATTAGGCCCAGCTATTCCCCTTCTAGGTACTTTCTATGAGAGTTAAAGATATCGTTCCACAGTAATACTTGCAGACTCATGTTTATGGCAGCACAATTACTAATAGCTACATTTTGGGAACAAACTTTGTGTGCATCAATAGATAAATGAATACAGAAAATGTATTTATACACAAGAGAGTGCTAACTACTCTATCATAAAGAAAGATAAACATTGGGACTCCTCCAGAACCAGCCCAAGCCCAGGCCGTTTGAGTGAATGGGAGAGCTTCCACACTCCCCGTTGCCCGCTTGACACCTCCAGACCCAGCTCAAGCCCAGCAGGTGAGTGAAAACTTCAGCCATGCTCTCAGGACCCCGCCACACCTCCAGACCCAGCCAAAGCACGGTTTCTGAATGATAACTTCTTTTTATGTATTTATTTTTTATTGAGAAATAAATATGAATGAGACAGTTTCACAGTTGATTAATAGGACAGTTTTAGTAATCAATACACTGTACATTGTTATCTTCTTAGTGGTTACCCATAGTATAAGAAGCAGACAGGATATTCTGTCCAAACACTGTTAGTACACCTCCTACTTCTCATTGAATTAAGTGAAAGTAGCTGTAAAGTTATCGTCACTATTTTGCATATATAAATACAAAATTATCTTTCCTTTGTATCCTTTATTTCTTTGTCCTGTCAGAGGGGAATATTCTATTGGCATCTAAATACTATATGTGTTTGAATTCAACTAAACAATCTAACACTGTCTAGCAATTTACAATATTAGTGGGTTATCCTCAGAAGTTATTGACTTGAGCCTTTTACAGCTCATTGTATTAATATGGATTTACATTATATACCTCATTTTTATATTTTTCTGCTGGATGGTTAAGACCAAGATATAGCAAGACCTATATACCAAGAAATGTAACTTTTGTATCTGATAAGTTCAGCCAAGTACTCTTAGGATTTATCCTGTAGCCCTGTACTGCCCTTTGTACATCCTTTTGTCAGTGTCTGACATGAGGATGAGTCACAGCCATTGCTTGACCAATTTGCTCTCTGTGAAAGCTTGAGAAAATATTTTTTCTCTCCATGTGACTCTCCCCAGACCACTTTACATCATTGAACACATTCTTCTGTGGCTCCATAATCTTCTTGATCAGAAAATTTGGAGCACAACTGAGCTACATGTTGTTACACTACAGGTTCTCCTATGTCCCAAGTCTTCACTGACCTTGAATGAGAACTTCTGCTGGGCTCTCAGGATGACTCCAGACCAAGCCCAAGCCCAGGCCCAGCAAGTGTGTGGGAGAGCTTCCACACTCCTCTGCACCTGCTGGACTCCTCTGGACCCAACCCAAGCCTGGCTGTGAATGAGAAATTCCACCTCTCTATCTAGGCCCATCCAGACCCAGCCAAGGCCTGCCATAATGCTCTGGGGTGAAACTGCAGTTGAAGTCCCTACAGAAAACCTAGGGGCCAGAACAATCCAGCTAAATCAGGAGCACAACATCTTCCCAGAGTGGCACAACAGATTTACTTCGAAGGGTTGCAGCAGGAAGAAGCTGAGCACAGCAGCCAGAAGCAAGCCAGGCACAATGGATGAATTCAAACTTTGTAGATCTGCACCCAAATTTCGGCAGCTATAAAGGCTATAACTGCACCAAAGATCTACACCAAAGGTCAGAAAACAATGCTCTACAAAGTGACAAAGAGAGGAGAAAAATGCAAACTCAGGAACAGAGCCCACCCAGAAACAAGGCAGAAGACACTAGCACAGAAGAAAATAGGAATCACACAACTGAAATGTCTGAATTAATAGAGTCTTTAGTAAAGAAACAACTGGAGAAAGGCATAGAAGAATGCAAAGCTGAAATAAAAAAGAAATGTCTGAATTCATGGCATCTAAAGTAAAGAATCAAATGCAGAAAGATATATAGGAAATCAGATCAGAAATAATTCCTGAAGTAAAAAAAATTAATAAATGCTTTTCAAGAAGACACTGACAAAAAAAATAGAGATTAGAAAAATGATGGAATCCTTGATTGAACAATATAGGAAAGAAATAGATCACATGAAGCAGAGTCAAAGAAATATAGAGGAACTTAAAATCTCAATCACAAGCTTGCAAAATCGTTTGAGCAAAAGTGAAGATAGTTTCAGATCTTTAAGACAACATCACAGCTAGTGAAAAGGTAAGAAAAGATTTGTTAAAATCAACTAAGATGCAGGAAAAAATAATTCATCACCTGCAAGAAAATGCAAGCATGAAAAACATAAGACAATATGCATCAATGAGAAGGAAGGAGTCAATACAAATGATGTGAAAAAATATGGGCAGAAGCAATAGCAGAAACCTTCCCAAATATGAGGAAACAATCTGACATTCCAGTAATCGAAGCATACAGAACTCCAAAGAACAACAACCTAATTGAAAACACAGCAAGATATCAAATATTTAAAATCCAGAAATCCATTACAAGAACAACATACTGAAAAGAAACAGATCACATTTAAAGGAAAACCCATTACAATAATGGCAGATTTCTTTTCACAAAACAAGAAGTCAAGAAGAGTATGGAGCAGAGTACTTCAAGTCCTCTATGAAAACAAATCCCAGCCCAGATTAAAAAACCCTGCAAAACTCTTTCAAGTTTGATGGAGAAGTGAAATACTTCCATAACAAAGAACAACTAAAGAATTTCATGATGACAAATCCAACCCTACACAGGATACTGAAAGATGTTCTAGAGAGGGCCAAAAATGATCAGAACTCCACGAATGAGATGGGAAGCAACCAACTAAATAGGGCAAGCAATTAAACACAGGATAAAAAGGAGTAAAGGACAACATGTAAATAACATGTCAAAACATAAGTGAACACATCTCAATTCTAACCATCAAAGTAAATGGACTCAATTCACCAACTAAAAGAAATAGACTGGCACAGTGGATTAGGAAACATAAGCCAACAATATGCTGTATACAAGAAAGACACTTAAATCATAAAGAAATTCATAGACTGAAAGTAAAACAATGGAAAACAATACCACATGCCTCAGCACCTCAGAAAAAAACCAGGGGTAGCAATCCTGTTCTCAGACAGTCTCAACTTCAAACCAACAATGATCAAGCGAAATAAAGAAGGTCACTATATACTAGTGAGGGGGAAAATACTAAAGGAACATGTAAAGCTCATAAATATGTATGCAGCAAACACAGGAGAACGCAACTATATAAGACAAATCTTAATGAACATGAAAAATCTAATATCCAATATCACAATCTTAACAGGAGAACTTAACATGCACTTACCCCTAAAAGATAGGTAGGGTAGATAAAAGATTAGAAAAGAAGTAGCAGAACTGAAGCACAGCTTGTAAGAAATGGACTTGGTGGACATATACAGAGTGTTCCACCCAAACACAGTTGAATACATACTTTTCTCAGCTGCACATGGATCATTTAGTAAAATAGACCACATACTGGTCCATAGGTCATGCTTAAGCATATGCAAAAGAAACAGAAATTATCCCATGCATATTATCTGACCACAGTGCAATGAAACTGGAAATAAATGACAAAAGAAGCCAGAAAAAAGCCCTAAATACATGGAAATTAAATGACATCCTACTCAGTAACCAATGGGTCACAGATGAAATTACACAAGAAATTCAGCAATATCTACAACTCAATGAAAATTCAAGCACAACTTATCAGAATTTGTGGGATACGATGAAAGCAGTTATCAGAGGGAAAATCACAGCTATGAACTGACAAATTAGAAAAACAGAATGGGAACAAATAAACACCCTAATGCTGCACCTTCAACAACTAGAAAAGGAAGAGCAAAACAAACCCAGAGCCCAAAGATGGGAAGAAATCATAAAGATTAGAGCACAAATTAATTCAATTGAGATGAAGAAAGCAGTTCAAAGAATTAACGAAACAAAATCTGGCTCTTTCAGAAATTAAATAAAATTGTTAAGCCCCTAGCTAACCTCATCAAACAGAGGAAAGAAAAAATTCAAATACAAGCAATAAGGAATGAAAAGGGTGTAATTACCACAGACTCAGTGGAAATTCAGAAGATTATCAATAGCTACTTTGAGAGTCTTTACTTTCACAGAATAGAAGACACAGACAAAATGGACAGGTACGAATTACCAAAAATGAATTGACAAGATATAATCATTCTCAATAGCCCAATAACAGCCAATGAAATACAAGAGGTAATAAAAAAAAACTTACCAAAAAAGAAAAGTCCAGGTCCTGATGGATCCATAGCTGAATTCTACAAGAAATTTACAAAAATTGCACTCCCTATAATCCTCAAACACTTCAATGAAATTGAAAAGGAAGCAATCCTCCCAAAATCATACCTGCAGCAAGTATTTTACTGATACCAAAACCAGGGAAAGACGCAACTAAGAAAGAACTACAGGCCAATCTCCCTCATGAACATATATGCTAAAATTTTCAATGAAATCCTAGCAAATAGAATACAGCAATCATCAAGAGGATCATACACCATGACCAGGTAGGATTCATCCCAGGGATGCAAGGATGGTTCAATATTCGAAAATCTATAAATGTAACACACTATATCCATAGAGTGAAAACTAAAAACCACATGATCATCTCAATTGATGCAGAAAAGGCTTTTGACAAGGACCAAAAGTCATTCATGTTTAAAGTCCTACAGAAAATTGGAATAGATGGCCTCTACTTCAATCTGGTAAAAGCCATTTATGAAAACCCAGTGGCTAACATAATCCTAAATGGGGAAAAACTGTAATTTTTCACTCTTAGATCTGGTACAAGACAAGGATGTCCTCTCTCACCACTCCTATTCAACATAGTTCTGGAATCATTAGCTAGAGCCATTAGACAAGAGAAAGAAATAAAAGGCATAAGAATAGGTAAAGAAGAAGTTAAACTGTCATTATTTGCAGATGACATGATACTTTACTTGGAAGACCCAAAAAACACCACCAAGAACCTACCAGAATTGATACACAAATTCAGTAGTATAGCAGGATACAATGTCAATATCCAAAAGTCATTAACATTCCTCTACACAGATAACAAACACACTGAGAGGGAAATTATAGAAACAATACCTTTTACAATAGCCCGTCACAAAATGAAATACCTTGGAATTAATCTAACTAAAGAAGTCAAAGATCAGTAAAAATCCATGTGCAGACTCTTTAAAAAGCTAGGACTGGAAATCCCATTCAAATCAGCTCTCCCCCTTCTGGGAATTTTCCCAGAGGAACTGAAAAGGTCATATCATAGTGATATATTTGTACCTATGTTTATAGCAGCACAATTTGTGATAGCCAAATTCTGGAAACAACCAAGATACCCGTCACATTAGGAATGGGTTGAAAAGATGTGGTATTTTTATAAATACCAGGTAATGGTATTTATAATAAATAAATAAAAGGTAATGGAGTATTAATCAGCTATAAAGAATGATGAACTTGAAGCCTTTATATTTAAATGGATGTCACTTGAAGATACACTCATAAGTGAAATAAACCAGACCCACACTTGTAAATATCATTTAGTCTCCCTAGTATAAAAACTCAAAACAATAAATACAAATAGAAAGGCATAACACAATTAAAAGGAAAGCAAGAACTTGAGGATTAGACAATGAAGAAAGGGCAAGGACAAATATTAGGAAACATGACCAGGGCAAAGTCATACATTTTTATGTACAAGATGGCTAAGGCAATGATCCTGAGAATCTTCAGAAGATTTTTGAATCTAGCATTTAATTGGTAGGATTCTCACACTGACCAAACATATATGCTGATCCCAGTGAACTAAACAACTGCACTGAAGATAGCAGTGTGCAATAGTAGGGTCATGCTTGGAATGCCTGTTATTCTGGGCTTCTAAATATGTACTACTTCTTGTGACATACCAATTACTGCCATACTTTCTCTCAAATAAATGTTTGTTTAAAAAAATAAAAGGTGGGGGCGGGAGATTTGAACGGAGCGGCGCTGGGGGTGACACAGCGCTGGCTTCCCTTGGCACGCGCTACGGCCTCTACCGCGTGAGCTCGAGGTGCCGCGCGCCAGACCCTCTGCGGCCCGCCATGGCCCCGCGCCGGCGCCGCAAGCCGGAGACCCCGAGTAGGCGCTCCCCGACCCGCGGGACGCCCTGGCCGAGCACCTCAGGTGCCGCTGTCACTCGGCGCGATCGTTGCTTCACCTGGCTCCGAGAGATACGAAAGCTACAGAAGAGCACAGACCTCTTGCTGAGGAAGGCGCCCTTCAGCCGCGTGGTAAGAGAAATATGTGCTAAATTCACCCGCGGTGTGGACTTCAGCTGGCAAGCTCAGGCCCTGCTGGCCATTCAAGAGGCCACGGAAGCATTTTTAGTTCACCTCTTCGAAGATGCCTACCTCCTATCCTTACACGCTGGCCGAGTC
>NW_004524827.1:1126660-1130851 GCF_000260255.1 Octodon degus | reverse complement strand
GGTCTTGCTAAGCTGTCCATACTCCTGCCTGGGCTTTCATAGTTTGGATTATAAGCGTGCACCATGTCACCCAGAGACACTCAGAATTTTCTTTTTCCTTTCAAAGCAAAAACATAACTCTAAAATCGATTACCCAATGGGACTCCTAAAGCTATGACTGATATGTTTATGTGCTACATTTCCTTAGACATTATAAATGTTTAAATGTACAAATAACTACAATGTCTAAAAAAATGCTATTTATGTACTTAACATGAAAGCATTGTTGTTACAGTTTTAATTTACTTGATGATTTCTGTACTCAATTCTAAGCTTTCCAAAAGTTAAAAAGAATTCAGTCTTGATGGCATACACCTGTAGTCCCAGCTATTCCCAAGACCCAGAAAGGAAGATTTCAAGTTGGAACCCAGCCTGGGAAGTTTAGCAAAACCACCTCAAAATAAAAAATAAAAAGGATGGGGATGTACTTAAAAATGGTAAAGCAACCTTGTATTCAATCCCCAGTTCCACAAAACAACACCCTTTATGGAAGAAATAGTATCTGTCTAAAGTAGTACCCATAACAAAAGCTGTATATTGAAGAGACAGTAGGGCTGAGATGGGAGATACTGATACTTTCTGCAACAACAACAGACAAGATGAGCAGTTTTTTAATGTCATTTTGCTAAAAGAAATCGCCATATGAGTACTTTCTAAATGGAATCTTCTCATAGCTCACATACACTGAATTCAATTTACACATTACTTAATTTTTCCTTCTAATTTCAATCTACACATTATCACTTATTGTCTGATTCTATCTTCTCAATATTTTCCCTCCTGAGAGATATGTAACATTGTAGAAATTTAACTGACAACAAATTAAATTTTGCATATTGTCTAGAAGTTCATCTGGTTCTTTAGTCAAAATTCTAATGAAAAAAAAAGAAAAGAAGCAAGGGAGAAAGGCAGGGAGTGAGGAAAGTAAAGGTAGTTAAAAACCCAGAAAAACTTCAATAAACTCATGATCCAAACATCAGCAAATTAAATAGGAAAGGTTTTATTCAATTGATGAGCTGAAAGAAAATATAACACAATCACATAGAGAAAATGCATTCTTCCTCAATACTACTGTCCATTGAGGTAGCACACTTACTATCTTGGCTTTTTTTTTTTTTTTGGCTCTACATTACATGACTCTCCATACAATAATCATTATGCAAACTTATATACTTTATGCTGTTTAATTTCGTTTTAAAATTTTGTAGTCAGCCTTTGATTGTATTAGTCAGTATTTAATCAAGAAAGTTGAATCATTACAAGAATTATATAACAAGATATCAGAGTTTGGGGTTTTTCAAGGAGGATAATACAATATATGTACATAATTTTATAAGATTATTTTATAATGAATCACCCAAAGAACCATATACAAAGAGTGCAAGAAATTTGTCCACAAACTGAAGATCAAAGACTTCAGCTGAGGACCTGGATCATAGTGTCCTGCATGAGTCCAGCTGAAGACCAAGAGCTCATCACAATGCCTCCCATAAATCCGACTGGAGGCCTAGATCCCACAACAATGTCTCATGCAGGCCTGTTTCGAGGATCTGCATCGGGAAGGCCCAAAGGTCACTGGTGGAAGCTACAAAGTCTATTCCAGCAGGATGAAGAATCTATGCTAGCAGGCTGAGGGATCTGCACTGGAGCCAGGAAGTGATGCTCAAGTAAGAACCAGAGCTCCCCTGAAAAGTATCAGAGCCATCCTCAGCAATACTGAGGTCCCATGCTCCTTCAGCAATGAGGAAAATTGAGTTCCCATCAGGAAAGCCAATGTGATAAGGTTCTTCAGGAGGCTGAGCAGTACACCATCATCCCCTCTGGAGTCAGGAAGCAATGTTCAAGGTGAGGACCAGAGCTCCCCAAAAATGAACTGCAGACATTCTCAGTGATTATAAAGTCCCAGACTCCTCTTCAGATGACTGCCAAGTTTACCAGAAAAACCAATATGTCAAGGTCCTCCAACAGAATAACCTAAGAGAAACAGCAGCTCTTTAACAGATTCCCAACAGCTTCTCCAATCTCCTTCCCTTACAGCCTCCTAACAGCTTCTCCGGTTCTGCCTGGTTGTTTCTGCAACAACCCACAAGTGGGCCTCCCACACCCACCATCACATTAATTCAGTTAAGCTGGGTGTAACAAGTTGACCACCAGTTAGCAGCCCACCACACAAGAGGTTTGAAATAACAAGAAATAGTACCATAACCATGAAAGAGGCTGGAGAAGCAAGGACTACAGAGAGATGAAAGATCAGAGGTAAGTCAATGAACAGCTTTTCATAGCCAGCCACCAGAGAGGAGAGAAAGGACCACTTAAGGCAAAATCTACAGAAGTTACTTTTCCTCTGTATCTGGTATTGTGACTGGGATAGAGTTGCCAGATTTAGTAGGCACACATATTGCATATTATATATAATAAATGTATATATCTATTTATATATACATATTGTATATATATTGCTATATATATTGCATGTTGTCATGCTTTACATGTACATACACATGTGTAACTTACAAAATTATGTGTGTGAGACATGCTTGTAGATGTATGTGTACATAGCATAGGCCATACTTGTACTGAAATTTTAATTGTTCATGTGAAATTCAAATTTAATTCAGTAGCCTACATGTTAGCTGGCAACTCAATGCACTACTCAGGGAGCACCTACTCTTACTTAGGAAAGCTGACATAGTAAATCTCAGAGATGCAGTCCCTATTAAACTACCACCAAAATACCTCTCACACCTAGAGAAATCATTCCTAAAATTTATTTGGAACCAAAAAAGAGCTAGAAGAGCAAAGGCAATCCTGGCCAAAAAAGACAAAGCAGGAGGCATTACAATTCCTGACTTAAAAGTATATTACAAAGCTACTGTGATAAAATCAGCATGGTACTGGCAACAAAATAGACCTGAGGATCAATGGAATAGATAAGAAGATGCTTCTATGAATACACTCAGCCACCTGATCTTCAACAAAGGGGTCAAACACACTTACTGGAAGAAAGATAGTCTCTTTAACAAATGGAGCTGGAAAAACTGGCTCTCTACATGCTGAAAACTAAAACTTGACCCAGGTCTATCACCATGCACTAAACTAAAGTCAAAATGGATTAAAGATCTGGACATTAAAATAGAAACAATAAATCTCATGGAAGAGAAAGTAGGAGGAATTCTTGAAGACATAGGGATAGGCAAAGTGTTCATGAACAAAAATCAAGTCACACGGGAAATTCTTGAAAAAATTAACTGGGACCTCCTCTTATTGAGAAGTTTTTACACTTCAAAAGAAATTACCAACGAAGAGAAAAGACAATTCACAAATTTGGAAAATATCATGACAAATAAGTATGTAGACAAAGGTCTGCTCTCTAGAATTTATAAAGAACTAAAAAACACTAGGGCCCCAAAATTTAAAGACCCAGTCCAGAAATGGGCCCTGAGATAAACACACACTTCTCAGAGGATGAAATTAAAGAAGTGAATAAATATATCAAAAAATGCTCCGTGTCACTAACAATCTGTGAAATGCAAATTAAAACAACACTGAGATACCATCTCACCCCAGAAAGAATGGCTATCATAGAGAAATCAACCAACAACAAATGTTGGAGAGGCTGTTGGGAAAAGCGAACCCTTCTCCACTACTGGTGGGAATGTAGACTGGTGCAACCATTATGGAAATTAGTGTGGTGACTCCTTAAGAAACTAGGACGGGAAATCCCATTCAAGCCAGCTATCCCCCTACTGGGAATTTCCCTGGAGGAACTGAAAATATCATATCATAGTGATATATATGTACCTATGTTTATAGCAGCACAATTTGTGATAGCCAAATCTTGTAAACAACCAAGATGCCCATCACCTGATGAATGGTTGAAAAAGATGTGGTATTTTTATACAATGGAGTATTATTCAGCTATAAAGAATGATAAATTTGAAGCATTTATATTTAAGTGGATGCCACTTGAAGATATACTCATAAGCAAAATAAACCAGACCTACATGTGTAAATATCATATAATCTCCCTAGTATAAGAACTCAAAAGAAGAAATACAAATAGAAAGGTATAACACAATTAAAAGGAAAGGGAGAACTTGAGGATTGGACAATGAGGAGTGGGCAAGGAAAAAAGCTAGAAAAGATGACAGG
>NW_004524827.1:1117937-1126560 GCF_000260255.1 Octodon degus | reverse complement strand
TTGCTGAACTGCACTTTATCAAACATAACAGTGACAGCGCTTTCTTCGAGCTTTTCAACCTCCCCATACAGAACAGGAATTCTCAAAACAGCAGCTCCTAAATTATTCTCCAAGACAGCCTTTTCTCCTTCCAATTTTGTTTTGCCATATAAATTTAGGGGGGCTGGTATGTCTTCCTCTCTATAAGGTGGATTTGTTCCATCAAACACATAATCTGAGCTAATGTAGATAAGAAATGCTCCAACTGCAGCTGCTTCCTTTGCTAAATTCCCAGAAGCATCCACATTAAGCTGAGAAGCAGCATCTGGCTGATTCTCTACAACATCCGGTCTTCTCTCTGCTGCACAATGTACTATGACATGGGGCTGAAAATCATGAATGATGTGATGAACTGCTTCAGAATCCAACAGATTAACCTGTTCAAACTTTGGCCTTGCTCTTCTAAAACCACAACCAATCGCATGCCAGTTGTTCTGCTGGAATTCTTTGTACACAGCTCTACCTAGAAGCCCAGTGGCACCAGTCACCAGAGCCCGCCTGCTGGGGATGTTCACTTCCTCCTGTTCCATGTCCTCTGGCATTTCGGGCATGGCTAGATTTCGGGGGAAGAGAATCGGGGGAGTCTCGGCGTCCACTTTTCGTGGCCGCGGCTTTGTCTGCTCAAAGTGTGTATTCTTGAAGGTCTAAGAACTACAACCAAGCCTTCTAGTTATTTTAAATTTTAGCTATTTATCAACAGAAAGATGAACAACACTTTTTGTTTAGAACTTTTGATAGAAAAACTGCTAAAGCATACTTCCCTGGATCCTAATTTAATAGACAGACAGATTATTCTTACAGATAAGTTCATTACTCAGCCAGCTCTAGGTATTAGAAAAGAGCTACAAAAGATAGCTTTTGCTCCAGACCACTCATTTGATACTGTAGTAAAAATCTCTTTAGTGTCCTATAATCAGGACTGGGAAAAAACCAGGGAGAAAAAACAAAGAGATCAAAAATAGCTGCCATTATTGCAGCCTCAAGATAGATCCTAAGTCTGATTCCCTGGGCTCCAAGAAGAGCTCAATGACAATGAGATTCATCTGCTGCTGATGTTTACCTGCTCCTGCTGTCAGAAGCCAGGAAATCATAAGAAGGACTGCCTTAAGAGGCCCGCACACATGCCCTGATTGCCAAGGCAGCCACTGGAAGTGAGACTGCACTCTGAGGTGGAGGCCCCAGAGCTCAGAATCAGCTTCCCAGGTGATCTATTAGGACTAAAGGGTACTGGGCCTGTCTCTTCCCTCTTCCTGGACTGTTGTCTCTACCTATCATCTCCACAGAGGAGCTCTGAATAATCGTGACTAAAAGAAAACCCAGCCTATTGCTGGACATTGGCACAGGTCTCTTTGTCCTTGGCCAACCCTGACCTTCCTTCCAGACATCCACCTCAATAGAAACAAACTTTAGAAGACATCTTGCTTTAGCTGTAACTGAGATACTACAATATATATAGGTTGCTTACTAAGCAAAATGATGCACAGACTGATTTTTTACAAATGTAATATATATTGTTCATGTACAAGGACTTAAAAGTTATTTCATAGATTAAAACAGATTCTTCAAGGACAGATAAAATCCTGTCAGCATCAAAAAGTTCTAAAGACACTGGCTACACAGTGTTCAATAACTTTGGGCCTATAGATAGAGCCAGGTCTTGTATTTGTGACATAAAACTCAGCCTTAGTGTTAAAAGGAAAAACCCTTCAGTAGTGCCCGTTGCTTACAATGGTGACCATGTCTAAAGCACTGAATGGGACATTGGTTTAATCTGACTAAACGCTATGTATTTCATAATAAATATATAAGTTCATTTATGGTTGATTTCTGAACTAAAGCTAGAGGGACATATAGTAAACCATTAGACTCCATAAATAAAAAGATCTAAGAGCTAGTGAGTTACACTTGTTATGCCTCAAAAAAAGTTAATAAATTTACCTGTTAGTTTGAATACTCATGATTTGATTACACATGTTCTAATCCCTCAGGAAATTTTTTCTTTCTTAGAAGATACCAAAACCAGGTGATTATGCAGGTAAAACCTATAGCAAATATGCTAGATTGCATTTAGATTCCTTTCGCTTGGATCCACCAGATTTTGTCTATAGAGACATAATAAGGCCTTAACTGTCCATTTCATACAGTGCAGGTGAGCTAAGCCCTCTCTAGGGTTTCCTGACTCATTACAAGGGACGCTATCTTCACATTCCTTGGGCAGGGCTAATTGCCCTCAAAATGTTTCCTTTATCAATCTAATCCTATATCAGAAAATTCACAACAGGGGTAGTCGCCCTCATATTCTTGAACAGGGCTGCCTGCAGGAGATCTTAAAACCAAAAAGTTGTATATTTCTCAGTGAGCTCCAGATATCTGACACAAGCTGCAGAACTTAAAAGGGTTTACAGGAATGAATTTGAGTTGAGATGTTTCATAGTAGAAAGGATAGAGAATGGAATTATAGACATAAAATGAGAATAGTGGTACTAGCAGCCTACAGAAATGAAGGTCAGTTGGGAAATGGGGGAAAAGTTGTTTTGAAGAATCCAGACAGAGACAAAGGACATCTCAAGCAAAAATGTCCAAAGATGCTAGAGAGGGAAAAAAGAGCATTCATGATGGAGTCAGAGGAAGTTTCAGATTGAGGTGGGCATGGGTCTTCCCCTCTCAGCCTTAGGGAACTCATGTTAACTGCTAATATAAGGATAAAGACTGTTAAACTAGATGTTCATGCAGATACACAAGTAGTTACCCAGCCAGTGGCCCTCCTTGAAAACTGGAGAGTACACAGTGTTTTCTCTAGGTCCTGTAATTCATGTGCCCCCCAGTAATGAGAGTTCACCAGTTTATTTGGAACAATACCCAGTGGCCATGGAAGATTTTTTAAAAAGGTTTAAAACCCACAATTAAGAGATATCTGCTAAGGGACCTACAAAAGGTTCTAACTAGTCCTTTTATAATAATAAACTATAAGATATTGACATTCCAGACCCTTCTAATGTCTCAATAGCTGTTCAAAATGTTACAGGCAGCCAAATTAGATAGAAATATTATAGGCAGTCAGAAAGAGCCAGGCCCTCAAGGAGACAAGATGGAAGACAAGGTGACCTTGAAACTTGGAAGAGATAAACACTCCCATATGGGCCACACCTGAAGACCAAGACAAAAAGAAGAAACACAGTTACACACTTCCCTAGGGATGGGCATTATGGATTGATATCCTAAATAAATATCACCTTGAAAGAACACAAATGAGTCACTAGCCCAACCCCCAACAGAAAGAGACCCTGTCCCATATTCATGCCCACCTGCTAAGTGACTCACTTAGACATTTGGTCCTGGACTTAATCAACTTTACCTGAGCAATGGTGCTTGTAATCTCATTCATTGACCATAGTTTTGTTCCACCTCATGCCCACCTAAGCGAGTTACCATGTTCTCCACCACCTTAGACCCACCTCATCGCATGGTTTTACTCTATAAAAGTCCCTGGAAGAGACAAATTCCCAGGGACAACCCGCTTGGGCCCCCCTCCTGTCCCTCTCTTGGGTAGGAGCTTACTTTTCCTCAATAAATATATTCTGTTCATAACCTTCATTTGTTCCTAAAATTCATTCTTCGATTTTAGAGAACACGAACTCATGCAAGTCAGGTCGGGATATCATTTTTCCCTATGTATTTGGAGGTTCCCTATATCGTTTGGAGGTCATCCACTCGAGATTTGTTTTTCTCCCTTTATCAAAAATATTAGATATTCAAATCAATGGTATATAAAATGCTGAGGTCCCCTGCACCCTGTCTTTATCATTTTTATGAGAAGTCATTACTGTCCACTTGGCAAAAATCAATTTTTACTGTATTCATAATAATCCTGTTGTGATTATTTGACCCATGTATGTTTAATAGTTCCTTTGGCTTTGTCTCCTCCAGATTTAAAGCTATTACACCTACCTAACATAACAATGACTGGTGTCTATTAAGGGCCTTTTGGTAGAACCTCTGGAGAGTATCTCTGACTGCAAATCAACAACTCCAACCCCTTTCAGCCTGAAGAAGCCAGAGCGGTCATCACCCATTATTCCCTCACAGCAGTTTGGGTTACTTCTTCAGAGGAGGGAATGTTGTAGGCAGCTGAATTAGATAGAAATATTATAAGCAGTCAGACAGTGCCAGGCCCTCAAGGAGACAAGATGGAAGACAAGGTGACTTTGCAACTTGGAAGAAACAGACACTCCCTGTGGGTCAGACCTTGAGACAAAGAAGAAATTAGTACAGCTACATACTTTCCCAGGGTTGGGTATCAGGAATTGATATTCTAAATAGGTATCAATCACCTTGAAAGAGCCCAAATGAGTCACTAACCCAACTCACAACAGAAAGAGACCCTGTCCCATATTCATGCCCACTTGCTACGTGACATGCTTCCTCCTTCGGTACTGGATTTAATCAACTTTACCTGAGCAATGGTGCTTGTAAACTCATTGGTCGACCATAGTTTTGTCCCACCTCATGCCCAACTGAGAAAGTTTCCATATTTTCCACCACCTTAGACCTGCCTTACCGCATGGTTTTACTCTATAAAAGTCCATGGAAGAGACAGCTTTCTAGGGATCACCCACTCAGGGCCCCCTTTCTGTCCCTCTCTTGAACAGAAGGTTTCTTTCCCACAATAAGTGTATTCTGCTCATAACCTCAAAAAAAGTGAGTAAATGCCAGGAGTGGATGGTTCACACCAGACACACTTGGGAGTCTGAGTTAAAAGGATCACGATGAATTCAAGACCATCCTGGGCTACAAGTGATCTCAAGGTCAGCCTGCACTGCATAGTGAGACCTTGTCTCAAAAAGATGCCAAAAAAAGGAATCAAGATGTGTCACATATATGTACCAATTCCACACATGGAATGTAAATACGTACTGCAAACACATACTAATGAAAAAACCTTCAATAAATAGAGAAGAAAAAAATACTGCAAGCAGCAGTCTGATCTGAATTACTTGGCTGTCACTGCTTGTAGGACCTGTGGCCCTGTGGTCTTACCATGGCAGTGCCCGAGACCCACCCCAACCACACTATTTATATCAACAACCTCAATGAAAAGATCAAGAAAGATGAGCTGAAAAAGTCCCTGTATGCCATCTTCTCGCAATTTGGCCAGATACTGGACATTCTGTTGTCTGGGAACCTGAAGATGAGATGGCAGTCTTTTGTCATCTTCAAGGAGGTCAGCGGTGCCACCAATGCCCTGTGCTCAATGCAAGGTTTCCCTTTCTACAACAAGTGCATCCAGTATTCCAAGACTGACTCAGATATCATTGCCACAATGAAGGGTACTTTTGTGGAGCGGGACTACAAATGGAAGAAGAGGAAGCCCAAGAGCCAGGAGATGCCATCTGCCCAGAAGGTTGTGCAGGGTGGAGCAGCAGCCACTGCAGTCAGAGCTGTCCAGGGCCTTGTTCCAGGCATGCCACCCATTATGACTCAGACTCCACACATCATGCACCACATGCAAGGTCAGCCACCCTACATGCCACCTCTCAGAGAATCCACCAAATCACATCCTGTTCCTGAACAACCTGCCAGAGGAGATCAATGAACTCATGTTGTCCGTGCTTTTTAACCAGTTCTCTGGCTTCAACAAGGTTCGTCTGGTGCCATGATATTGCCTTTGTGGAGTTTGACAATGAAGTGCAGGCCGAGGTTGTTCACGATGCCCTGCGGGGCTTTAAGATCACCCAGAACAGTGCCATGAAGATCTCCTTTGCTAAGAGTTAACATCTTTGGCTTCCGCTGCACCTTGGGCCCTCCATATCCGACCAACCGCAGGCCCTGCGAGTGTGGGGGAGAGCTTCTGCTCTGTCCTGAGCCGGCCTACCACTCCAAGCCCAGGACCGCTGCATAAAAGACCTTTGCCCATGTTATCCAGACCTCCCCCAGCTGGCCACACTCAGCAGAGCCCACCATCTGAGTAAGAAATTCTGCCGCGCTCTTGGGAGTCCTGCAGACCCACCAAAACACAACGCTGGTGAGTATGTGGGAGAGCTTCTGTGCTCTCTCTCCCCTGCTCCTCATACCCCTAAGGACCCAGCCCAGACCTAGCATACAGGCTTGAGGTTAAACCATGCAGCTAAAGTCCATGCAGTGAGACTAGGTTCAACACCACACAGCTAATCCAGGAACAGATCATCTTACCAGAGGTGTACAGCAGGCCTACCTCCAAGGGCAACAACAGTAAGGCATTGGGCACATTCACCAAACCCAAGCCAGGCACAACTGCATGAACTAGAACTTGGTTTATCAGTACTCAAATTTCATTAAGAGATAACATAATTGCACCAAAGCTCTATGCCAAAGGTCAGAGGTCAGTATTAAATGAAATGATAAAGACAAGGAGCAAAATGCAATCTCAGATATCAAGCTGAACCCATAACAAGTGCAGAGGACACTAACTAAGCTGAAAGAAATGAATCAATAGCGTTGGAAGTGAATAAACAACAGCAGAAAGATATAGAGGAACTCAGAGCAGAATTGATTTCTGGAATAAAAAAATAAATAAAACTCTGAACTTAAGAATCAAATGCACAAACATATGGAGGAAACACAATACCCAACCAGAACAAATACAGTGGACACTAACGTAGCTGAAATACATGAATTAATAGCATCAGAAGTAAATAAGCAACTGCAGAAAGATTTAAAAGAACTCAAAGCAGAATTAGTGTCTGAAATGAAAAAAGAAATCTCTAAATTCATAGCACCTGAACAAAACAATCAAATACAGAAACATAAAGAAGAAACCTAATCTATAAAAAACTCTGCAGTAAAAGAATTAATGACTGCTTCTAAAGAAGACATTGATAAAAAAAAATATAGGAGACTAAAAAAAATGATGGATTCCTTGAATGAGCAATACAGGAAAGAAATGAAACAGAGTCAAAGAGATGTAGAGGACCTTAAAATCTCAATTACAAGTCTGAAAAACTGTTTGAGCAAAAGTGAAGATAGAGTTTCAGATCTTGAAGATGCTGGTGCAGCTAGTGAAAAGGTAAGAAAGGATCTCTTAAAAACAACTAGGATGCAGGAAACAATAATTCATCACCTGCAAGACGATGCAAAGATAAACAATATGAGACTAATAGGCATCAATGAAAATAAAGGAGTCAATACCAATGATATAAAAACAATATGGCCAGAAGTAATAGCAGAAAACTTCCCAAACATGAGGAAGCAATCTGATACTCATGTGACCAAAGCACACAGAACTCCAAATAACTTCAACCCACTTAAAAACACACCGAGACATATAATAGTCAAGATCCCAGAAATCCAATACAAGAATATCAAACTGAAAGCTACTAGAGAAAAGAGGCAGATCACATTCAAAGAAAAACCCATCAGAATTACGGACGACTTCTCTTCACAAACCATGAAGGCAAGAAGAGCATGGAGCAGAGTACTTCAAGTCCTCTACGAAAACAAATTCCAACCCAGAATACTATACACTGCAAAACTCTCTTTCAAGTTTGATGCAGAAGTGAAATACTTTCATGACAAAGAGCAACTAAAGAATTTTATGATGGCAAAACCAACCCTACACACACTACTAAAAGATGTTCTAGAGAGGGACCAAAATGATGAGAACTCCACCAATGAGAACAGAAGAAACCCACTAAATAAGACAAACAACTAAACACAAGAGAAAAAATAATTACAAAACAGCATTCAAATAACATGTCAATCATAAGTCAACACATCTCAATAATAACCATCAATGTAAATGGACTCAATTCACCAATTAAGAAAAATAGATTGGCACGGAAGATTAGGAAACAAAACCCAACAATATGTTGTATACAAGAAACACATTTAACTCATAAAGAAACTCACAGACTGAAAGTCAAAGGATGGAAAACAATACTACATGCCCCAGCATTTCAGAAAAAAGCAGGGATAGCAATGTTGACTCAGACAGTCTCAACTTCGAACCAAGAATGATCAAATGTAATAAAGAAGGCCACTATATACTAGTTAGAGGAAAAATTCAAGAGGAAAAAATAACAATCATTAATATGTATGCATGAAACACGGGAGCACCCAACTATATAAGACAAAATTTAATAGACATGAAAAATCTAATATTCAATACAACAATCTGAACAGGAGACCATAACACCCCCTTATCCCAAAAAGACAAAAAATTAGCAAAGAAGAAGCACAACGGAACCAGAGCTTGGAACAAATGGACTTGGTAGACATACACAGAGTGTTCCACCCAAACACAGCTGAATACACACTTTTTTTCAGCAGCACAGGGATCATTTTCTAAAATAGATCACATTCTAGTACATAGGTCATGCTTAATTATATGCAAGAAAACAGAAATTATCCAATGCATATTATCTGACCACAATGCAATGAAACTGGAAATAAATAACAAAAGAAACCAGAAAAAACTGCTAAATACATGGAAATTAAACAACACCCTACTCAGCAATGAATGGGTTACAGATGAAATTAAACAAGAAATTCAACAATATCTACAATTCAATGAAAATTCATGCACAACTTATCATAATTCATGGGATGT
>NW_004524827.1:1107505-1109918 GCF_000260255.1 Octodon degus | reverse complement strand
ACAAAAGACAATTCACAAATTTGGAAAATATCATGACAAATAAGTATGTAGACAAAGGTCTGCTCTCTAGAATTTATAAAGAACTAAAAAACACTAGGGCCCCAAAATTTAAAGACCCAGTCCAGAAATGGGCCCTGAGATAAACACACACTTCTCAGAGGATGAAATTAAAGAAGTGAATAAATATATCAAAAAATGCTCCGTGTCACTAACAATCTGTGAAATGCAAATTAAAACAACACTGAGATACCATCTCACCCCAGAAAGAATGGCTATCATAGAGAAATCAACCAACAACAAATGTTGGAGAGGCTGTTGGGAAAAGCGAACCCTTCTCCACTACTGGTGGGAATGTAGACTGGTGCAACCATTATGGAAATTAGTGTGGTGACTCCTTAAGAAACTAGGACGGGAAATCCCATTCAAGCCAGCTATCCCCCTACTGGGAATTTCCCTGGAGGAACTGAAAATATCATATCATAGTGATATATATGTACCTATGTTTATAGCAGCACAATTTGTGATAGCCAAATCTTGTAAACAACCAAGATGCCCATCACCTGATGAATGGTTGAAAAAGATGTGGTATTTTTATACAATGGAGTATTATTCAGCTATAAAGAATGATAAATTTGAAGCGTTTATATTTAAGTGGATGCCACTTGAAGATATACTCATAAGCAAAATAAACCAGACCTACATGTGTAAATATCATATAATCTCCCTAGTATAAGAACTCAAAAGAAGAAATACAAATAGAAAGGTATAACACAATTAAAAGGAAAGGGAGAACTTGAGGATTGGACAATGAGGAGTGGGCAAGGAAAAAAGCTAGAAAAGATGACAGGGGCAAAGCCATACATTTATATGCATGAGATGCATAAAGCAATGATCCTGAGAAACATGAGCAAGTTTTTGAAAGTAGCAGTTAACTGATAGGATTCTCACCCTGACTAACTATATGTGCTGCTACCTGTGAACCAAGCAGCTGCCCTGAAGAAAACAATATGTCATAGAAGGACCATGCTTGGAATGTCTGCCATTCTGGCCTTCTAAATACGTACTTCTTAGGGCCAGGGAAATGGCTCAGTGGAATAAGCACTTCCCTGGCAAGTGCAAGGGCCTGAGTTCAATCCCCATTTCCACAAAAAAAAAGAAAAAAGAAAAAAGTACTTCTTGTCATGACATACCAATTATTACCATACTGTCTCTCATGTAAAAGTTGTTCTTCTTTCTTTTTTTCTTTCAAAAAGGTAATAAATGAAAAAAATGACACAAGAAAAAGAAAAAAAAATGTCACAGGTCTGTCCAGCTACAATTCTGTATATGATTAGATTTCTAAATTTATTTGTAAAAATACATAAATGCTTATTTCTAGTTTTTTAAAATTATTTTTCCTCCATATTTGGTAGGGACTTAAAGTCTAACATATCGATACTTAATGGAAAATACCTGTTCCATGATATGCCTAAGATATTTGATATTTAGACAGATAACTTAAACCAAACTGCATATATTGCAGGTTAATAATAAGCTTCTCTTCTGAAGGGTTAACAACCTAAGTTAGCAGATAAAAAATTGGAGAAAAGGAAGGGCTGTAAGGTCAGCCAACATTTTGGCCCTAGACTTTCAAGATCAGTGAAGACTCAGGACATAGGAAAACCTGTACTCTAACATCATGTGACTCAGTTGTGCCCCAAATTTTCTGATCAAAGAGATTATGGAGCCACAGAAGAATGTGATCAATGATGTATACTGTGCCTAAAGAGAGTCACATGGAGAGAAAACATTCTCTCAGGCTTTCACAGAGAGCAAATTGGTCAAGCAATGGCTGTGACTCATCATCATGGCTGACATTGACAAAGATCTACAAAGTGCGTTACAGGGCTACACGATAAATGCTGAGGGTACTTGACTGACATTATCAGATACAAAAGTTACATTTCTTGTTATATAGGTCTTGCTTTATCTTGGTCTTAACCATGATCCTGAGAAATAGAGGATAACCCACTACTATTATAGACTTCTGGACAGTGTTTGATTGTTTTGCTGAATTCAAGCACCTATACTTTTTAGATACCAATAGAAGACTCACTCCTGACAGGACTAAACAAAAAAAGGGGCATACAAAGGAAAGAACATTTTGTATTTGTATATACAGAATAGTTAGAATAGATATACAACTACTTTCACTTAATTAAATGAGAAAAAAATGTGTACTAATAGTGTTTGGACAGGATATCCTGTCTGCTTCTTGTACTATGGATAACCACTAAGAAGATAACAATGTACAATGTATTGATTTTTGAAACTGTCCTATTAATCAGCTTTGAAACTGTCTCATTTATATTTGTTTCTCAATAAAATAAAAAGAAATCTCAAAGAAGTGAGACAGAATCTGGGTTTATGCAGC